>NC_135992.1:401162-722588 GCF_053455715.1 Rhinoraja longicauda
AGTAGTCCAATGTCCTCTGCCTGAACCCCAACCACTTCCCTCCATGTGTCTACATTAAAAACACAGCATGCTGGACACTCTCATCGGGCCAGGCAGCATCTATGATGAGTATCCTTTGCGATAGAAAACTTTCAGCAGACTTAAAAACATGGTCATTCTGAAGAAGGGTCTCGACCCGAAACGTCACCCATTCCTTCTCTCCTGAGATGCTGCCTGACCTGCTGAGTTACTCCAGCATTTTGTGAATAAATACCTTCGATTTGTACCAGCATCTGCAGTTATTTTCTTATAAAAACATGGTCATGTTCTGCACGGATGCTGAGTTACTCCAGCACTTGGACCTCCCCTCCCCACCCCCCCCCCCTACCTACATATGAAGTTTGTTGTCTGCCTGTCTAAAAACCTCTGAAATGCCGCCATTGTACCTGTCTCCACCACTGGCAGCGCTTTCCCACCTGGGTTTCGGCTATCTATGTCTCTTGTAGCTAATACGCTCAAGACCAGGCAGCATTTTACTCCCTTCAAAGCCTCCACATCCTTCCTGGAATGGGGCAATGCAATACTCTAAATGCAACCTAACCAAAGTTTAATAAAGCAACAACATGACTTCCTGACTGTTGTACACAATGCCCCAACCAATGAAGGCAAGCATACCACATGCCTTGTTTTGCTACTTTCAGGCAGCTATGGACTTGGATCCTAAAATATCCATCTCTATATTAATTCTCTAGTGTCTTGCCATTAACTACCTTCCCTTTACATTTGACCTAAACAAAATGCAATACCTCACATCTGCCCGGATTAAACTCCATCTGTCATTTTGTGGAGATCTGTCCTTTTCCTTTGTTTCAGCAACTATATTCGGCATAAACTTTGCAGCATTGTGTGCTAGGCACATGCTAGAGGCTCTCTCACTTTCTTCCCCACACCTGCTTGAGGCTACGTAATCACATAAATGCTGAGCTTGCTAAAGCTAGTAGTAATCAGTAGCCCTAGACCGCAGAATGTTCCAGCTCGTCTTCAGGAGACAAAAACACAAATGTATAAAGAACATAACCAATAAACACCACACCAACTAAAAACCTTGAACAATAGCATGTTAGGACCTTATATGGGAAAACTGACTTTGTTCCAACTCTCAGCCATATAAGGGAAAACTGACTTAATTCCAATATTGATTGGTTGTGCTAATTGTAAATAACTGTATTCTGCGGTTTGGGGGATAAAAGGGGCTTCATTCTGGGGGCTGGTGTGACATGTTTCCACTGGCCCCGGAGTCCGCAACTCTGTGTGTGCTTTTAGAAACTTGTCCGAGGTATCTCTAATAAAGTATCAGGTAAAGACTGTGCCGTTTCTGATTATTGTCATCCAACTGACTGCGAACGCGAAGTCGAACTCGACAATTTCTCCACCCATTTCTGATTGATCTGTATCTGGTAGACACATGAATTGCAGATGCAGGAATTTTGTATAGAACACAAATTGCTGGAGTAACTTAGTGGGTCAGGCAGCATCTCTGGAGGACTTGGGTAGGCAACGTTTCAGGTCGGGACCCTTCAGACTATGATCTATATCCTGCTGTCTACTTTGACAGCCTTTTTCACAGTCTACAATTCCATTCATCTTTGTGCATTTTTCTTCTCAACCATCAACCCATCAACATTTTTTCCCGAAGATAGACACAAAATGCTGGAGTAACTCAGCGGGACAGACAGCATCTCTGGAGAGAAGGAATGGGGACGTTTCGGGTCAAGACTTGCAGAACTCTCATCGGAGAGAGAAGATTTTTGTCCAATGTACATTACATTTATATCACAAATAATAGAAGTTCTCGTCCCCACTGATCCCTGCGGAATACCACTTGTCAGAGATCTCCAGCTAGAATAACAGTGTTCCACCACTGCCCCGCTGTCTCGGATAAGCCAGCTCTGAACCCAAACTACTAAATCACCGTGGATCCAATGCATCTTAAGATTCTGAATGATCAGCCTATGAGGGACTATTAAATGCCTGACTAAAATTCATGAACACAATTCCATCTCTCAACCCTCATCTTCGTCACATCCTCATGACCTGTGGACGTAGCCAGGATGATTACCCCTAATTAGCTCACACTCTTCCAATTGGGAGTAAATCTTCTCCCTCCTTAATATACAGCCTTTCTCCCACACAGTGTATTTCCCCATTTCCCAGTGTTCCCAGCTGGTCCCAGCCCAGTGTGCCTATCCCCTGTTCCAGCTCAGTGTGTGACCAGGAAAATGCAGAGACACAGATAAAATGCTGAGACAGATAAAATGGACAGCTGGTAAGAGCAGAGCTGAAGATTGTATTATGGCTCTGTGCTCTGACCTTGAGATAACAGTGCAGAGAAAATAAGGCAGTGGGAACAGACATTTTGTTAAAATGGCGCAGGACCAGCAGGAACTGCCATCTTCCATTCTGGTGCACCTCCGTGAGCGTGGGCACGCTCGCTCGCGTTCTGACGTCTCGCCATGGGGCGTTTCGCCCTCACGTCCCGTCTGCCCTGCAGGACTGTGCGTACGTTTCCTTGCGCTGGGATGCACACCACACTCCGCTCCAGCGGCCGTATGAGGGTCCCTTCAAGGTGTTGCAGCATGGCACTAACACTTTCGTGCTGGACATGGGGGGTCGGCGCGAGATGGTGGGGGTCGCGCGGTTGAAGCCGGCTCATATGGACATCGACCAGCCGGTGCGGGCTGCCCAGCCTCGGCCTTTGTGCCGCCCTCCAACTAGGCATCTTCTGCCTGGACCTGTGTGGGTTCCTGCACCGCCGGGTGTGCGGACTTGGGCTGGGCGGCTCGTGCGCCCTCCCGTCCAGTTTTGCCTCCAGTTCTGGGGGTGGGGGGGGGGGTCCTGTGGTGGCTCCTGGGAATTAGGCCACTCCCTGGGACGAACCCCTCCGCACTGGATGGACAGGTCTGGGACGGCTCTAGGCTACGGGGTTTCCTTGGAGAGGTTTTTGGGCAGTCTTTTGTCTGTCTCGTGGCATGCCAAGGGAACGGTCATTATTAAACAGTCTTCTCGTAATTCATCTGGCTTCTAGCCTTATTTCACATTCAACACCGCTACAAGCAGGATCTTGATCAATTGTCCCGGTGGGCTGAGGAATGGTTGATGGAATTGAATACGGAGAAATGTGATGTGTTGCATTTTGGGAGGTCTAACATGGGCAGGACCTACACAGTGAATAGTAATGCTCTGGGGAGTTTTATAGAGCAGAAGGATCTAGGAGTGCAGGTGTCTAGTTCCTTGAAGGTGGGGTTGCAGGTAGATAGGGTGGTCAAAACGGTGTTTTGCACATTGGCCTTCATCAGTCAGAGTATTAAGTATAGAAGTTGGGAGATCATGTTGCAGTTATATAAGACGGTCGTGAGGCCACATTTAGATTATTGTGTTAAGATCTGGGCACCATGTTATGGGAAAGATATTTAAGAAGGAACTGCAGATGCTGGTTTAAAACAAAGATAGACACAAAATGCTGGAGTTACTCAGCGGGCCAGGCAGCATCTCTGGAGAGAACGAATGGGTGACGTTTCGCACCTTCTTCAGACTGAGAGTCAGGGGAGGGGGAGATACAAAGATTAGGAAGTGTAAGGTATGAGAACGATACATCAAAGGGGGTGGAGATCAAGGAAAATGTGGAATAGATCATTGTTAGCTAGAAGGTAACAACAAGCAAAATAAAAAGTGGAATCAGGGACAGTCAGACTGGTCGGAGAACTGGGACGGGGAAGGGATGGAGAGAGAGGGAGAGGAAGGGTTACTTAAAATTAGAGAAGGCAATACTCATACCGCTGGGGTGTAAGATGCCCAAACAAAAATATGAGATGCTGTTCCTCCAATTTGCACTGGGCCTCACTCTGGGGAGGGGTTGGTTCAGTTAGGAAGGGACAAAGACTCTATTCCCTTCTCTTAACCAGGAAGTTGCGGAAAGGTGGAGATGGGAAGATGTGGCTAGCGGTGGGACCCTGTTGGAGGTGTTGAAATGTCGGAGGATTATGTGCTGTATGCAACAGCTGATGGGGTGGAAGGTGAGGACTAGGGGACCTCATCTCAGATGTTCTGGTATGGAAAACCTCATCTTGAATGCAGTTGTGGCGTAGACGGAGGAATTGGGAGGAGGGAATAGAGTCTCTGCAGGAGGCAGGGAGGGAAGAAGTGCAGTCTAGATAGCTGTGGGACTCACATAATCACAATAGATGTGGAAGGCAGACAGCTGGAAGTGATAAACCCAGAAATGGTCTGTGAGATTATGGCCTGATGCTCATCTGTGGGATCATGGTCCAAGGATAAGTAGAAGGAGATGTCTGAGAGTTGGGGCCTGGTCTCAGCGCGGTAGAGGTCAGCACACCAAAATGATGTCAAGTTGGAAAGGGTACAAAGAAGATTTACAAGGATGTTGCCCGGGCTAGCGGGTCTGAGCTTTCAGGAGAGGTTGAGTAGGCTGGGACTCTATTCCTTGGAGCGCAGGATACTTGGGATAGTCCCTGCCTAAACTACCTCCTCTGGCCGCTTATTCCATACACCCACCATCCTTTGAGTTCAACTGACGCATGAGAAAGTGGCTGTAAGAATTTAAGTTTGATTGGACAAATGCATTTGGAACACAAACTTTGTAATAAAGTTAAACCTTCAGAACTATGTAAGAATCTGTTTGAAACTTTGTGTACCAGCAGTAACAGACTTAAGCCCATGTACATATTAAATGAGTACTGCCAGTTTACTGCAGAATGACAGCACATTTATCGAAAAGTTGAATAATAACAGTACATTAGTCAAGAACAAAGAACTGGAGGAACTCAGCAGGTTTATAGATTCATAGAAAATAGGTGCAGGAGGAGGCCATTCGGCCCTTCGAGCCAGCACCGCCATTCATTGTGATCATGGCTGATCATTCACAATCAGTAACCAACTTCGCCAGATATCTTTTGGATAAACATTTTGGGTCGGGACCCGTCTTCGGAACTTTGACCGTTCTTCTTCCCTGTGGCTAACAAACTGTACAACTCCTTCTCCTTCTGTCATAAGGTAATAATAATAATAATAATACATTTTATTTATATAGCGCTTTTCATATACTCAAAGACGCTTTACAGAGATTTTGAGAACATAGGGAAATTAATAAATAGATAAATAAGTAAATAAATAAATGAACAGAGAAAGGAGACAGTAGGTGAGGTGACCTTCAGTGGTTGAAGGCAGTACTGAACAGGTGAGACTTCAGCGATGTTTTGAATGTGGTGAGTGTGGGGGAGTCTCTAACGGTTTGGGGTAGTGAGTTCCATAGGGTGGGAGCAGCGATGGAGAAAGCCCTGTCCCCCCAGGATCTGAGTTTAGTCCGGATGTGGGGGGATAGGAGATTGGCAGCGGCAGAGCGGAGGGTGCAGGTGGGAGTGTGCCTGTGGAGGAGGTCGGTCAGGTAGGATGGGGCCAGGTTATGGAGGGCTTTGTAGGTTATGAGGAGGATTTTGTACTGGATTCTCTGGGGGATGGGGAGCCAGTGGAGTTTATAAAGGACGGGGGTGATATGGTCACGGATCGAGGTGTGTGTGAGTAGACGGGCAGCGGAGTTTTGAATGTATTGAAGTTTATTGATGATTTTTGAGGGTGCGCCATAGAGGAGGCTGTTGCAGTAGTCCAGACGGGAGGTGATGAAGGCGTGGATGAGGGTTTCTGCAGCTGTGGAGGAGAGGGATGGACGGAGACGGGCAATGTTTTTGAGGTGGAAGAAGGCTGTCTTTGTGATGTGTTTGATGTGTTTGTCGAAGGAGAGGGTTTGATCAAGGATGATTCCAAGATTCCGGATGTGAGGTGAGGTGGATACTGGGAGACCATCAATGTTGAGGATGAAGTTTTGGGTGGATTTGGTGAGCATTTTTGGACCAATGATGATGATTTCAGATTTGTTGCAATTGAGTTTGAGGAAGTTTGATTGAAGCCAAGATTTTATTTCAGTAATGCAGTTTGTCAGTGTAGAGTGTGTGGTGGAGGAGATTGACTTGGTGGAGATGAGGAGCTGGATATCATCGGCGAAGCAGTGGAAGTTGAGACCATGACGGCGGATTAATTGACCAAGGGGGAACAGGTAGAGGATGAAGAGGAGGGGGCCAAGGACTGAGCCTTGGGGGACACCTTGGGGGAGGGGAGCGGTGGGGGATTTACAGTTGTTAATGGAGATGAACTGGTGTCTGTCAGAGAGGTAAGATTTAAACCAGGATAGGGCTGTGCCGGTGATGTTAAGGGAGGTTTCAAGTCGGGTGAGGAGAATGGAGTGATTTATGGTGTCAAAGGCGGCGCTGAGGTCAAGTAGGATGAGGATGTTGAGGTTGCCAGCGTCGGAGGAGAGGAGAATGTCGTTTGTGATTTTGAGGAGCGCAGTTTCAGTACAGTGGTTTGAGCGGAATCCAGATTGGAAAGTTTCATACAGGTTATTGGTAGAGAGGTGGTATTTTAGTTGGGAAGCTACAGCACGTTCCAAAACTTTGGACAGAAAGGGTAGGTTGGAGATTGGTCTGAAGTTGTTTGGGGTGTCAGGGTTTAGACCAGGTTTTTTCAGAATGGGGGTGACATCAGCGATTTTGAGGGATGGCGGGACGATGCCAGTGGACAGGGAGGAGTTTATTGTTGCAGTGATAAGTGGAGAGAGAGCAGGAAGGCAGGCCTTGACAAAGCTGGAGGGGATGGGGTCCAGAGAGCAGGTGGCAGTTTTTATTCCTGTGAAGAGGTCAGAGAGGTCGGTGGTGGAGATTGGGGAGAACTGAGGCAGGGGCTGACAGGATAAGGGGGGGCAGGTGGTTTGAGGGGGAGCAGGTGCGTTGGTGGTTAAGGTGCTGTAGATGTTGTCTATTTTGCTTTGGAAGAATGAAAGGAAAGTGGTGCATTTGTCAACTGTGAATGATTGGGAGATGGTGTCCAGGGGGCTGAGGAGTTTGTTTATTGTAGAGAAGAGTGTTTTGGGGTTTCCGGAGCCAGAGTGAATTATTTGAGAGTAGTAGGTGGAGTGGGCATGGGAGAGGGCATCTTTATAGTGCTGTATGTGGTCTTTGTAGGCTTGGGAGTGAATTGTGAGACCTGTTTTGTTGCGGAGTCTTTCAAGTTGACGGGCATGAGTTTTCATCACGCGGAGTTCAGGGGTAAACCAGGGAGCAGAGTGGGTGAAGGAAACTGTTTTGGTTTTTATAGGTGCAAGCTGGTCGAGGCAGGAGGAGAGAGTGCGGTTGTAGTAGTCAGTGAGGTCAGAGGGGCTGTGGAGGTCAACGAAGGGAGAGGCGGACATTATTTCAGAGAGGGAGGATGAGAGCGAGGTAGGTGAAACAGAGTTCAGCTTGCGGAAGGTAGACTGAGACTGAGACTGACTCCCTTCCCCCCACACCCCAATCTTTGCACATCCCCAATCCTTTCCACTCGTCACTTTAATTTCATGTTTCATGTATTTTGTGTTTTTATGACTGTTGGCAGATCAATTTCCCTCCTGGGATAAATAAAGTTATATAGTATCATATCATAACGTGATGCCTGAAAGCTTTCAGCATTAATACAGGAACCCTGACCTAACCCTGTAACCAATAGTTGATGTGAAGCAACATCCAACCATATCACAAGATCTGTGGTTGGAAATTAAAACACGACGAATGCTGAACATTTGAAATGAAAATCAAACATTGTGATGCAAGCTGAAAAACATAAATTTTCAGAGAAAGAGTTCAGCAGTAATTGTTAACCTTTCTCCACTTCTGAACAATGTGGTGTGGTGCCCAAAAGTGGAAAAGTACTCAATTTATGACCAATCCTTTGTGTTATAAAGGTTCATCATGATTTCTTTGCTCATGCACTCTTTATATCTTTTTTTAACTCCGGATATGATATGTCTTTTAAACCATTTGAACCGTGATGTCAGGCAGTTTTGGTAACAACACATACCTCTGCTACGAGCTTGATGCTTGCTCTGAACAAAAGGTTGCTGGATTGACACCAACCCTCCCTGACAGCATTGGGTGCACCTGTGCCCACAGTCACCCTCACAGATTGGCATTCCTGTGAGTGATCTCACAGAAGCAACTGCCCTGGATGGAGTACCTGCTTAAATCCTCAAAACCTGTGCAGACCAACTGGCAGGAGTACTCGCAGACATCTTTAACCTCTCCCTACTCCATGACCACTATTACCCTAGAGCCAAAGAGAAGCAACATCGTATGCCTTAATGACTACTGTCCAGTGTCATTGAAATCCATTACCATAAAGTGCTTTGAGAGACTGGTAATAGCACACATTAACTCCAGCCTCCCAGACAGCCTTGATCCACTGCATCACGGTTCATGCAAATGTACTATCTCTGGCCCTGCACAACCCAGGAACCTAGATGACAAGGGCACCTATGTCCGACTTCATTCATTGACAATAGCTCTACCTTCAATGTCTTAATCTCAACCAAACTCATCTCCAAACTCCTGGTCCACAGACTCAGCACCCCCTCTGCAACTGGATCTGATCCACAGACCACAATCAGGAACGATATGTGATAAAACTTCCTCCATGATGATTCTCAACACCAGTGCCCCACAAGGATTCTCAGCCCCTTACTTTACTCTCTGTACAATCACAACTACGTGGCTATATTCTACTCAAACTCCATTTAGAAGTTTGCACCATAGAGGGTTGGATCACAAACAATGATGAAACAAAGTACATGAAGGAGACCTCTGGAGGCGAACTCAGCAACATATCGAAACAACAACCTCTCCCTTAATGTCACCAAAATAATGAAGCTGGTCATTGACTTCAAGAAACAGGGTGGTGGACATGGGGTTAATTTGCAGGTCAAGAATGCAGTCAGATTAATCTTGGTACTGACTCGTATCAGTAAAAGAGAAGATGGTAAGAAAAGAAAGGTTGATGAAAGCTGAGCTGGGACAGGTTTTACCGAAATATATGAAAAATAAGGAGAACTATGCCTTCAAACTAATTGTACATCTTCAATTATCTTTATAATTTGGTCATGTCTTGCTCTCAACAAAAATCATGCCCTCCACATTAGCAGGGCCAAGGAACTTCAAGAACGGAAAGCTGTGTATCTATTAACCTGTCTTCATCTCCAGGATGGAGGTGAAGGGAGTCAATAGCTTTGCATTTCTGAGCATGCATATCTCTGAAGATCTAATGCGTAGGAAGGAAATGCAGATGCTGGTGTAAACCAAAGATAGACACACAAGGTTGGAGTAACTTAGTGGGTCAGACATCAGAGAAAAGAAGTAGGTGATGTTTCGGGCCTGAAGATGGGTCTTGACCGGAAACGTCACCTATTCATTTTCTCCAGAGATGCTGTCTGCCTTGCTGAGTTACTCCATCTTTTTGTGTCTATCTCTGAAGATCTATCCTAGGACCAGCACATTAATGCATTCACAAAGATTGCTCATCAGTGCCTTATTTCCTCAGCAGGTTGAAGAGATTTGGCATGTCTATCAAACCTCTGCAGTGAAGAGCACACTGACTTGTTGCACCACAATCTGGTTCAGTAACTCGAACACTCAGGAATGAAGAAGGCTAGAGATTCATTGACTCTGCCCAGTCCATCCCAGGTACTGACCTCCCCACCATCGAAGGGATGTATAGGAGGCACTGCCTCAAAAAGGCAGCTGAATATCATCAAAGACCCAGTCCACCATTCTGGCTGCGCTCTCATCTTGCTGGCACAATTGGGAAGAAGCTACAGGAGTCTGAGAACCATGACAATTTCTGGGAATAATCCGGAAGAAGGAACTGAAAGAAATTTGTATTAGGTGAGAAATAGTATTGGGTAGACTGATGGAACTGAAGGTTGATAAATCCCCAAGGCCTGATGGTCTGCATCCCAGGGTACTCAGGGAGGTGGCTCTAGAAATAGTGGACGTATTGGTGATTATTTTCCAATGTTCAATAGATTCGGGATCAGTTCCTGTTGATTTGGAGGATAGCTAATGTTATCCCACTTTTCAAGAAAGGAGTGAGAGGGAAAACGGGGAATTACAGACCAGTTAGCCTGACATCGGTGGTGGGGAAGATGCTAGAGTCAATTATTAAAGAGGTGATAACAGTGCATTTGGATAGCAGTAAAAGGATAAGTCCAAGTCAGCATGGATTTATGAAAGGGGAATCATGCTTGACTAATCTGGAATTTTTTGAGGATGTGACAAGTAAAATGGATGAAGGGGAGCTAGTGGATGTCGTGTATCTAAACTTTCAGAAAGCCTTTGATAAGGTCCCACATGGGAGATTGGTGAGCAAAATTAGAGCACATGGTATTGGAGGTATTGTTAGAGAATTGGTTGGCAGACAGGAAGCAAAGAGTAGGAGTAAACGGGTTATTTTCAGAATGGCAGGCAGTGGCGAGTGGAGTGCCGCAAGGCTCGGTGCTGGTTCCACAACTATTTACCATATATATTAATGATTTGGGTGAAGGAATTAGAAGTAACAAGTTTGCAGATGACACAAAGCTGGATGGCAGTGTGAACTGCGAAGAGGATGTTAGGTCGCAGGGTGACCTGGACAGGTTGAGTGAGTGAGTGGGTAGATGCAGTATAATGTAGATAAATGTGAGGTTATCCACTTTGGCGGCAAAAACAAGGAGGCAGATTATTATCTCAATGGTCTTAGGTTAGGTAAGGGGAAGTGCAGCGAGACCTGAGTGTCCTTGTACACCAGTCACTGAAAGTTGGCGTGCAGGTACAACAGGCAGTGAAGAAAGCTAAGTTGGCCTTCATAACGAGAGGATTTGAGTATAGGAGTAAAGAGGTGAGGTTCTTCTGCAGTTATATAGGGTCCTGGTAAGACCACATCTGGAGTATTGTGTACAGTTTTAGTCTCCTAATTTGAGGAAGGACATCCTTGTAATTGAGGCAGTGGAGCGTAGGTTCACGAGATTGATGATCCCAGGGGGGATGGTGGGACTGTCATACGAGGAAAGATTGAAAAGGCTAGACTTGTATTCACTGGAGTTTAGAAGGATGAGAGGGATTTATAGAGACATATAAAATTATAAAAGGACTGGATAAGCTAGATGCAGGAAAAATGTTCCCAATGTTGGGGGAGTCCAGAACCAGGGACCAGTCTTAGAATAAAGGGGAGGCCATTTAAGACTGAGGTGAGAAGGAACTTTTTCACCCAGAATTTTTGCAATTCTCTGCCACAGAGGGCAGTGGAGCCCAAATCACTGGAATGAATTTAAGAAAGAGTTGGATAGAGCTCTGGGGGTTAGTGAAATCAAGAGATATGGGGAGAAGTTGGGCACAGGTTACTGATTGTGGATGATCAGGCATAATCACAATGAATGGTGGTGCTGGCCTCCTCCTGCACCTATTTTCTATGTTTCTATGACTCCAGGTTCATGAAGCTTCGTCCCATCAGCCATCTGGTTCTTGAACCAGCGCTCAAACCCAAACGTAACTTTATTTCAACACTGAACGACTATCGACTTTGCACTGCTAAAGTTGCTCTATTTTCTTCGGCTTGACTTGTATGGCCGGGTTTATCTGGAATAAATGATAATTTATTATGTTTATTTGCTGTGCTGTTGTATTAATGGGCCTATAAAGCCGCAGCAAGTAAGGATTTCATTGTCCGGTCCTGTGCATGTGACATTTAAGCACGCTTGGCTCTAATGTCTCCTGTACAGATGGAGTAACATATTTTCCATTTTATAAACACTCAAAATTCTTCCCCCAGTGAAATGACACACAATGGATCAGTGACGAGTGGCAGGTAGAACACCGTCTACGTTTTTTTGTGATAATCAAACAAAAACTGAAAATGCTTAAAATTGAAAATAAAATGTAAACAAAATGCTAGAAAAACTCAGCAGGTCAAGCAGTATCTACAGTAAAAGAGCAGCCAACGTGTCGGGCCTGGCAGCCAGCCGTATTGAGGAGGCAGCGCTGGCTGCGAGTCTCGCTGTCTGCGGCAGCGTCTGATGTTGATCCCACTGTGTGTACGCATGTTGCCAAGAGACCAGCTATCTCCTCTGTCACGTCAGGCGGCTGGACCATGAGGGGGAGATGAGCAGAACGGGACAGGCCAGAGCCTCAGTGGCTGATTCTGGAACCCGCGGCGTGCATCATTCAAACTCTCGGAATAAACAAGCCCAGAGCTGAAGGGAACAAACTCTGGTGTGGCTCCGCCGCTGCACAAGCAATGATGCTCCATCTGGCTGTACTGTTCTGCCTGCCTTTCGTCGTCACAGCCGCTCCCGCCGCCTTGGTAAGTGAGGGGGGAGCGGGAAACAGAGCATTTTCTGTTGGACATGGACAAAACTGCGGGGCAGAAGGTTAAAGTAGAGGTTTCAATCAAACTACCGTGATGGAGAACTAAATCTGTTACTGAATATGTAGATAGTGTGGCCTCAGTCAGGCCGCAGGTGTCAGTATGAACTAAGAACCAGCTTGATTACTGTCAACCCAAAAGCCACAAAAATTGGCCCAGAAGTGATAGTATTAATACAACGTAATTCAAAACCTTCAGTGTACAACAGAGTGACCAGGGTGGTGTTTGAGACTTACTCGTTCTGAGGCTTGATGAAGATATTCAACATTTACAAGAGTTCATATATTTAACATTTCAAAGAACTTACAACACCCAATGAACTGGCAATCTGTAGGTATCAATTTACTCCCAAACGATTGTTGTTGGTATAAAGCTCTCCTTTTATTGTTATTTTATTTGAACTGTAATCTAACTGGAGGACTGGTGACATCCACTTGACTTTGTTTTACAGGTGGAGGGAAGGAGGGCACCATTCCGACTGAGAAAGGCCTTCTTGTAGTTGGGTTGTCGGAATTCTACCTTACCTTGTCCCACCATATCCCTTCATTAGTCTCTGAGATCACTTTCAGTTAATCCAAACTGTCGACACAAAGTCCACTTTATGACCTCGCAAGAGCTGCCCAATGGCAGAATCGCTCTTGGCCACATCACAATGGAGCAGGGCCATCTGACCACAGCACCTCTACTGTCACAGCCATCGTTTTACACAAACTATTTCAGAAATCGGAATAACATTAACACAAACCATACATTGTGTCCACTCATTTATAATTCTTACCATCACGAACTAAAGGATACTTGAGAGGTAGCAAGTGAAATGGGCAATACAAGGGTTAAAGTATAGTGATGAATGTAGGAGCCAACAGCAAACTAGCTGAAGAACTGAAAATTGATGGCACTGACAGGGTGTCAGATTGGTAAAAAGTTGAGGGAAGTTTTAAGATAGATTTCAATGATCTGGAAATAGATGATTTTAATGTTTTTGCGTGCCACAATAAATGGAATATAGCCAGCAACAAATTGCAGGGATGTGGGACTTCAGTTCTGTTGAGGAAAGCAGGTGATTGGGATTCTTTCCATTGAGGCGAGATTGTGGAGATCCAATCGAGGTGTTCAGATTTCTGAAAGATTATTGCAGTGTAAATAAGGAGTAACAGATTTCTGATTGTGGATGATCAGCCATGATCACAATGAATGGCAGTGCTGGCTCGAAGGTCCGAATGGCCTCCTCCTGCACCTATTTTCTATGTTTCTATGTTTTAATGGCAGTGGGGCAATGACCAGATTTAAGACAATTGGTGTTAGATTTTATTGTGCAGTGAATTGTAATCTGGAAAGTGCTGTTATCTGGAAACAAATTCAACACTGAGATTCAAAAGGGAACTGCATGCATTGCATTTGAAAAGTTTGCAAAGAATGAGGGACAACCACTGAGCTTTCTGTGGTGCTGTGAGATTTCATGAAGTTACAACTGTTTTAATTTTCTAGTTATCTGAAACTATAGTCTCATCAAGAAACCATGTAAAACTATATTTTAGCATTTTGTGGCAAAAAGATCCATCCTGAAACATTGGTTTTATTAGGTGGTACAATGCTGTCAACTGAATTGAAACCATAAACCTCTAAATTAAAAGACCAATGACAAATGAAAGCTATGTAAAGAGTGTTTAAGGTTTAAGTGGAAACATTTACTGATGGGCCATGGAATAAAATCATAAAACATTTCTTCAGCAGCAGAGAAAACTGTCCTTTCTCTAAGCAAAGCTAAATAAAGTGTTGGCCACTTGGAACTCTGGCATAACTTTTAAATTTGAAGTCACAGCATGAAGTGACTCCCAGCCTGAAAGGCTTGATTGTTGACTTAACAGATGTGTGTTCAATATCTTATTGCACATAGAATTCCTCATGTTTCACTTTACAAAAGCATAACACTATGTTACAATTGAAATGGTACAAAATTGTAAATATTACAAACCCAAAATGTTCATCAAAGCAGCAGATGGTTTTTCACTTCCCTGTGTGAAAATTATATTTATAGGACAAGGTTTGTGGGGTAGGATAGTGTAGCAAAGATGTTCCGTGCCAGTCAAAGAAGTTGTTGAGGTTGTGGAGTGGTGTTGGATAGGGGATACTCGGTAGAAATGCCCTTAAAGGAGGAAACATAACTGGGATTCTATGCTTTGAATGTAAGTTTGTATCGTGAGTGATCATCAGTGTGATTCAATGACAGTCTGAAGCAACTGGGGACACAGAATATTTGCACATTAAATGTAATGCATTTTATGTTTACAAATCTTCAATACTTTTCTTGGGCAAATAAACTCTGCATTGAGTTTCAGCTTTTAAGGCTTCACTAAATAATCTATATTGATTAATAATGTTACTGTATTGGTGATATCACAAGCTATAAATATTATTCTGTTAATTGTGTGAATATTGTGTCACGTTTCAGGAGGCTAAAAGTGAGTCAGATGGTTTTGTGAAGGTGGTTGACTTTGACAGCCTTCCCTTGAATTATCATGATGAGGAGAATGAAGAAGAGTTGGTTGGAGACAAAATTTTCCACAAATATGAAAAAATTGATAAGGTAATCAAAGATCATATTGATGTGATTGGTGTCAAGTAAACAGCACAAGTAAAATCAGCACTGTTGTTTTCATCTAATTTCCTGGTACTGTACAGCCAAAACGTGATCAGGATAATATAGGAGACTTTGAAAGTTCTTTTACTTGTGATTATATTTACTAATATTGGTAAAAATGTTTGGTGAAAAAGTTGCCCTTCAGGTTCCTATTAAATCTTTCCCCTCTCATCATAAACCCATGTCCTCTAGTTCTTGATTCCCTTACTATGGGTAAAAGGTTGATTCATCCTATCTATTTCCCTCATGATTTCTACACCTCTATAAGATCTCCCCTCAGCCTCCTGCGTTTTTGGCCTCCCGGAATAAAGTCCTAACCTGCTCAACCTCTCCCTATTGCTCAGGCTCCAAATCCTAGCACCAGAATCAAGAATCCGAGAACATAGGTTTAAGGTGGGTGGGGAAAGATTTAATAGGAACCTGAGGGGCAACATTTTGATACAGAAGATGGTGGCTATATGGAATGAGTTGCCAGAGGAGTTAGTTAGGGCAGGTACAATAACAACTTGAAAATAATTGGACAGGGACATTTGCTAGGAAGGTTTATAGGGATATGAGCCAAACTATCAAATATGGGCATCTTGCTTGACATGGATGAGTTGGACCGAAGGGGCTATTTCTGTGCAACAACCATCAGACTATTGAACACAACACAACAAGCTTCAACTAAACAATGAACTGCACTGGAAACTTTGGGTGTTTTCGTTTGGTTTTGCACTATATTGGGTTTTTTACCTTTATTGAATGTTTTGTTATCATATCATCTATGAGTACTGTGTTTCCAAACCTGTTGTGCTGCTGCTGCAAGTGAGAATGCCATTGTTCCATTTCAGTACAAATGACAACAAAGCTTGCAGTTGTACAAGGTCCTGGTGAGACCACATCTGGAGTATTGTGTGCAGTTTTGGTCTCCTAATTTGAGGAAGGACATCCTTGCTATTGAGGCAGTGCAGCGTAGGTTCTCGAGGTTAATCCCTGGGATGGAGGGACTGTCATATGAGGAAAGATTGGAAAGACTACGCTGGAGTTTAGAAGGATGAGAGGGGATCTTATAAAGACGTATAAAATCATAAAAGGACTAGACAAGCTAGTTGGGGGAGTCCAAAACCAGGAGACACAGTCTGAGAATAAAGGGGAGGCCATTTAAAATTGAGATGAGAATAAACTTTTTCACCCAGAGAGTTGTGAATTTGTGGAATTCTCTGCCACAGAAGGCAGTAGAGGCCAATTCACTGGATGAATTTAAAGGAGAGTTAGATGCATCACTAGGGGCTAGCGGAATCAAAGGATATGGGGAGAAGGCAGGCACAGGTTACTATTGTGGATGATCAGCCATGATCATTTTGAATAGCGGTGCTGGCTCGAAGGGCCGAATGGCCTACTCCTGCACCTATTTTCTATGTTTCTATGTTTCTAATGCACAAACTAGCACCTGAAGCATCGTCTTTTTGCTACCAAATGTGCCATGAACATTCACTTTGGAGAATTGCTGATGCTCAGGGGTGCTTTGTAGCCATATGTAAATCCCTAATGCATTTTTTGCAGACAGACATTAAAGTCATAGAAACTGACAACCTTTAAATCTATGCTCTCCACCGGCAAGAAGAATCAGTTTTTCCCAGCATGGTCAAACTCTCCTGAAATATGAACATCTCTGCTTGGCATTTGCTTGGTAAACTTCTCTGTTATAAAGCTAACAAGAGAACATTTTCATTTTCTCCACATTAATAAAACCCATCATCACTGATATTATTTTATTACAGTCCTTACTTCCACTGTATGGTGTCCAGAATTGTACACAGAATTCCATGTATTCTGTGGAGAGACTTGTAAATATTTAGCATCACTTCCTTGCTTTTGTATTCAATAGAGTCAAGCAGTCATACAGCACAGAAACAGGCCTTTTGGTCCAACTCATCAAACAAAAGAAATAAGGTTATTTAGTTAAAGTTAAGGTTAATCTTATAGCTCAGGCCCGAGTCCTGGCAACATCCTTGTAATTCTTTTCAGATTTACTATACAGTATCATATTTACAATTTTACATATTTAGAAGAGATTAGCATTTCCATTATAACATTCACATCACTTCTAGAATGGGCAAAGCATTTTACAAACAAAGAGTTATAGTTGAAGTGTAAGCACTGTTATAATGTTTAGAGATGCAGTGCGGAAACAAGCCCTTCGGCCCACCTGGTCCACAGCAACACATTAACACTATCCTACGCCCACAAAGGATCATTTTTACATTTACCAAGCCAATTAACCTACAAACCTGTACGTCTTTGGAGTGTGGGAGGAAACCGAAGATTTCAGAGAAAACCCATGCAGGTCACGGGGAGAACATACAAACTCCATACAGACAGCACCCTTAGTCGGGATCGAACCCAGGTCTCCGGCGCTGCATTTGCCATAAGGCAGCAACTCTACCGATGCGCCACTGTGACAGCCCTAGCATCGGCTCCCTCAAAACTTCAAAATGACACTGGCTAAGACACTAATATGTCTTTAAAACTATTGGCTTAAGGATAAGGTCTTGGATATTGTGAATAATTTCCCTGTTTATTCCTATCCATATAAATTTACATCCAAGCTATTTACATATATATCACACACATCAGCGGTCCCAGCACAGATCCCTGCAATACTTAAGTGGTCGCAGACCTGCAGCCTAATTATTGTCTTTCAACCTCAATCTTTTATCTTCTATCAGTAAGCCAGTTCCAAATCCATACGATCAAGTCACCATTAATCCCGTGCATCTTAATCTTCTGGACTACCATGCATCTTAATCTTCTTAAGGGCCTGTCCCACTTAGGCGATTTTTTAGGCGACTGCTGGCGACTGTCAAAGTCGGAGCAGATCGCCAACTTTTTCTTTTACCCTACCACAATGACCACGACAATGCCGAGTCAGGTCGAGATTACACCGTCTTCGGAAACATCGCGAAATTCCCACGCTGTCAATGCTTCTCCGGCGACCTAATTTTCGCTGAAATCACTGATAAGCCGGTAATTACTTGAGAGTTTTGAAATATAACATCTTGCCCGGGTTACTTGAAAACCAAGCTTCACGGTAACAAGGCAAATACTGCTGTTTTGTTTTTATTTGGATATGATGTTAATACTAATTATATCGGACAATTAATCTGGTAACATTAATCACTCTTTAACATCAAAATCAGTTACCTGGTATTGAGGTATCTGGTACTGATATTTCTCATTCTGTCAGTAATCTTGTCAGCTTCATGTATTTTCTTGTAGGAAACTGATGATATCACCGGAGACACAATCCTTTCAGAGAGAGAGGTTATTGAGGAAGATGATGACGATTTTCCTGAAAAAAGGGTGTGTAAACCAACATTATTTACGATAAGCAGTAACCGATATTTAATGTTCCATGAATAATTTGCAACGTGTTTGCTCCAAGCTAGTGATTGCCTTGTTTAATGTGTTTATTAAGTTCTTTGGCATTGAGTTACCAATTTAATATAATGGAATGCCTATTTAAAGTGATGCACCATCTATTCCAGACCAGTGACAAAGGATAAAGCCTTCTTTACATTAATCATTGTTTTGTGAGAATAATTTAGGAATTCAAGGTTTATTTAAGATAAATATTAACAATTAATGTGAGATGCTGATATCAACCAGTTTTGCCTGTTAAATAATAATAGATCTGAACTTTTTTATGATTCAATCACCTCAGTGCTCAATGACCTACTGACACCTTGTGCACAGCATATTGACTTAAAACATTTTCTCATTTATTTTCAAATGTTTCATGGTCACATCCTTTCTTTTAATATCCCCAAAGACCATTGTGATCTTCTGTTTCTGGCCATGTGCAATCTCTAACTGCCATTGCAAGAATCACAAAGTTGTGGAACAGCACAGAAACAGGCCACTGTGGCACAACTCATCCATACCAACTGTGATGCCCATCTACGTTAACCCCATTAGCCCACAATAGTCCTGTATCTCTTTACGCCTTTACTGTCCAAGTTCTTACCTAACTACCTTTTAACAGTTGTTATTGTATTTGCCGCCACCATCTCCACTGGCAGTTCATTCCAGATAAAACTTTAGGCCTCAGTTCTCCTTTAACCTCACTTTTCATCTTAAACCTGTACCCTCTAGTTCTAGACTCCTCTGCTATGAGAAAAAGACCAACATCTATCCTATTCATTCTTCGCTTAATTTGATAAACTTGTAAAAGGTAATCTCAGCCTTCTACATTCCAGTGAGAATAAAACCAGCTTATGCAATTCTTATAACTATATGCCTCCATTCCCGGCAATATCCTGATGAATCTCTTCTGCACTCTATTGCTCCCACATCCTTCCTGCAGGTGGCAATCAGACTGTACCAATAGTTTGTACAGCTTGTTGTTTCCTTAGCATCCTGAACTGTTGGTTCCGAAGCTAAGTCTTTCTGCCTCTATCATTCTTTAGGATACTTCTTAAAACCAATCTCTTTTCTCCTTTTGTCATTTGCTTATATATGTCGAGGAGAGAGTTGGGGAACAGCCATTTTGAGGGGAGAGAAAGCCTTCTTGATAAATCGGTAGGAGAGTGGAGAGAAAGCTGTTTTTGATTGAAAAGAGGGATTTTTTCAAATGAAGGTGGGAAATGCAGGGTAGGTTTAGTGGAGCAGCCTATTGGGAGCGGCCATGTTGGGAGAGTGCTGTGTTGAGGGAAATTGCAGCACTGAGGCTTTAGCTAAAGAGGCTTCGGGGAGAGAGTTGAGGAAAGGGTACGAGCAGGTTAAGCTACGGTCTGTTTTTCTGGGTAATTCTTCCTAGATATTTGGTGTTGTAAAGATGGCAGGTGGGATAGTGGAATGCTCCGCCTGCAGGATGTTGGAAGTCAGGGACGTTTCCAGTGCCCCTGACGACTACACCTGGTTCGGCTGCAGCTCCTTAAGGACCATGTTAAGGAACTGGAGCTGCAGCTGGATGACCTCAAGATTATCCGGAGGTTGGGAGTGTCATAGATAAGAGTTACGGTGAGGCAGGGTGTAGAAAGAAGAAAGGTGCAAGCACTCTAATGGGATTGTACTATAGGCCCACCACTAGTAAGTATAAGATAGAGGAACAGATACGTAGAGATTACTGAAAGATGCCAAAGCAACAGGGTTGTCTTAGTAGGATATTTTAACTTTCCCAATATTGACTAGGACTTGCTTAGTGCCAAAGACCTCGACAGGGCAGAATTTGTGAGGTGTATCCAAGAGGGTTTCTTGAATTGCTAAATTGAAGTATGGCAAACAACAAGTTTCACCTCCAACGGGATCCCACTACTGGCCACATCTTCCCATGTCCTCCCCTTTCTGCGTTCCGCAGAGACCGTAACTCCCTGGTCCACTCGTCCCTTCCTACCAAACCACCCCCTCCGCAGGCACTTTCCCCAGCAACCGCAGGAGATGCAACTCGGCATATGCTTAGCCTCCCCCCTCGACTCCATCCAAGGACCCAAACAGTCTTTCCAGGTGAGACAGGTACACCTGCACCTCCTCCAACCTCATCTATTGTATCCGCTGTTCCAGATGTCAACTTCTCTACATCGGCGAGACCAATCGCAGGCTCGGCGATCGTTTCGCTCAACACCTTCGCTCAGTCCTCCTTAACCAGCCTGATCTCCCGGTGGCTGAGCACTTCAACTCCTCCTCCCACTCCCAGTCTGACCTTTCTGACATGGGCCTCCTCCAATGTCATAGTGAGGCCCACCGGAAATTGGAGGAACAGCACTTCATATTTCACTTGGCAGCTTACAGCCCAGCGGTATGAACATTGACTTCTCTAACTTTAGATAGTACCTCTGTCCCTCTCTTCCCATCCCCTTCCCAGTTCTCCCACTGTCTTCCTGTCTCCACCTATATCCTTTCTTTGTCCCGCCCCCCCTGACATCAGTCTGAAGAAGTGTCTCAACTGTATCTCTAAATCTAAATCTAAAAAATCTAAACCCGAAACGTCACCCATTCCTTCTCTCCTAGATGCTGCCTGACCTGCTGAGTTACTCCAGCATTTTGTGATACCTGTGGCAAACAACAATGTTATTAGGCTTGAGAGGGTACACTGGGAGCAAATGTTATTGGATAAGTCCACATCCGACATGTCAGAGTTCTTTAAAGGAAAGGTTAATTGATATTCAGAACTAGCATAGAACAGTACGGCATTGGAACAAGGCTAAGCATATGCCAAGTTAAACTGATCTCGTCTGCCTGTACATAGTCCATATCCCTCTATTCCCTGCACCTTCATGTGCCTGTCTGAAAGCCTCTAAAATGCCACTATCATAACTGACCCTTGGCAATGCATTTCAGGCCCCCATTAATCTCAATGTAAAAAAGACTTGCCCTGCACATCACCCATTAAACTTTCCCCCTCTCACCTTATAGCTATGCCCTGTTAGACATTTGTCCATGTTGGACATTTCCACCCTGGGAAAAAGGTTCTGGCTACCCTATCTGTGCCTCTCATAACTTTATATACTTGTATTAGGTCTCCCTTCAACCTTCGGCATTCCAGAGAAAATAGTCCAAGTCTATCCAACGCTCCCTGTAGCTGAAACCCCTTCCATGCAGGCAGCATTCTGGTAAACGTCATCTACACCCTCTCCAAAACCTCAACCTTTCCTGTAATGGGGCAACCAGAATTGTACACAATTCTCCAAATGTGGCCTAACTAAAGTTCTGGAGCCACTATCAGTGAAGGCAAGCATTCCATTCGCCTTCTTTACCACCCTATCTAATTGTGCTGCCATCTTTCGTGAGCTATCAACTTGGGCTTCAAGATTCCTCTGCACATCAATGCAGTTAAGGATCTTGCTGTATATTCTCTCTTTACATTCAATCATTGGATCATAATGTGCAACACCTCACACTTGCTTTGTTAAACTCCATCCAAATGGGAGTAAATCATGCTAATAATTGTATATTTTTCCTTTAAATTTGTCCACCTAATGTTCAACATGTCACACTTGCTTGGATTAAACTCTATCTGCCATTTCTCCACCTATTTCTGCAGCTGATCTATAATAATAATAATAATAATAATAATAATAATAATATATTCCTTTATTCATCCCACACCGGGGAAATTTACAGTGTTACAGCAGCAAAGTGGATAGCAAGAGATCATTCATTGTAAATAAAAGATACATAAATTGTCATCAGTTTCCGTGTGCCCTTAGCTGTTATTGTTGACTCGTCTACTGGAAGCAGTGCTGGTTGTGCAGTCTCACAGCAGCGGGAAGGAAGGACCTCCTATATCTCTCCTTCATGCACTTGGGGTGAAGGAGTCTGTAACTGAAGGAGCTACTCAGTGCAGTGACAGTGTCCTGCATGGGATGGGCGTCGTTGTCCAGCAGCGATGTTAACTTTGCCATCATCCTCCTCTCCCCAACCACCTGCACTGAGTCGAGGGGGCAACCCAGGACAGAGCTGGCCTTCCTGACCAGCTTGTCGAGTCTCTTCCCTTCCGCCGCTGAGATGCTGCTGCTCCAGCAGACCACTCCATTGAAAATGGCTGGATTCCTCGTTGACTGCAACATCTCCAATTTTGATCTAATCAGCAAACTTACTCATCAACCCATCTACATTTAAGTTTAGGTCATGTATATATATCTCAAGCAGCAGAGGTCTCAGCACAGATCTCTCGGAAACTCCACTGGTCACAGACCTCCAGCAGAATATCTTAGACAATATTCAGCCCGCAGGTCTGTGACCAGTGAAGTTCCGCAGGGATCTGTGCTAGTATCACTGCTATTTGTAATATGTATAAATGACTGAAGCTAATGTAGGTGGGTTAGTTAGTATGTTTGTAGATAACACCAAGATTGCTGGGGTCGTGGACTGTGAGGAAGGCTGTCAAGGGATGTACTTCATCTACAAAAATGGGCGGAGAAATGTCAGATGGACTTTAATCCGAATAAGTGTGAGGTGTTGCACTTTGGAGAGTCAAATGTAATGGGAAACTATACAATAAGCGAGTTCGGTATTTCGACTGAGCATGCGCAGGTCATAGGTCGCAGGGGCATAACATTCTCGCCGGCTGATCTGCGTGTAAACAAGCCTTTGTTTAATCCGTATTTTCCCGTTTTGCTTCATAGAGGTAAGAAAATACTGCTTTCAAAACTGTTCATTATAGGTGTATGAATGATTAATTTGTACAAAACTACGATGATTTTGTAGGTTTTATTGCTTTATGCTTCAGTGAGTGAGCAAGAGAATGACTGAATAACAAGCATTTCTTATTGTTCTTTGTTTTGGATGGGGGTGGAGAATGAAATGAAATGTATGATTTCTATAACTATCAAGAGACTTCTCAATGAGTCACGGTTCATCTCTGAGGCTAGAATATTTGTCATGGTTAAAGTTTGATGTAAGTTAAGGGCAGCGTTTTCAATTTCAACCTGTTTCAGTGTTCTCGTACCCGATCGCAGACATGCTCGCTGCTTTTTGTCTGAAATATTGACATTAATGAAAAAGTTGCCGTTAATTTGAATTTCAGAATTGAGTTGGGGAGCGGGGCAATCCCGTGATGTGGATATGTTTTCATTCTTCGCCGGGGCAGGCGGCTCAGAATGATGTCACTGAGTTTGTGGGTCCGAACACTTTGCTGGATTTCCTTGCCCCTCCGGCGAAAAATGAAAACATATCCGCGTCATCCGTCAAGAAGAAGAGGAAGACTATCTTCCTCACTCACTGAAGCAATAAAACCTACAAAACCATCGTAGTTTTGTTCAAATTAACCATATATACACTAATTAACAGTTTTGAAAGCAGTATTTTCTTACCTATACGAAGCAAAACTGGAAAATACGGATTATAGACAATAGACAATAGGTGCAGGAGTAGGCCATTTGGCCCTTCAAGCCAGCACCGCCATTCACCGTGATCATGGCTGATCATCCACAATCAGTACCCTGTTCATGCCTTCTCCCCATATCCCTTGACTCTGCTATCATTAAGAGCTCTATCTAACTCTCTCCTGAAAGCATCCAGAGAATTGGCCTCCACTGCCTTCAGAGGCAGAGAGTTCCACAGCTTCACAACTCTCCGAGTGAAAAAGATTTTCCTCATCTCCATTCTAAATGGCCTACCCCTTATTCTTAAACTGTGGCCCCTGGTTCGGGACTCCCCCAACATCGGGAACATGTTTCCTGCATCTAGCGTGTTCAATCCCTTAATAACCTTATATGTTTCAATAAGATCCCCTCTCATCCTTCTAAATTCCAGAGTATACAAGCCCAATCGCTCCAGTCTTTCAACGTACGACAGTTCTGGGAATTAGCCTCTTGAACCTAAGCTGTATTCCCTCAATTGTAAGAATGTCCTTCCTCAAATTTGGAGACCAAAACTGCACACAATACTCCAGGTGTGGTCTCACTAGGGCCCTGTAGAACTGCAAAAGGACCTTTTTGCTCCTATACTCAACTCCTCTTGTTATGAAGGCTAACATTCCATTAACTTTCTTCACTGCCTGCTGTACCTGCATGCTTACTTTCAGTGACTGATGAACTAGGACACCCAGATCTCGTTGTACTTCCCTTTTTCCTAACTTGACACCATTCAGATAATAATCTGCCTTCCTGTTCTTACCACTAAAGTGGATAACCTCACATTTATCCACATTAAACTGCATCTGCCATGCATCCTCCCACTCACAACCTGTCCAAGTCACCCTGCATCCTCATAGCATCCTCATCACACTTCACACTGCCACCCAGCTTTGTATCATCTGCAAATTTGCTAATGTTACTTTTAAAAACGGTTTGTTTACATGCAGCAGATCAGCCGGCGAGAAAGTTATGCCCCTGCGCATGCTCAGTCGAAATACCGAACTCGCTTATTAATGTAATGACCCTTAACAGCATTCATAAGTTCATAACTCCCTAAAAGTAGCAACATGAGGAGATAGAACAGTAAAGAAGGCAAATGTAAGATATGTAGGGCACAGGCATTGTTAGGGCATTGAGCACAGTCAGGAAGTCATGATGCAGCTTTATAGGCCACATTTGGAAGGCTGTGCGCAGTTCTAGTTGGACCCTTTACAAGAAGGATATAGAGACTTTGGAATGGATGCAGAGGAGGTTTACCAGAAGGATGCCTGGATAAGGGGGTATTAGCTACAGCAAGAGGTTAGACAGACTTGAATAGTTTTCTCTGGAACCCTAGAGGTTGCGGGAAGAACTGATAGAAGTATATAAAATTATGATGGGCATAGGTTGGGTAGACAGTCAGAATCTCATCCCTAGGATGGAAAAATCAAATACTAGCGGGCATAGCATTAAGCTGAGAGGTGCAAAGTTCAAAGGAGATATATGGGGCAAGTTTTTTACACAGAGGATGGAGAGTGCCTGGAACGAGCTGCTGGGGATGGTAATTGATACAGATACATTAGTGGCATTTAAAAGAGTTTTGGATAGGCATACGGATATGCAGGGAATGGATAATTGATGGTCTTTGCATCATGAAACATTGTGGGCTAAAGGGCTTGTTCATGCAGTGTACTGTTTGTTTGGTCTATGTTCTCTGTTTTATGACACCTAAATTATTGGTATAATGTACAGTGAAGAAGGTTATCTAAGATTACAACAGGTTCTAGATGAACTGGGAAAGTGGGCCAATGAATGGCGCATGGAACTTAACTTGGGTAAGTATGAAGTATTGCATTTTAGTAAGTTAAACCGTTGTAGAATTCATACAGTAAATCATAGGGTCCTGGAGTCTATTGTAGAACAGAGTGATCTAGGGATACAGGTATCTAGTTCCCTGAAAGTGGTGACAGAGCTAGTTAGTGGTGAAGAAGGCAAGCATGCCAAATGCCTTCTTTGGGCAGGGCATTGAGTAAAGAACATCTTTAAAGGTTGTTGGTAAGGCCATATTTGGATACTGTGTACTGGTTCCTCTGCTATAGAAAGATCTCATTCGGATGGGCGAAAAAAGGATTCCAGAGGATATTATCAGAACTGGCTTGAGTGATAAGGAGAAACTGGATAGGCAGGGGCATTTTTCTTTGGCGCATGGGAGGCTGAGGGGTGATCTTACTGAGATATACAAAATGAGGGGCATTGATAAAGTGAACGCTCACAGTCTTTTACACAAACTGGAAGCTTCAGATAAGAGGAGAGGGGTTTAAGAATGAATCCAGGGGCAACTTCATTCAGATGATAATCCATGTCTGGAATGAGCTGCCAGAGGAAGCAGGAGATACTTTTACGGTCATGAATTTTGAAAGACATTTGGACAGATGCAAGATAGGAAAGTTTAGGGGTTCTGGGGCCAAATGCAGTAAAGTAGGTTCAGATGAGCATGCCAACTTGGTCAGCATGGACAAGATGGGTCGAAGGGTCTGTTTCTGAGCTCTCTTGGCCTTTGATTCTATGACTCTCTGACTCTTTAAGACCACACATTCTTCTAAGCTTCCACGAATGCGAATCCAACGTGCAATAACCCTCATCCCTGGAATTACGAGGATCCCGTCTCAACTGTCCTCTGTCCATTCCCTCCACAGCTGCTGCCTGATTTGCTGACTTTCTCTAGCACTTTGCTTTTTGCTCATCCTTGGAATAAGCTCACTGAATGTTTTTTTGACTGCCTCCAACACCTTCTTAAATAAAGGGATGAATACTGTGCTCAGCATTCCGTGTACCTGTATAATTGTAACAATATTTCTCTATCTAAATTGTAACCATTTTGCAACAAGAGCCAATATGCCAACATTCCAAACTCTTTGTCACACCTGTCTGCTAACCTTTTGTAATTCATTTTAAGGAACACCAAGATCCCTCTCATTAGTAATTTATCTTCTTTTAGATATTAGTCTGCCCTTTGTTCCCTCTTTCCAAAATGCATGACCTCACATTAAACTCCATCCAACAAGTTTTCTTCTACTCAGTATTCCAGGATCCAAATATCTTCTTCACAACAGGCTTTCCCATCTATTTTGCGTTACAGGCAACCTTAGATACCTTAAACCCAGCTTCCTTCGCCAGGTCACTAGTATAAATACTGTAGTAAATAATTGAAGGTTAAGAACTGATCCTTGGGCCCTCCTTCCAGCATGAATGTCAGAAAAACTGAACTGGTTCACTCACAATTGTTTAGGGAAGGAAGACTGCGAGCCATATCTGAGCTAGTCCATGACTCCAGCCCACATAAATAATTGATTTTAACTGCCTCGCCCATAGACATGGGCAACAATAAATGCTGGTATTGCCATCAACATTCACATCCATAAATGATGGATGTGGATGTAGAAATGGTGGATGGTAATCCAAACAAGTATGAAGTGTTGCACTTTGGGAGGTTGAATGTAAGGGGAAAATATATAATGAATGGCAAGACTCTTAACACCATTGATGTGCCCAGAGATCTTGGGGTCCAAGCCCATAACTGCTGAAAGTGGCAAAAAAAAGTAGATAAAAGTTGTAAAGAAGTAATAGACAGACACAGAAAGTTGGAGTAACTCAGCAGGACAGGCAGCATCTCTGGAGAGAAGGAATGGATAATGTTTCGGGTCGAGACCCTTCTTCAGACTTAAAAAGACAATGATGATATACATGCCTTGAGCGGTTGGGACAATGAGTACAAGAATCGGGAAGTCATACAAAGCTGCGTGGTAGTGTGAACTGTAAGGAAGGTGCTATGAGTTTGCAGGGTAACTTGGACAGGTTGGGTGAGTAGGCAGATGCAGTTTAATGTGGATAAGTGTGAGATAACACTTTGGTGGTAAGAATAGGAAGGCAGAGTATTATCTGAATGGTGTCAAGTTAGGAAAAGGGGACGTACAAGGAAATCTGGGTGTCCTAGTGCATCAGTCACTGAGAGGAAGCAGGTCTGAAGAAGGGTCTCGACCCAAAATGTCACCCATTCCTTCTCTCCTGAGATGCTGCCTGACCTGCTGAGTTCCTCCAGCATTTTGTGAATAAATACCTTCGATTTGTACCAGCATCTGCAGGTATTTTGTTATACTACTGAAAGGAAGCATGCAGGTACAGCAGAGGAGTTGAGTATAGGAGCAAAGAGGTCCTTCTGCAGTTGTACAGGGCCCTAGTGAGACCACTCCTGGAGTACTGTGTTCAGTTTTGGTCTCCAAATTTGAGGAAGGATATTCTTGCTATTGAGGGCGTGCAGCGTAGGTTTACTAGGTTAATTCCCGGAATGGCGGGACTGTCATATGTTGGAAGACTGGAGCGACTAGAAGGATGAGAGGGGATCTTATCTAAACGAATAAGATTATTAAGGGGTTGGACACGTTAGAGGCAGGAAACATGTTCCCTATGTTGGGGAAGTCCAGAACAAGGGGCCACAGTTTAAGAATAAGGGGTAGGCCATTTAGAACGGAGATGAGGAAAACCTTTTTCAGTCAGAGTTGTGAATCTGTGGAATTCTGTGCCTCAGAAGGCAGTGGAGGCCAATTCTCTGAATGCATTCAAGAGAGAGCTAGATAGAGCTCTTAAGGATAGCGGAGTCAGGGGGTATGGGGAGAAGGCAGGAACAGGGTACTGATTGAGAATGATCAGCCATGATCACATTGAATGGTGGTGCTGGCTCGAAGGGCCGAATGGTCTACTCCTGCACCTATTGTCTATTGTCATGATGCAGCGTTATAGACTGTATTTTGAGAACTGCATGCAGTTCTGGTCGCCCCATTACAGGAAGGATTATAGACAATAGACAATAGGTGCAGGAGGAGGCCATTCGGCCCTTTGAGCCAGCACCGCCATTCAATGTGATCATGGCTGAACATTCTCAATCAGTACCTCGTTCCTGCCTTCTCCCCATACCCCCTGACTCCGCTATCTTTAAGAGCTCTATCCAGCTATGAGGCTATGGAAAGGGTGCAGAGGAGGTTTACCAGAATGATGCCAGGAATAGTGGGTATTAGCTATAGGGAGAGTGGACAGACTTAAGGGCCTGTCCCAGTTAGACGATTTTAAGGCGACTGCCGGCGACTAGTGTCCCAGTTAGACGATTTTAAGGCGACTGCCGGCGACTAGGCCGTCACCGAACGTTCGCCGGGGTGTCGTGGGCATGATCGTGAGGAGTCTTCAATGAATTGTAGCGGATCTCGGCGCGTCGTGGAAAAATTTACCCGCTAGAAATTTCTCGGCGACAGCTGGCTTGTCGCTAGGTGTCGTAGCTTATTGCGGGCGCTGTCGCATGCTGTCCCCAGGTTTGTTAGGTTGTTGCAGATGCATTTAGAAGCATGTAATATTAAATTAAGAAAAGGCATTTGAAAATACCAGAAGATAGTTTTGTTTAACCAATTTATTTACCGTCAGGACATTTGACAGGTAGATTGGAGGCGACAGTTTGACGGCCAGGTAAGCGTGGGAATTTTGCGATGTTTCCGAAGACGGTGTAATCTCTTAGCCAGGTGCTAGTTTCACCAAAAAAAATAACTTGTATCGACCTGACTCAGCATTGTCATGGTCATTGTCGTCGGGTAAAAGAAAATTTCGGTGATCTGCTACGACTTGGACAGTCGCAGGCAGTCGCCTTAAAAATCGCGTAACTGGGACAGGCCCTTTAGATTGCTTTCTCTGGAACTCCAAAGGGTGAGGTGGAGAACTGATAGAAGTATATAAAATTATGAGAGACATAAATAGAGTAGACAGTCAGAAACCTTTTCAAGGATGGAAGTACCAAATACTAGAGGGCATAGCTTTAAGGTGAAAGGGGTAGCGTTTAAAAGAGATGTGCAGGGCAAGTTCTTTTACACAGAGGGTGATGAGTGCCTAGAAGGAGCTGCCGGTAGTGGTGGAGGCAGATTCGATAGTGATGTTTAAGAGACTTTTGGATAGGCAGGGAATGGGGGGATTTAGATTCTATGCAGGCAGACAAGGGTTGGTCTTGGCATGTTCTGCACAGACGTTGTGGCTGAAGGCCCTATTCGTGTGCTGTATGTTCCATGTTGTATGGCATGGTATACTGTATAAATCATTTTACATTCCAGCATGCATTGAATTTCACATTATATAATTTGCACATCAAATTTCAGTTAAAAAGACATTACATTAAAAAAATAGAATTATGAAAAACAATATTTGACATAATTGTAGATGTTGGATAAAGAGAATCATTTTACACTGGTAACATTTTTAATTTTTAATCTTTTTCTTCCAGGTGGGAATGTAAAAATCGAGCAAACAGTAAGTTTTGCCTAATATCCTTTCAGATCAAATCAACTTACTTATGTAAAATGTTAGCTTCAAAATTTTGAAATTGTTAACTTTGCCAAGTATTCAACAGCAAAAAGCTATTACTACAGTCTCTTGATAATTCAATTAGAACATAGAACAGTATAGCACAGGAACAGACCATTCGGCCCACTTTGTCTGCGCCAAACGTGATGCCCAATCTTCTCTGCCTACATGTGATCCATATCCCTCCATTCCATAAATCTGCATGTGCCCATCTAAAACCCTCCTAAATGCAACTATTTTGTATCTGCTTCCATCACCATCCCCTGAAGGCATGTTCTTGGCACACATCACTGTGCAAAAACTTTTCCTGCACATCTCTTTTAACTTTCTCCCTCTCACTTTACAGCTATGCTCTCGATATTTCCACCAAGGAACACAGTTCTGTCTACTCTCTATGCCTTTCATACAAGAGAAAACAATCCAAGTTTGTCCAAACTCTCCTTGCAACAAATAATTTTGTTGCCCATCTCAGAGAGCTATGGACTTGGACCCCAAGATCCCTTTTAAATAAATACTGTTTTGGGGTAAATAAATACTGTATGTACTTTCCCTTACATACGACATCCCAAAGTGCAGCACCTGTTTGGATTAAACTCCACCTGCCATGACCTGCTGCAGATAAAGCCATGATGACTGTTCCTAATTATCCCATTCTCTTCCAAATATGAATAAATCCTATCCAGAAGTATCCTCCCCAGTAGCTTCCCTCCCATTGACATGAGGCTCTACAATTTCCTGGATTATCTCTATTTCACTTCCAAGGCAAAGGAACAACATTAGTTACTCTCATTGGTTTTAGATACATTGCCTACTAGATTGTACAGGTGCTCCTCAGCTTCCGATGGGGTTACGTTCCGAGAAACCCATCGTAAACCGAAAGTGTTGTAAGCCAAAATGCATTGTAATACACGCGATCAGGTGGCCGGAAGCGAGTGGCGGCTCGCTACCGTTTGCACCATCGCAAAGTCGAACTATCGCAAGTCGAAACATCATTATCCGGAAAGCACCTGTATATGCCAAGTTTATTTGTTCATATAATCTAACACTTAATATTTATCATTTCCATTTTAGGTACTTTGTGAAATCTAAAGTTCTGACAGAAAATGATTAATATTACAATTTTATTACATAAACCACATTGCTATCGTGAACATTCTCCAACACAGTATTATACAGCACGGGAACTCATCAAAGCCAACCAGATGCACCATCTAAGCTAGTCCCATATGCCTTTAAACCTTTCCTATACATGTACAAGCGTATTTTAAATGCTGTTATAGTATCTGCCTCAACTACTTCCTCTGGCAGCTTGTCCCATATACCCACCACCTGTGAGTGAAAAAGTTGACTCTCAAGGTTTTATTAAATCACATCCGCCTCATCAAGCATTTGTCCTCTTGTTTTTGATTTCCAAACGCTGGGTAAAAGACTCTGTAATTTAGTTTAGTTTAGTTGAAAGATACAGCGCGGAAACAGGCCTTTCAGCCCACCCAGTCCTTGCAGACCAGCGATCCCCGCACATTAACACTACCCTACACATCAGGGACAATTTACACTTCAAATAAGCCAATTAACCTACATACCTGTACGTCTTTGGAGTGTGGGAGGAAACCAAAGATCTTGGAGAAAACCCACGCAGGTCACGGGGAGAATGTACAAACTCTGTACAGACGGCACCCGTAGTCGGGATTGAACCCGGGTCTCCGGCGCTGCAAGTGCTGTAGGGCAGCAACTCTACCCACTGCGCCGCCTACATTCACTCTATTCCCCTCTTGATTTTATACACCTCTATAAGATCAGCCCTCAGCTTCTTATGCGCCAAGGAATAAAATCCTGACCTCCCCAATCTCTCCCTATGGCTCAGTCCTTCAAGTCCTGGCAACATCCTCGTAAATTCTCTCTGCACTCTTTCCAGCTTTAAGACTTCCTTCCTATATCAGGGTGATCAAAACTGAACGCAGTGCTCCAAATGTGGTCTCACTAATGTCTTGTACAACTGTAACATAACATCCCAACTTTTATACTCAGTATCCTGACCAATTAAGGTCAAAGAACTGAAAGCCTCTTGACCACCCTATCTACCTGCGACACCAATAACAGGGAACTATGTACCCGTACTTCTAGATCCCTCTGTTCTACAAGACTCCTCAGGGTCCTGTCATTCACTGTGAAAGTTGTGTCCTGCTTTGACTTCCCAAAATGTAATACCCCACTTTGCTCCATTAGCCATTCATCAGCCCACTTGCCCAGCTGATCGAGAGCCTTTTATAATTTTTGATACCTATCTTCACTATCTACAATATCACCTACATTATTAGTATTATCTGAAAACTTACTTATCATGCTTCTACATTCTCATCCAAAATCATTGATATAAACCACAAACTGCAATGCCCCAGAGCTACACCACTTGTCACAGGCCCCCAGTCTGAAAAAAACCCTTCCGCCATCACCCTCTGCTTCCTGCATGAAGCCAACTCTATCCATTCCCCTTACCTACTCTAACCTCACCTCCTCTGAACGTACAGCCCTCCGCACACACTGCAGCAACCCCAACATCAAATCTGCCGACAAGGGAGGTGCCGTGGTAGTTTGGTGTACTCACCTTTATTGGGCTAAGGCCAGGCGATAACTCTCAGACACCTCCTCTCACTTATTCATGGACCATGATCCCACAGACAAGCACCAGGCCTTAATCTCACACACCATTTCTTCTTTCATCACTTCTGGCTGTCTGCCTTCCACAGTCTTCAACCTTATCGTTTCCCAACCCTGCACAGCCCGGTTTTACCTTCTCCCCAAAATCCATAAACACAACTGACCCTAGCAGACCCATCGTTTCTGCCTGCTCCTGTTCCACTGAAATGATTTCCACGTACCTCGACTCCAATACTATGCCCCCAGGTCCAATCTCTCCAGACCTATGTCCAAGATACCTCACATGGCCTTTGTCTCTTTAATAACTTCTACTTTCCGAGCCCCCACTCCCTCATCTTTACTATGGATGTTCAGACACTCTACACCAACCCTCACCAGGAAGATCTTAAAGCCCTCCGTTCCTCGACCATAGAACCATCCAATTTCCCTCTACTGACACTCTACTCCACCTGGCGGAGTTGGTCCTCACCCTTAACAACTTATCCTTCGATTCCTCCCACTTCCTCCTAGTCCACGGCGTAGCTATGGGCCCCCACATGGACCCCAGTTATGCCTGCCTCTTTGTAGGGTACGTTGAACAATCCCTGTTCCAGGCGTATGCTGGCCCTATCCCTGAACTCTATCTCCATTACAATGACGACTGCATTTCAGTGCTACCCCCTGCACCTATGCAGAATTCATAGACTTCATCAACTTCACAACAATTTCCATCCTGCATTCAAATTTACTTGGACCATCTCCCCTCACCTTTCTTGATCTCACAGCCTCCATCACAGGAAATAGAGTATCGACTGACATCTATTATAAACCCACTGACTCCCACAATTATCTCGACTACACTTCTTCTCACCCTGCATCCCAATTCCTCTGTCTACACTGCATCTGCGCTCAAGATGGTGTTCCATACCAGGACATCCTTTAGGGAACAGGGGTTCCCTTCTCCCATCATAGATGAGGCTCTCACTCGTGTTTCTTCGGTACCCCGCAGCTCCGCCCTTGCTCCCCCTCCCAGAGTCCCCCTTGTCCTTCCCTTCCACCCCATCAGCCATCGCATACAACACATAATCCTCCGACAGTCCTTTCGGGTTAGGCAGAGGTTCACTTGCACCTCCTCCAACCTCATCTACTGTATCCGTTGTTCAAGATGTGGACTCTTTTTAATCGGCGAGACCAAACGCAGACTGGGTGATCGTTTCCTGAACACCTTCGCTGAGTTCTCCTGAACCTACCTGATATGTCGGTTGCTACACATTTTCATTCACCTTCCCATTCCCACACAGACCTTTCTGTCCTAGGTCCCCTCCATTGTCAGTGAGGCTAAACTCAAATTGGACGAACAGCATCTCATATTTCACTTGGGTAGCTTACAGCCCAGTGGTATGAATATTGATTTCTCTAATTTCAGGTCGCCCCGGCATTCCCTCTCCCTCTATCTCTCCCCCATCCATATCATATCATATCATATATATACAGCCGGAAACAGGCCTTTTCGGCCCACCAAGTCCGTGCCGCCCAGTGATCCCCGTACATTAACACTATCCTACACCCACTAGGGACAATTTTTACATTTTTACCCAGCCAATTAACCTACATACCTGTACGTCTTTGGAGTGTGGGAGGAAACCGAAGATCTCGGAGAAAACCCACGCAGGTCACGGGGAGAACGTACAAACTCCTTACAGTGCAGCACCCGTAGTCAGGATCGAACCTGAGTCTCCGGCGCTGCATTCGCTGTAAAGCAGCAACTCTACCGCTGCGCTACCGTGCCGCCCATGTTTCACTAGTTTCTCCTTTTTACTCATCAAACAATTAACAATGGCCTGTTTCCTTTATCATCGTTACTTTTTTAGATATCTTTCATTCATTGTTCTTCATCTCTCTACATCATCGTCTATATCTCTCGTTTCCCTTATCCCTAACCAGTCTGAAGAAGGGTCTTCACCCGAAACGTTATCCATTCCTTCTCTCCAGAAATCCAGCTTTTTGTTTCTATCTTTGTGTATCCAACTTGCTAGCTCTTCCTGGATCCTACATCTAATCATCCAGAGCAGCCTACCATGAAGAACATTATCAAAGGCCATGAAGTCCATAGAGACAACACCTCTACAGCCTTTCCCTCGTCAACCTTTTTCGCGACCTATTTAAAAAATTCAATAAAATTCGTAAGTCACACAATCTCCCATGTACAAAACCATACTGACTTTCCCCAATCGCCCCTGTCTATCCAAATGCACATTTTTTCTTTCCCTCAGCATCCTCTCCCATGAGTTTAACTTCCACAGATGTTAGGCTTACAGGTCTATTGTTCCCAGGTTTTTCCTTACGGCCTTTCTTAAATGCATAAGCCATCCTCCAATCATCCAGCATCTCACCCATGTCTAACAATGTCACAGCCAGGGCTCCCACAATTTCTCTAGCCTCCCAACGCGTCCTCGCATATATTTGATTGCGCCCGGGATATTGAGGCTTAGGTTTATTATTGTCATAAGTACCAGGGTACAGTGGAAAGCTTTGTTTTGCATGCTACCTAAACTGATCAGATATATCATGCATAGTTGGTGGTGCGTGCTTTCAAGCTGGTATTTTCTGCCAGATGCGAGCAGGAAGAAGCAACATCCAGGGTGGGACAATTCTTTGATTGTGTTTGCTACTTTTCCAAGGGAGCATGAAGTGTAGATGGAGGCAATGGTGATGGTCTGGTCTGTGCGATGGACTCAGCTATATCCACAACTCTGCAATTTCTTGCAGTCTTGGGCAGAACTATTCCCAAACCAAACTGTGGTTTCATGTAGCCTCCATGTTTTTCTCCACAGTAAAATAATTTGTGGGAAATGCATTTGCATGCGCAAATAACTTATTCTGAGTTCAAACAGATGCAATTATTAGAATGAAGCATGACCTTTGACAAGGTTGCACATGGCAGGCTTGTGTGGAAGGTTATATTTCATAAAATCCAAGATGAACCCGCTATTTCGGTTCAAAATTGGTTTGGAGGAATGTCAAAGGGTAGTTGTGAGGGTTGCTTTTCTGATTGGAGGTCTGTGACCAGTGGTCAGCACAGGGTTTAGTGCTGGGTCCCTTGCAGTATGTTATATACATTGATGGTTTGGAGGACAATGAGTTTGGTGGTAGACAGTGAGGAACGATATCTAAGTTTACAATAATCAGTTGGGAAGGTGGGCCAAGTAATGGCAAACGGAACTTAATTCTGATCAGGGATGAAGCATGGAATTTATCCTTGGAATCCGAGAGCGTAGGCAAGATACTAAACAGGCACTTTGCACCTGCATTTATAAAGGACCCTGGACATTGAGTTCAGTTTGGAGAATATTAATGTGCAAGAACAGTTTGAGATTAAGAAGGATGAGGTTGTGAGGCACTTGAATAGCATTAAGGTAGATAAATCCAAGTTATTGATGGAGGCAAGAGAGGAGATTGCAAGATCCTTGACAAAGATCTTTGCATCTTCTTGATACAGGAAAGAAGAGTAGCTAATATTGTTCCTTTGTTTAAGCAGGAAAGTAGAGTGAATACAGAGAATTATAAGCCGGTAAGCCTCACATCAGTGGTAAGTAAGCTATTGGAGAGCATTCAGGATGAGATTTACTCCCGTTTGAAAGGGAATAGACGACTTAGCCAACATGGCTTTGTACACGGCATGTGCTGGGACCTCTTGTTTGTGATATATATATATGTGAGTGACTTGGACGTAAATGTTTTTGGGTTGGTTGTTTGCAACAAGATTTCTGAAGTTGCAGACTGTGAGGAAATTGTCAAGGTATACAGCATGCTATAGATCAGCTATAGAAATGGGTGGAGAAATGATTGATGGAGTTTAATCCAAGCAAGTCTTTTACCCAGAGTAGGGAAATCAAAAACAAATGAACATATTCAGCATAGGTATTGTGGACCAAAGACCCTCTTGCTGTACAGTTTTATATTCTGTGATGTGGCGAGCGAGGTATGCCAAACCAGGGCATGACTTACACTGTGAAATAGTAACACCCTGGAGATTATTGAAGAATTGAGATCTGGAGTAATGGTTCCCTGAAAGTGGCGAATTAGGTGGTCAAAGGTGGTGATGAAGGTATTTGGCATGCTTGCCTTCATTGGGATGGGTATTGAGTACAAAAGATGGGACATCATGATGCATCTCTACAAATCGTGAAGTGCAAGTTCATGAGGAGCATGGATAAAGTAAACACAGTCTTTTTCCCAGGGTAAAGGATTCTAAACCTACAGGGTATAGACTTAAGGAAATAAGAGATAAATTTAGGAGGGACATCAGGAGCACATTTTTCACTTAAGAGGGCAGTCCGTATCTGAAATGAGCTGCCAGAGAAATAGATACAGTTATGACTTTAAAACACATTTGGACAGATTTCTGGATAGAGTGTGAGCCATACAAACTGTCCTCGAGACCTCCCCATTAAATGCCCCAAGCTCCCTAACCTTCATGTCTTTCTCCATTGTAAAAAAAAGAGTAGAAATACTGAGTTCCTTACCCATCTCTACACAGCTTTGGTTTCCGAGGAGCTGTAACCTCTCTCTCTCTCTCTCTCTCTAGTTATCGCCATTACCTTAATGTACTTAATTTCACTGCCAGAGCCATTACCTGCCCCATTACTTTGATAAGCAGAGTTAAGAAGGAAAGCAGAAGGTCAACCTCCTAAACTCCTCCTAGGACACATTTGATAGCAGCTGCCTATACCTGGGCCCTACTCCTACCTGACCAATTTCTCTCATGATCCCAGTTTCCTTACTCCTATGTGGTTTGCTCTTCGCTCTAACATGAACATGCATGCTTTGAACTCGCATCATCCATCAACTTTAGCAGGTTCCTGTCTAATATCATCAAAGTTAGCCTTGCCCAAATTAAGAACTTGTGAGATCACCCTGTCCTTTTCCATAACTCTTTTGAAGCTAATGGGACTAATGCTAGTCCCAAAAGGCTCGCCCACCGACACTTCAGTTACTTGCCCTACCCAATTTCCTAAAACATATAACATATAACAACTGCAGCATGGAAACAGGCCTGTCCGGCCCTACCAGTCCACGCCGACCATTCTCCCTGACCTAGTCTCATCTACCTGCACTCAGACCATAACCCTCCAATCCCCTCCTATCCATATACCTATCCAATTTACTCTTAAATAATAAAATCGAGCCAGCCTCCACCACTTCCACCGGAAGCCCATTCCATACAGCCACCACCCTCTGAGTAAAGAAGTTCCCCCTCATGTTACCCCTAAACCTTTGTCCCTCAATTCTGAAGCTATGTCCCCTTGTTGGAATCTTCCCCACTCTCAAGGGAAAAGCCTACCCACGTCAACTCTGTCCGTCCCTCTCAAAATTTTAAAAACCTCTATCAAGTCCCCCCTCAACCTTCTACGCTCCAAAGAATAAAGACCCAACCTGTTCAACCTCTCTCTGTAGCCTAAGTGCTGAAACCCAGGCAACATTCTAGTAAATCTCCTCTGTACCCTCTCCATTTTGTCAACATCCTTCCTATAATTTGGCGACCAGAACTGCACACCATACTCCAGATTCGGCCTCACCAATGCCCTGTACAATTTTAACATTACATCCCAACTTCTATACTCGATGCTCTGATTTATAAAGGCAAGCATACCAAACGCCTTCTTCACCACCCTATCCACATGAGATTCCACCTTCAGGGAACAATGCACAGTTATTCCCAGATCCCTCTGTTCCACTGCATTCCTCAATTCCCTACCATTTACCCTGTACGTCCTATTTTGATTTGTCCTACCAAAATGCAGCACCTCACACTTATCAGCATTAAACTCCATCTGCCATCTTTCAGCCCACCCTTCCAAAAGGCCCAAGTCTCTCTGTAGACTTTGAAAATCTACCTCACTATCAACTACTCCACCTATCTTAGTATCATCTGCATATTTACTAATCCAATTTGCCATACCATCATCCAGATCATTAATGTAAATGACAAACAACAGTGGACCCAACACAGATCCCTGGGGTACTCCACTAGACACTGGCCTCCAACCTGACATACAATTGTCAACCGTTACCCTCTGGTATCTCCCATTCAGCCATTGTTGAATCCATCTTGCAACCTCACTATTAATACCCAACGATTTAACCTTCTTAATCAACCTTCCATGTGGAACCTTGTCAAATGCCTTACTGAAGTCCATATAGACAATATCCACAGCCTTGCCCTTATCAATTTCCCTGGTAACCTCTTCAAAAAATTCAAGAAGATTAGTCAAACATGACCTTCCAGGCACAAATCCATGTTGACTGTTTCTAATCAGGCCTTGATTATCCAAATAATTATATATATTGTCCCTAAGTATCTTTTCCATTAATTTTCCCACCACAGACGTCAAACTAATAGGTCTATAATTGCTAGGTTTACTTTTAGAACCTTTTTTAAACAAGGGCACAACATGCGCAATGCGCCAATCTTCCGGCACCATCCCCGTTTCTAATGACGTTTGAAATATTTCCGTCATAGCCCCTGCTATTTCTGCACTAACTTCCCTCAATGTCCTAGGGAATATCCTATCAGGACCTGGAGACTTATCCACTTTTATATTTTTCAAAAGTGTCCGTACCTCCTCTTCTTTAATCCTCCTAATTTCCATCACTACTCTACTTGTTTCGTTTACCTCACATAATTCAATATCCTTCTCCTCGGTAAATACCGAAGAAAAGAAATTGTTTAATATCTCCCCCATTTCTTCCGGCTCAGCACATAGCTGACCACTCTGACTCTCTAATGGACCAATTTTATCCCTCACTATCCTTTTGCTATTGACATATCTGTAGAACCCCTTGGGGTTTACTTTTACATTACTTGCCAAAACAGCCTCATATCTCTTTTTCGCTTTTCTAATTTCCTTCTTAAGATTCCTTTTACATTCTTTATATTCCTCAAGAACCTCATTTACTCCCTGCCGCTTATATTTATTGTATATCTCCCTCTTTTTCCGAACCAAGTGTCCAATTTCCCTGGAAAACCACGGCTCTTTCAAATTATTATTCTTTCCTTTCCACCGAACAGGGACATAAAGACTCTGTACACTCAAAATTTCACCTTTAAATATCCTCCATTTCTCTATTATATCCTTTTCATAAAACAAAATGCCCCATTTCACTCCTTTTAAATCCTTTCTCATCTCCTCAAAATTAGCCTTTCTCCAATCCAAAATCTCAACCCTTGGTCCAGATTTGACCTTCTCCATAATGATATTAAAACTAATGGCATTGTGATCACTAGACCCAAAGTGCTCCTCAACACATACCTCCGTCACCTGACCCATCTCATTTCCTAACAGGAGGTCCAACACTGCCCCTTCTCTGGTAGGCACCTCTACGTATTGCTGCAAAAAACTATCCTGCACACATTTTACAAACTCCAAACCATCCAGCCCTTTAACAGAATGCGATTCCCAGTCTATATACGGAAAATTGAAATCACCCTCAATCACCACTCTGTGCTTACTACTAATATCTGCTATCTCCTTACATATTTGCTCTTCCAATTCTCGTTCCCTATTTGGCGGTCTATAATACACCCCTATAAGTGTTGCTAAACCTTTCTCATTTCTGAGTTCCACCCAAACAGCCTCCCTAATCGAGCCTTCTAGTCTGTCCTGCAAAGCACTGCTGTGATATCCTCCCTGACAAGCAATGCAACACCCCCACCTCTTGCCCCTCCGATTCTATCACATCTGAAACAATGAAATCCTGGAATATTTAATTGCCAATCGCAACCCTCCTGCAACCATGTTTCACTGATCGCCACAACATCATACTTCCAGATGTCAATCCAGGCTCTAAGCTCATCCACCTTTCTTACAAAGTAGGTCAATTTTTTCTCACTCCCTTGTAGTGCCCCCCACGTATTGCCAAAGGAATCTTTCCTGAAGACATTTGACAAATTCCACCCCATATACACCGATCAGCCAAAACATTATGACCACTGACAGGCAAAGTGAATAACATTGATTATCTTGTTACAATGGCACCTGTCAAGGGGAGGGGTATATTAGGCAGCAAGTGAACAGTCAGATCTTGAAGTTGATGTGTTGGATGCAGGAGAAATGGGCAGGAGTAAAGACCTGAGCGACTTTGACAAGGGCCAAATTGTTATGGCTAGATGACTGGGTCAGAGCATCTCTGAAACGGCAAGGCTTGTGGGATGCTCCCGGTCAGCAGTGGTGAGTACCTACCGACAGTGGTCCGAGGAGGGACAAACCACAAACCGGCGACAGGGTGTTGGGCGCCCAAGGCTCATCGATGTGCAAGGGCAACGAAGGCTATCCCGTGTGGTCCGCACTGACAGAAGGCACAGAAAATTGTGGCACAAGGCACAGAAAATTTTAATGGTGATCACGGGAGAAATGTGTCACAATATACAGTGCATCGCACCCTGCTGCGTATGGGGCAGCACATGGAGGACCAACAGCATATTAGGCAGGTTGTCATAATGTTTTGGCTGATCGGTGTATGCCCTTAGTACTATAGAGGTCCCAGTCTACATTGGGAAAGTTAAAATCCCTTATTATAACAATCCTATTAGTCTTGCAGCTGCCTGAAATCTCCTGGCATATTTGCTCTTCTAATTCACAACTCTATATTGCTCGGAAACCTGAAAGGTGGAACATTAAACTACCAGTCCTGTCCCTCCCTTAGCTAGGTTTCATTAAAGGTGGTAACATCCCAGTCGCATGTATCTGTCCATGCCCTAAGTTCATTCACTTTACCTGTTGAGCCTCTGGCATTGAAATAAATGCAATTTAATTTAATCCTAAAGTCCACATTCCCATCCACACTCTGTCTATCCTGTCTACTGAACTTGCTTTCATCGCTTTCCATATTGACTTCTAGCCTCTCGCAAGTCTAGTTTAAACCCTCCGGAGAAGCACTGGGAAACCTACCGGCCAGGATATTGGTTCCCCTCCAGTTTAGATCCAATCCATCCCTCTTGTGCAGGTCACCTCTGCCACAGAAGAGATACCAATGGTCCAAAAATCTGAACCCCTACCCCATCTCCTCAGCCATGCGTGCACTTGCCCTATCTTCCTAGATGGGTTCAGAGGGCTATGGGCCAAAAGCAGGCAAATGTAACTCGCCCAATATGCCAACATGGTCGCATGGACAAGGTGGACCGAAGGGCCTGGTTCCATGCAGTAGCTCCATGACTATATTGACACAACTAATAGGTACAGAAGGGAAAGTCAACTTGTATTGCAGCACAAGAAATGTAAATACCAATGGTAAAATAAAATAAAAGAGAAAATTATCTCAGTCACTGAATGAATGTTTAAATGTGTTCATCGCACTTCCATTTGTGATTAGTTGCATGGGAAGCATATGTCAAATTGGAAAATGTACGCACAAATAAATTGAATTTTCTCTCTTTCCAAAAATGCTAATCGAACACACACAGAATCTGGCCTGTTGAATAGAGGTCTGTACTCATCAAGGTTTTATGAAAAGCTCAATAAACCACCAGGGCAGTTTTACAGAATGCAACTGATCAAACTTTGGAAAGTCAGAGGAGGGCAAATACAGTGCAAGATTGGAATAAGAATAATTAAATCTCAGAACAGAAAATATGTAAAAGTATAATTATCTTTATTGGCAATTGATTCAGATTAAGATGAGAAATATATTTAAATTGTTTTTCCCACAGGTAATCGAACCTCTTCCTTGGCAGCAGTGAACAATAACATTAATAACGGCAGCTTCAAACAACAGCATAAGGACTGGTGAATTGACTAGTGCGAGTGATTTTTATACTTCCATTTATATTCAATATACTCAGGGTGAAAGATCCATCCATTGTTATTTTATAATAGGCAACATTTGAAATAAATAAATTTTACTCTGTAAAAATATATGGCATGTGAAAACATTTTAATGTCTGGGTCCCACAGGACCCAACTCCCAGACCCCAAAAAATGAAAAGAAAAGTCAAAGTTTGTTGGAGATGCTAAGGATCAAAATAGCACTGATACCAATAAAGATATATACAATAACACTTTCCCAGTGTAAGAGTACCTTATCTTCAATTTTATTATTTGATTTAAATTTTTAAATTTTATTTGATTTATTTTAATGTTGTGCATACTCCAGGGAAGGGTAGCTGTAGATTGTGCTACAATTTATTTACTGATAAATCGTATCAGTGCACAAAGAACTGGATGAGGTATTTTTCTTTAGTTCGTTTATAGCTGCATTTATGGATATGCGAGGGTGACGGAAATATTTCAGCTGCTGGCAAATGTTTTGATCTGCAGACATTAAGGAATAAAAACCTGAAACCATCTCACTGACAAACCATGTTTGTTTTTCTATTTTCTCCTGACACTCTCAAACATTACCACTTTGGTCATATGAAAATAACTCTATGGATTAATTGGTTTTATTATGATTAATATATTTTCTTTGGGAAACAGATTGTTTGAATGCAAAACTGACTTACCTTTAAATGTGTAACAAGGAACTGCAAATGCTGGTTTAGACCCATTCCTTCTCTCCAGAGATGCTGCCTGTTCTGCTGTGTTACTCCAGCTTTTGGTGTCTATCTTTGACTTACCTTTAAATATGTGTTCATGACATCCCAACTCCTGTACTCAATACAATGACCCAAGAAGGCAAGTGTGCCAAATGCCTTCTGCACCACTTAATAGTACTGATGCTGGAGTAACAGCGTCAGTATGGGAATGGGCAGGGGAGTTAAAGTTGTTAGCAAACCGGGAGATCCAGTCGGCCTTAGTGGACCGAGCGCAGGTGTTCAGCGAAACAGTCGCCGAGTCTATGTTTGGTCTCGCCAATGTACAGGAGCCCACATTGGGAACATCGGATGTATTAGATGACATTGGCAGGAGGTGCACGTGAACCTCTGTCTTACCGAGGAGGACTGCTGGGGTTCCTGAATGGAAGTGTGGGATGAGGCATAAGGGCAGGTGTTACATCTTCTGTGGTTGCAAAGAAAGGTACCTGGAGGAGGGGGAGGTTTGAGTGGAAAGGGATGAGTGAAGGGATGTGTTCCTGATGGGGATGGAGGTGTAGAGGAACTGGACGTCCATGGTAAAGATGTGAATGGGGGTCTAGAAACTAAAAGTTACGGAAGAGTTGAAGGGCATGTGAGGTGTCTTGGACAAAGGTGGGAGGGATTGGACAAGGGGGTATAGGATAGAATCTTTGTATGTGGAGATGAATTCAGTGGGACAAGACCTTCCTTGTCAGCAAGTTTAATGACATGTTGCAGTTGTACAATGTTGTAGTTGTATAAATCATGTTTATAGTTGTTTAAGACGTTGATGAAACCGCAAATCGAGTATTGTGTTCAGCTCTGGGCACCATGTTATAGGAAAGATATTGTCAAGCTTGAAAGGGGTCAGGGAAGATTTATGAGGATGTTGCCAGGTCACTATTGTTTGGAACGCAGGAGGCTGAGGGGTGATCTTATAGAGGTGTATAAAATCATGAGAGAACTAGATCGGGTAGATGCGCAATCTCTTGCCCAGAGCAGGGGAATTGAGGACCAGAGGACATAGGTTCAAGGTAAAGGGGAAAAGATTTAATAAGAATTTACCCGATCTATTCCTCTCATGATTTTATACATATTTATTTGAATTAAACTCCACCTGCCATTTCTTGACCCATTGGCCCAGTTGATCAAGATCCCACAGTAATCTTAGATAACCTTCATTGCCCACCATACCACCTATGTTCATGTCCAAATCATTAAGAACATATAACAGTACAGCATAGAAACAGTCTGGGCCCTAGCTCTGCCTGCCTCTTTGGGCAATCGCATGGGCCCTAGCTGTAAATGTGGCATCACGAACATCTGATACAACTGCAACATGACCTCCCCAATTCTATACTAAATATTCGGACTGATGAAGGCTAATGTGCCAAAAGCCTTTTTGACCGCCCTATCTGCAACTCCACCTTCAAGGAACCATGCACCTGCACTCCTAGATCCCTCTGCTCTACAACACACCCCAGTGCCCTACCATTCACCTTGTAGGTCCTGCCTATGTTATACTTCCCAAAATGCAACACATCACATTTCTCTGGGTTAAGTTCTATCAACCATTCCACAGCCCACCTGGCCAATCGATCAAGATCCTGCTGCAATTTTTCACATCCATCTTCACCTTCTGCAAAACCACCCACTTTTGTATCAGCAAACTTGCTAATCTTGCCATGTATGTTCTCATCCAAATCATTGATATAGATGATATTTGGCACATTTTTGCGGGCCGTTGGTAAAAATAAAAGTGTTGAGTTTTATAAATTTAATGAACACAAAAAAGTTTAGACTAGGTTACGTTAGAATAGATTAGGAAATATTAAACTAGGTTAGGTTAAATTAGGTTAGTTTACATTAGGTTTATATGGCAACAAATAAATAATATTCAATTTTTTAAAAGTGTTTGAAGTATTGGAATATATATATACCAGAGGTATACAATTATTTATAAAACAGAAAAAATATAGTGACCACCACTGGGGGAGAGGAGAGAGAGAGAGTGGGGAGAGAGTGGGGGGGGGGAGATAGAGTTGGAGGAGGGGAGATAGAATGGAGGGGAGAGAGAGTGGGGGGGAGAGAGAGTGGGGGGGAGAAGAGAGTGGGGGGGAGAAGAGAGTGGGGGGGAGAAGAGAGTGGGGGGGGGGAGGAGAGTGGGGGGGAGGAGAGAGTGGGGGGGAGGAGAGAGTGGGGGGAGGAGAGAGTGGGGGGAGGAGAGAGTGGGGGGGAGGAGAGAGTGGGGGGGAGGAGAGAGTGGGGGGGAGGAGAGAGTGGGGGGGAGGAGAGAGTGGGGGGGAGGAGAGAGTGGGGGGGAGGAGAGAGTGGGGGGGAGGAGAGAGTGGGGGGGGAGGAGAGAGTGGGGGGGAGGAGAGAGTGGGGGGGAGGAGAGTGGGGGGGGAGGAGAGACTGGGGGGGAGAGAGAGTGGGGGGGAGAGAGAGTGGGGGGGAGAGAGAGGAGGGAGAGAGAGGGGGGAGAGAGAGAGGGGGGGAGAGAGAGTGGGGGGGAGAGAGAGTGGGGGGGAGAGAGAGTGGGGGGGAGAGAGAGTGGGGGGGAGAGAGAGTGGGGGGGAGAGAGAGTGGGGGGGAGAGAGAGTGGGGGGGAGAGAGAGTGGGGGGGAGAGAGTGGGGGGAGAGAGAGTGGGGGGAGAGAGAGTGGGGGGAGAGAGAGTGGGGGGAGAGAGAGTGGGGGGAGAGAGAGTGGGGGGAGAGAGAGTGGGGGGAGAGAGAGTGGGGGGAGAGAGAGTGGGGGGAGAGAGAGTGGGGGGAGAGAGAGTGGGGGGAGAGAGTGGGGGGAGAGAGAGTGGGGGGAGAGAGAGTGGGGGGAGAGAGAGTGGGGGGAGAGAGAGTGGGGGGAGAGAGAGTGGGGGGAGAGAGAGTGGGGGGAGAGAGAGTGGGGGGAGAGAGAGTGGGGGGAGAGAGAGTGGGGGGAGAGAGTGGGGGGAGAGAGAGTGGGGGGAGAGAGAGTGGGGGGAGGGAGACTGGGGGGGAGAGAGATTGTGGGGGAGAGAGATTGTGGGGGAGAGAGTGGGGGGGTGAGAGAGTGGGGGGGTGAGAGAGTGGGGGGGGTGAGAGAGTGGGGGGGTGAGAGAGAGTGGGGGGGAGAGTCGGGGTAGAGGGAGCAGCGGGTGAGAGCGGGAGGCGGGGAGGGGGAGGGTGTCAGAGGGTCTGGTGAAGGAGTGCTGCTCCCTCCCTCTCTCTCCCTCCCAGCGCCAGCGAGATATGCGCCATTCCTCCACTTTCTTCCCCAGCCGCGTCTCCCTCTAACGCAGCAAAATAAGAACAAACACAAGTGTAGTTGTTGTTCAGAAGCCCTGCATCTCCGGGGTGATTGCGGCGGCGAGAAGGGAAGTTTCACTTGTGTTTGTTCTTATTTCGCTGCGTTAGAGGGAAACGGGGCAGGGGAAGAGAGTGGAGCAGCGGCGCAGATCTCGCTGGTGCTGGGAGAGAGAGGTAGAGAAAGGAGAGGGAGAGGGGAGGGAGCAGCATCTGCAAGTAGCGGCGCTCCTTCATCGGACCGTCTGACACCCTCCCCCTCCCCACGCTCCCGTTCTCACCCGCTGCTCCCTCTACCCGACTCTACCCCCTCCCGGATGAGCAGCGGCGGCGACGAGGAGGGAAGTTTCCTTGGGTTTGTTGTTTGCGAGGGGGCCCTGCAATCTCTCGCCTTGTCCCAGCTCTGGGTCGGTGGCGATCCGCTCTCCGGGAACCTTCGCCGGCAGCTTCTGCCTCCAGTCCCCGCCCCCTAAGAGCTTGCGGCGGGACGGAAAAAATTGCGTGGCGGGCCGGATGTGGCCCGCCGGCCATAGTTTGGAGATCCCTGCTCTAGAGATGATAAACAGTAATGGCCCCAGCACCGAACCCTGAGGCACACCACTTGTCACAGGCCTCCAGTCCAAGAAGTTACCTTCCACCATCACCCTCTGCTTCCTTCCATGAAGCCAATTTTCTATCTATCCCTTAGCTAGGTTTCATTAAAAGTGGTAACATCCCAGTCACATGTATCTGTCCATGCCCTAAGTTCATTCACTTTACCTGTTGAGCCTCTGGCATTGAAATAAATGCAATTTAATTTAATCCTAAAGTCCACATTCCCATCCACACTCTGTCTATCCTGTCTACTGAACTTGCTTTCATCGCTTTCCATATTGACTTCTAGCCTCTCGCAAGTCTAGTTTAAACCCTCCGGAGAAGCACTGGGAAACCTAGCGGCCAGGATATTGGTTCCCCTCCAGTTTAGATCCAATCCATCCCTCTTGTGCAGGTCACCTCTGCCACAGAAGAGATACCAATGGTCCAAAAATCTGAACCCCTACCCCATCTCCTCAGCCATGCGTGCACTTGCCCTATCTTCCTAGATGGGTTCAGAGGGCTATGGGCCAAAAGCAGGCAAATGTGACTCGCCCAATATGCCAACTTGGTCGCATGGACAAGGTGGACCGAAGGGCCTGGTTCCATGCAGTAGCTCCATGACTATATTGACACAACTACTAGGTACAGAAGGGAAAGTCAACTTGTATTGCAGCACAAGAAATGTAAATACCAATGGTAAAATAAAATAAAAGAGAAAATTATCTCGGTCACTGAATGAATGTTTAAATGTGTTCATCGCACTTCCATTTGTGACTAGTTGCATGGGAAGCATATGTCAAATTGGAAAATGTACGCACAAATAAATTGAATTTTCTCTCTCTTTCCAAAAATGCTAATCGAACACACACAGAATCTGGCCTGTTGAATAGAGGTCTATATGAATTGTACTCATAAAGGTTTTATGAAAAGCTCAATAAACCACCAGGGCAGTTTTACAGAATGCAACTGATCAAACTTTGGAAAGTCAGAGGAGGGCAAATACAGAGCAAGATTGGAATAAGAATAATTAAATCTCAGAACAGAAAATATGTAAAAGTATAATTATCTTTATTGGCAATTGATTCAGATTAAGATGAGAAATATATTTAAATTGTTTTTCCCACAGGTAATCGAACCTCTTCCTTGGCGGCAGTGAACAATAACATTAATAACGGCAGCTTCAAAATGACCCTCTGACACCCTCCCCCTCCCCACGCTCCCGCTCTCACCCGCTGCTCCCTCTACCCGACTCTTCCCCCCCCTGGATGAGCAGCGGCGGCGACGAGGAGGGAAGTTTCCTTGGGTTTGTTGTTTGCGAGGGGGCGCTGCAATCTCTCGCCTTGTCCCGGCTCTGGGTCGGTGGCGATCCGCTCTCCGGGAACCTTCGCCGGCAGCTTCTGCCTCCAGTCCCCGCCCCCTAAGAGCTTGCGGCGGGATGGATAAAATCGCGTGGCGGGCCGGATGTGGCCCGCGGGCCATAGTTTGGAGATCCCTGCTCTAGAGATGATAAACAGTAATGGCCCCAGCACCGAACCCTGAGGCACACCACTTGTCACAGGCCTCCAGTCCAAGAAGTTACCTTCCACCATCACCCTCTGCTTCCTTCCATGAAGCCAATTTTCTATCTATTCACCTACCTCTCCTTGGATCCAAGTGGAAGCTTGTCCAATGCTTTGCTGAAGTCCATATATACAACATCTACAGCTCTGCACTCATCGACTTTTGGTCACGTTTACAAAATACTCAATCAGATTTGTGAGACACCACCTCCCAGGTACAAAACTATGTTGACTATCCCTAATTAGCCCTTGAATATCTAAATGCCTGTGTATCCTATCCCTCAGGATACTCTAGTAAGTTTCCAACTACACTGGCCTATAGTTCTCAGCATTTCCCCTGCAGCCCTTAAATAGTAACGCAATGTTTGCCACCGTCCAGTCTTCTGGCACCTCTTGTGTATTTAAGGACGACCTGTAAATTTCAACCAGGGCTTCCGCAATTACCCATGTAATTTGTGCTAACCTGCATAACAACTTCTGGTGGCACCCCTTCCACCTTAAGAATGTTCTGCAAAGATATCCTGGATCCTGGCATCAGGGAGGCAACACATTATCCTGGAGTCTCGTTTGCTGCCACAGAATTTCCTGTCTCTGCCCCCAACTAATGAGACTCCTCTCACTATCGGTCTGACCTCGCCCTTCCCCGGTGCTCAAAGCCAGGCTCGATGCCACCAATCTAACGGCTGCTGCCAGACTTTCCCTCAACTGTAAGCAACTCCAAAACCCCTCTGCTCTAAACTACAGAACTGTTCTTAAATTATTGTGATCCAATGGCATTGAGCTGGAGGTAAATTTAAATCTGTTTCCATCTGCCCATGGATTCTGCTAGAAAAATGTATAGCTTCTGAGAGACTTTGAATTAATTCTGGCAAACCACCTGTAGCCCATAATTTTACCCACAGTGCCAGCCCTGAAGATCCATTTAGATTCATTTTAGATTTGTCGGTGGCAAAGATAATAGAGCAGAGCAAGATAGACCACTCGACCCTAAAAACTGTAGTATGTCATGGCGCCATTTTAGTAGGCAGAAACTTGCAGAAACATTTTAAAAGAAAAATAACAAAAAGCTGTGAATTGATAGATGAGATATTTGCTGCATTTTTATACTGTTCCCCCAAAACACTGATTACACCGTGAGAGGCATAGCGAATGGTGGGTTTTGCCTAATAAAATGGCGGACGTTATGCTCCTTTGCGTGCTACACTTCTTTGCGTGCTACACTTCAGTATAGGCGATTTCGACGGAGTGGTTCATCTTGCTCCTCTAATATCTTTGGTTGGCGGTTACTTGCCTGAAAGCAGATCGGTCGATGGGACTGGGAAGCTGCGCAAAGGCTTGTCGGTGAACTGGACTGAGAACGTGCCCAAGTCTTGTCGATCAACTGGACTTGGACCCTGACTGAAGGCTCATCGGTCAACGGGACCAGGAACCCACCCGAAGACTCGGTCAACAGAATCGGGAACTGGCTGAAGGCTCGTCGGGGCCTGCCGGAAGGCTCATCGGTCAGTGGGACTAGAATGGCGCCGGCGAGCCTTCGGCCAGTTCCCCCGATTCTGTTGACCGAGTCTTCGGGTGGGTTCCTGGTCCCGCTGACCGACAAGCCTTCAGTCAGGGTCCAAGTCCAGTTGATCGACAGGAGTTGGCTGGGGTAATGCTTCCTGCGCCTTCAAGGTTGGCTGCAGCAGGTGCCCCTGGGACACAAAGATGGTAGGCGAGGAGAGGGACGTCGGTTTGCAGGAACTGTTACAATACCTCGAGCGTGCAGGTCGACTGCACTTTGAACAATGGTGCCAAAAATGGTGGCGTCAGCATGTGTCAATAAATACAAAAAGAATTTCACTGTGCAGTTGGATATGTGATAAATAAAACACCCTTGAACCAGATAAACAGATTATGTGGCTCGTGGAGGGGACAATCAACATATCCATCCTTACCAGTTTTGAAATGGATGGTCCATGTTAGCTACTAGTTTATGAACCTTCCCCACAGCTACTAAAACAAATAATTCTGCATCTAGTTGCCTGTTTTGAATCTTTGCATGAAATTCACTTCATCGACAGTGTCGCTATTTACGACTTAATTCAGTTTAGAGATACAACTGACTATTGATCACCTGTTCACACTAAGGTAGACACATAATGCTGGAGTAACTCAGCGGGACAGGCAGCATCTCTGGAGAGAAGGAATGGGTGACTTTTCAGTCTGAAGAAGGGTCTCAACTCGATGCTGCCTGTCCCACTGAGTTACTCCAGCATTTTGTGTCTACCTTTGATTTAAACCAGCATCTGCAGTTCTTTCCTACAAATTTTACCCGTTCACACTAGTTCTATATCATCCAATTTTCACATCCACTCCCTACACGTTGGTGCCAATCTTTTTGGTGCATGGGCCAATTAACCTACAAACCCACACGTGTTTAGGATGTTGGAAGGAACCAGAGCACCTGGAGGGAACCTATATGGGCACAGGGAAAATGTGCAAACTCTATACTGACAGCACCCCAAGGTCAGGAGCTAACCCAGTTCTTTGGCACTGTGATGCACTTGCTGAATAAAGAACAAAAGCAGAAACCATAAACACAGAAACAGTAGGTGGATGAGAATTTAAATTATCACAATTTAAGATCACCTACCAATGCTGAAAGGTGGGATGAGATTGGACTGCACCCTTTTTCAAAGGGAACTATGTGATGGCCTTAAGTATGGTACCTTCTTTCTGAATGCTGTTGAAGGGCTGTTAAGTGGAGACCAATTTTCAATATCATCACTATAGATACCAAAGGAATATCATTGATTTACCAAGTTTAGAGGGGCAAATGGAAAAACATGAGACAAACCCAGAATGGCAACCCGATCAGTGTGGGGCATGGGGCCAGTATCCCATGGTCTCGACCCGAAACGTCACCCATTCCTTCTCTCCCGAGATGCTGCCTGACCTGCTGAGTTACTCCAGCATTTTGTGAATAAATCGGCCAGTATCCCATGTTGTACAACTCTGACTCTAAAGCTGACAAAGTTTGCCGAGAGTACCTTAACCACCAGAATCTCCTAATCATCTGGAGCCTTGGGTGGGCGGGCCATTCTCTGACCCCATTCCCTCTGAGCAGCCATGACCAGCGATCCCAGGAGGGAGGTGTAGATGCTTCATGAAGCCGCCCACACCCTGTCCTCACCACCTGCCAATGCATTGGGTGGCGGAGGCCTGCTTGTGCTCCGCGATAGAGATGCTCAATGGCCGGATCTCTACTAGTGCGTCCGCCACCCGCCAATGCATTTCCCTCCGGGTACCCGGTACCCACCCGGAACTTACCCCCCCCCCCCCCCCCCCCCCGTACTCGGTACCCACCCACCCAGTACCGCCCCGTACACACCCACCTGCACCCTGTAGCTACCCACCCCGCACCCGGTAGCTACACACCCCGCACCCGGTATCTACCCGCCTGGTACCCATCAGGGAGTGCCTACCTAGTGCTCAGCGGCGCATTGCCCACCTACCCAGTTCCCGGTCCCCACCTACCCAATTCCCACCTACCCAAAACCCAGTACCCACCAGCGCGGTGCCAATGTACCCGGTCCACATCAGTGCGGTGCCCACCTACCCGGTACACACCAGCGCAGTGCCCACCTACCCGGTACACACCAGTGCACCCGGTACACATCAGTGCAGTGCCCACCTACCTGGTAGTGCAGTCCCCACATACTCGGTACACACCAGCATGGTGCCCACCCAACAGGTACACACCAGTGCACCAGTACACATCAGTGCGGTGCCCACCTACCCGGTAGTGCAAGCCCACCTACCCTGTACACACCAGCGCGGTGCACACCTACCCATTACACACCAGCGCAGTGTCCACCTACCTGGTAGTGCAGTACCCACCTAGTTCAGTGCCTACCCACCAGGTACACACCGGCACATTAGTGCAGTGCCCATCCATCAGGTACACACAAGCAAGGTGCCCACGTGCCCATTAGTGCAGTGCCCACCTACCTGGTACACCCCAGCACGGTGCCCACCCACCATGAACACCCCAGCACGGTGTCCACCCAGAGCAGCATGGTGCCCACCCACCAGGTACAGAGCAGTAGGTGTCCACCCACCAGGTACAGAGCAGTAGGTGCCCACCCATCAGGTACAGAGCAGCACGGTGTCCACCCACGAGGTACAGAGCAGCATGGTGCCCACCCACCAGGTACAGAGCAGCACGGTGCCCACCCACCAGGTATAGAGCAGCATGGTGCCCACCCACCAGGTACAGAGCAGCATGGTGCCCACCCACCAGGTACACACCAGTAGGTGCCCACCCACCAGGTACACACCGGCACGGTGCCTGCCCACCAGGTACACACCAGTAGGAGGTGCCCACCCACCAGGTACACACCAGTAGGAGGTGCCCACCCACCAGGTACACACCAGCTCGTCGTCTGCGCCTCACAACCGAGTGCCGTCACGTGGCGCCACGTGCCACTTCCCGCCCGGTCGCGGCGCCGCTGATTGGTCGTCATTCAGGGCGCGGGGCGGGGCCGGGCGGGGAAGCTTCTGGAAAGGCGGCGCGCGGGCGGCGGCGACGGTTGGCGGCGGTGAGTTGTCCAATCGCCCGCAGATCGGACCGGACCGGACCGGCCTCAGCCCGGCTCTGGTGGTGGCGGCCCGGGGAGGGTGCAGGTCTGCCTTACATCGGCTTGCGGTAGGCGGGCGGGGCCGGGTGGCGGTGCGGTGTTGGCGTCCGTCGCGGGGGGGGGGTATGGTGTCACCCTGCGGTGTGGATGGTGGTGGTGGTGGGGTGGTATGTTATGGTGTCACCCTGCGGTGTGGATGGTGGTGTGGTGGGGGTGGGTGGCCCAGTGATGGGAGGGGTGATGCGTCCAGGCATGGAGTGGGGGAGAGAGGAGGGAGATGTTTCCTACAACTAACATATCTCAGCTTGTGTACGCAATGGACCCCTTACACGGCAGGCGAGATCAGGACCCCTGACCCGTACTGTTGTCCTCCTTCTGGAGGACAAGAGGTGCACTGGAGGCAAGCATTTACTATGGCTGCCAGTGCGGTCTTCGGTCCCAGCAGCTGTTGAATTGTCGCAGTTTTTTGCCAGAAATCTGCCAGAGACTCTGAAGCCAAAATCGCCACTAAACTTGCAACACCTCAGTCCCAACCAAAAATCTTTATGAATGGCACCACATAATTACAGTGCTGCTTCTCAGGCTGCTTCTCTTCATCCAAATAAACTTATAACAGCTGCAAACCTCATGCTACATACCACAACTTGCACACACTGCCTGTTGAACCATGTCAATCTCACCACCCCAGTATAATCCACAACGCTTCCTCATTCTTGTAGAAGACAAGTTTCTGCAATTAGAGGTAGTTAGAACTAATGAAAATGGGAGAGACTTTCCTGCCTGACCCCCATGGAGGATATAATGTTGGTCATTGTCAGAGAGACATTAGACAGTGCTGGATGAACATTTGAATTGCCAAGGGATAAAAGACTATAAATGAAGTACTGTAGATGAGATTAATATAACTAGGTTGTTGATGTTATCAGTCTGAAGAAGGGTCTCGACCCGAAACGTCGCCCATTCCTTCTCTCCTGAGATGCTGCTTGACTTGCTGAGTTACTCCAGCAGTTTGTGAATAAATACCTTTGACTAGGTTGTTGATGATTGGCACGACATGATGGGTTTGGTGCTATATTCCTCTACGATTCTATAAAATGCTACTTGACTGCTGAGTGTTCTCACTATTCTTTATTTTTTGTTTCAAATTCTGTTTTTCTTTTTCCTTTTGGAAATAAAGGCCAAAACACTGACAATACTGCATTTTAATTTTCAATGTTTTATACATCAGCACTCTTGTAACTCTTTACAGTGATATTTAGCAGAATGTTAACATTTTTCTAAATAAATCTGTTTTTGTTTTAATTTTTCGTATCAAAGTAAATAATTCATCTCATAGCTGAAAATAGACAGGATATATTCCTCAATATTTCTTTCCTTGTGAAGCAGACCTTTTTTTATTCAATTTTTCTATTTTATTTCCACCTTTCTGGAATATGGTTCTCTGCGCTCTGGTTCTGAGCTCTGGCTTTAGCTCTGAGCTCTGGTATTTTCTCCATAACCCCCAGCAACCTTTTTTCTACATTCTCCCTACCCTTACTCATTGATTGGGTGGACTAATTTGTCCTTGTGTTATTTTGTGCCATTTGTCGTAGCGTTCTTTGGGACCTCTTTCTATGGTGAAGATGATATTTAAGTTTAAGATGCTCTTTTGATGACGTTTGATAAGCCAGATACCAGCTGCAGTACTTACAAATCACTGTTCCTTGGGGCTTGTAATAACAAGGAACTGCAGCTGCTGGTTTATACCAGAGAAAGACATGTATGCCAGAATAATTCAGCAGGCCAGGTAGCATCCCTAAAGAACGTGGATAGACTACGTTTCGGGTTGGAACCCTTCTTCAGACTAATCTGAAGAAGGGTCCTGGCTCAAAACATCACCTGTCCATGTTGCTGCCTGACCTGCTGAGTTACTCCAGCGCTTTGTGTCTTTCCTTGGGACTTAATTTAAAAAAGCTTACTAATGTTTTACAGTTCATTTTTCTTGCTTTGGTGCACAGGAGACCAATTGCAGTGGCTCTGGTTAGATTTCAAAAGATATTCCTGCAAAGCCTTTAATGTTATGGATACCAGTGGTGGAGGGATTTAAATCAGCTCGCTTAAATGCTGGAATTGGAAGACAATGGAGACAGGGAAAAAAAGATGGCCAAGGGTTTGGCCTGACAAAATAACATAGCGGAATCACAGAGGGGGAGCAGTGAGAGAGGATGTTGCTGAACTCTCGTCGGAGAGAGGAGGAGAACTTCTTCAAAGTAGACATACCTTGAGGAGATTTTGCAGTGGAACGGCCAAAATGTGTAGGATAGAAACATAGAAGAAAATGCAGGAGGGGGCCATTTGGCCCTTCGAGCCAGCACCGCCATACATTGTGATCATGGCTGACCATCTACAATCAGTAACCTGTGCCTGCCTTCTCCCCATATCCCTTGATTCCACTAGCCCCTAGAGCTTTATCCAACTCTATCCACTAGTCTCCACTGCCTTCTGTGGCAGAAAATACCACAAATTCACAACTCTGGGTGAAAAAGTTTCTTCTCACCTCAGTTTTAAATGGCATCCCCTTTATTCTTAGAATGTGTCCCCTGGTTCTGGACTCCCCAATATTGGGAACATCTTTCCTGCATCTAGCTTGTCTAGTCCTTTTATGATTTTATAGGTCTCTATAAGATCCCCTCTCATCCTTCTAAACTCCAGCGTAGTCTTTCCAATCTTTCCTCATATGACAGTCCCTCCATCCCAGGGATTAACCTCGTGAACCTACGCTGCACTGCCTCAATAGCAAGGACGTCCCTCAAATTAGGAGACCAAAACTATACACAATACTCCAGATGTGGTCTCACCAAGGCCCTCTACAACTGCAGAAGGACTTCTTTGCTCCTGTACTCAAATTCTCCCGTTATGAAGGCTTTCTTCACTGCCTGCTGTACCTGCACGCTTACTTTCAGTGACTGGTGTACAAGGACACCAAGGTCTCGTTGCACTTCCCCTTTACCTAATCTGACACCATTGAGATAATAATCTGCCTCTTTATTTTTGCCGCCAAAGTGGATAACCTCACATTTATCTACATTATACTGCATCTGCCATGCATCTGCCCACTCACTCAACTCCAAGTCACCCTGCAACCTCCTAACATCCTCTTCGCAGTTCACACTGCCACCCAGCTTTGTGTCATCTGCAAACTTGCTGGTGTTACTCCTAATTCCATCATCCAAATCGTTAATACATATTGTAAATAGTTACAGCACCGAGCTTTGCAGCACTCCACTCTCCACTGCCTGCCATTCCGAAAAGGACCCGTTTATTCCTACTCTTTGCTTCCTGTCTGCCAAGCAATTCTCTATCCATATCAATACCCTACCCCCAATACCATGTGCTCTAATTTTGCTCACCAACCTCCCGTGTGGTACCTTATCAAAGGCTTGCTGAAAGTCTAGATACATTATATCCACTGGCTCTCCTTCATCCATTTTACTTGTCACATCCTCAAAAAATTCCAGATGATTCATCAAGCAGGATTTCCCCTTCATAAATCCATGCTGACTTGGACCAATCCTTTTACTGCTAACCAAATGCGCCGTTATTACCTCTTTAATAATTGACTCCAGCATCTTCCCCACTGATAGGCTAACTGGTCTATAATTCCCTGTTTTCTGTCTCACTCCTTTATTGAAAAGTGGGATAACATTAGCTACCCTCCAATCCACAGGAACTGATGCTGAATCTATTGAACATTGGAAAATCAAAGGTATCACACAATGCTGGAGTAACTTAGCAGGTCAGGCAGCATCTAGGAAGAAGGAATGGGTGACGTTTCGGGTCGAGAGCCTTCTTCAGACTTCAAAAAAATCCCACTTCCTCCAAACCAGAGGCGTAGCTATGGGCACTTGCATGGGCCCTACCTATCCCTGCCTCTTTGTTGGGTACGTCGAACAATCCCTGTTCCAGACGTACACTGGCCCTATCCCCGAACTCTACCTCTGCTACATTGACGACTGTATTGGTGCTACATGCAGAACTCACTGCTTCATACATTTCACCACCAATTTCCATCCTGCTCTTAAAAATTTCTCGGAACATTGGGAAATGATCACCAATGTATCAACGATTTCTTGAGCCACCTCCTTGAGTACCCTGGGGATTTATCAGCCTTCAGTCCCATCAGTCTATCCAATATTATTTCTCGCCTAATGCAAAATTGTTTGGGTTTTCCTGGGTTGTTACAATGACATGTGTTTATCGGTGTATAAAAATTATTTGCTATCTTTAACCGGGATAACTTCCGTACTCTAGTTTCACCTTCCACCCTGGTTCAAATGGGGGTGTGCACCATCCTTTAAACTTATCATACTTTGGTCCCCCTTATCTATAGGTCCCATTTACCCACGGCTTGATCATTCGGCAACTACTAGACGCTATAGTGTTATGAAAACAGAGTAGGGCCAGCCTTTCAGTTAGATTTAGGGGTATTGGTACTAGTGTTACGCCTCCCCTGCTGTTGTGGGGAATCTGAGTGCACACCCAACAGTTACTACCATCCCCCCTGCTAGCGAACTCATAACTCATAGACAAAAAGGTATTAGTCCTGGTCATCTGGGCCATTCCCAGGACCAACAACAGGATTGGCAGTGTTTGTGCCATGTCTTTTTTGTTTAAGTCCAATTTTCTTGCATTTGGTGAGACGTATCCAGCGAGGGTTGCTTTCGACTTTAACGTCGTTCGGTGTGGTGAGTAGTACTTGGTATGGCCCTTTCCAGCGTTCGAAACCATCTTTATTCCCAACTGCCCTGCCCTTCTTTCTAACAGGAACATGCATGCCTTCAACTCTCACCATCATTCTTTTAAAAGCATCCAATGTTCCAGATGCCCTTTTGCCTGCAAACATTCTACTCCAGTCAACTTTAGCAAGTTCCTTTCTAATACCATCAAATATGGTTGTGCCCCAATTCAGAATTTTAACGTGGGCCCACTGTATTCTTATCCATAACTATTTTAAAGCTAATAGAATTGTGGCCGCTTGCCCACTGACACTTCAGTCATTTGCCCGTCCCAATTTCCTAAGAGTAGATCAAGCTTTGTCGTGTAGCTTGTAGGGCCATCTGCATATTGACTAAGGAAACTCTCCTGAACATATTTGACAAATTCCACCCCATTTAAGCCCTTTGGCACTATGGCAGCCCAGTCTATATATTGGGAAATTTAAAATCCCTTATGATGATAACACAATTAATCTTGCCTCCATTCTCCTGGCATTCTCCCGAGATATCTTGAATCCTGGCTCCAGGGAGGCAACAACCATTCTGGAGACTCTTTTGTTGGCACAGAATCTCCTGTCTGTCCCCCTAATTAACATATCTCCTATCACTATGGCTCTGCCTGTCTTCACCTTTCCCTGATGTGCCTCAGAACCAGCCGATACCAGAGACTTGACAACTCTGCTGTACCCTGACCAGTCTCCCCCCAACAGTTGAAGAGGGGAATAGCTAATTTAAAACCAGTGGTTTGCATCTTGCAGTGTAGCCTCTGCATTTCTGTTCATGAAGTCTTCTGCGGACAGTGGTCATTGACAAATCCACACCTGACTCATGAAGAATGTTTCTGATCTGTCGGACAGGTGTTTGGGGTTTTTCTTTTGTATAGAGAGAATTCTTTTGTCATCAGCTGTGGAGGTCTTCCTTGGACTGCCAATCCCTTTGTGATTAGTAAGCTCACCAGTGCTCTCTTTCTTCTTAACAATGTTCCAATCAGTTGATTTTGGTTAGCCTAAGGTTTGGCTGATGTCTTTAACAGTTTTATTCTTGTTTATCAGTATCATAATGGCTTCTTTGACTTTCAATGGCACAACTTTGGTCCTCGTGTTGATAAACAGCAATAAAAGTTTCCAAAGGTGATGGAAAGACTGGAGGAAAGACTGGGTGCTGAGAGCTCTTATACCCGCATTAAGGAGGCAATTAAACACACCGGAGCAAATACAAACGCCTGTGAAGCCATGTGTCCCAAACATTATGGTGCCCTGAAATGGGGGGACTATGTATGAACACTGCTGTAATTTCTACATGGTGAAACCAAAATGTATAAAAATGGCCTTTATTAAAATCTGACAATGTGCACTTTAACCACAGGTGATTTTTTTCCATTACAAATCTCAAATTGTGGTGTACAGAGGCAAATAAATAAATGATGGGTCTTTGTCCCAAACATTATGTAGGGCACTGTATATCTGTAGCTTAAATCTGACTTTATGTAATTTAAATAAAAAATCTGCAGGTCCATAAATATAAATATTATTCATAGAAATTGATTTTTTTCCTATACTAAAGACAACAAAGTGAGCCATTTGGAATGTGCAAGAGTAGCAAACAGTTTCAGAATATCTTGTGCAGTGTTTGATGCTTATGAAGAATGCAGCATGCTGTGCCCCTGTGTTACTGTGACTTTAAAAAAAAACAAGATCCATTTTCTAAGGCCATATAATTACAGAACTCGCTAAAAACATTCAACAGGCCTGACAACAACTGTGTTTAGAAACAGTTTATGCTTAAGGCGAATGACCAATGAAATGGTAATTGTTTTCACCACAGAATTTGCAGCATTTTCAGTTTTATTTTAAGATTTTGAGTATCTAAAGTATTTTCCATTTGCTCCATTTTCCACATTACACTCCATTTTATCTCGGACACATGCGGAACTAAACATTTTAAATACAATACGCGTCAATGGAAGGTATTTTAAAAGTTGGGGTAAATGTTATGCTTTGGATATGCAGTAACATCCTTCACTGCCAGGTTTGGTGGTATTACTTGCATTTCCCACTAAGTTCTATTCCCCAGTCAATTACTTCACCTCTTTCTCCTTTGTGCAGAATTACTTCAGAGAAAAAATGAGGAAACAAACCATATTTTCAGATAGAAATTTTATTCATTTCTTAGCTTTCCTTTGTTCTCTTCCTTATATCTAACTTTATTCAGCTTTAAATCATAATCATAATAATACTTTATTAGCCAAGTATGTTTTGCAACATACGAAGAATTTGATTTGCCATACAATCATACCAATAAAGAACAACAAGGCACCCAAATAATTTTTTTACGTGATCATGAACATGAACACCCACGTGTGACTCCCCCACATTCCTCACTGTGATGGAAGGCAAAAAAAGTTCAATCTTCTTCCCTTCTTTGTTCTCCCGCGGTCGGAGCACTCGAACCTTCCGTTGACGGGGCGACCTTGGCTCCTGCGACCGGCGGTCGAGCCCTCCGCATCAGGGCGATCAAGCTCCCGCATCGGGAGGATCTCAGCTCCCCGCACCGGGCAATCGGACCTTGGGTCGGGGCTGATCGAACCTCCTGCGACTGTGGAGCTTCCCGACATCAGTCTACCCGAGACTGCGAGCTCCTCGATATTGGAATCCGCAGGTTGGAGCATCGATCCCAGGCAAGGGATCGCAGGCTCTGATGATAAGTCCACGGTCCCGCGGTGGGGCTCAAAGTCAGTCTCGAGCAAGGCCGCCAGATCCATGATGTTAGGCCGCAGAGAAAACTGAGGTACGATGCGGAAAACAATCACATCGCCGGCAAGGTAAGAGATTGAAAAAAGTTCCCCCCGACCCCCTCCCCAACCCCCACATAAAACAAACCAAAGAACATGAACACATACTTTTAAAACACGCTAAAAATAACAAAAAAGACAGACAGACTGTTGGCGAGGCTGCCATCGTTGACGGCGCCACCTGGTGTAATAAGGTTGTTGATGGAGCCAGGAAAAGAGAAACACAGTCATCTTAAGAGTTCTTTTGACGACTTTTTTCATTGCAGATGGACACAAGTCAAACAATGTAGTGGGTCAAAAGGGGAATGGTGTTGACATGTGCGACAGAGAGCAACATGCTGCAGTAAAGAGGACTTTACCATTCTCACCAAAGAGTAAGTTTTTGTAAGCAAGTAATTATATTATGAAATGCCATATGTATCAGCAGCCATCCTCATATTTGGCATTAATACAAAAAAATGTTGCAAACTCAGCCAGTGGGGAAATAAATAGACTAGGAGTTTCTGGCTAAGGACAGCACAGTGGCAGGCTCACAGCCCCCTAGACCCTGACCTCCACTGCTGTGTGGATTTGCACATTCTCTTGGAATTGTCAGGTTTCCACTGGCTGCTCTGGTTTCCTCTCCTTGATAGAATCTGGGGGGAATTGATGGGAATGTGTGGAGAATAAAATGGGATCAATGTAGGTTTCATATTGTATTACTATGATCCTTCCTGAAACGTCAACTCTTGTTTCTTACACTACTAATATTTTTGCCCTGTACATTGCTTATGGCTTTTTGTTTGAGGATTTTCAGCTTTTTTACCCCATTCTTAATCATTCTTAAATGCAACATAGAGAGCAGTATGTTACCACCTTTTTGGAGATAGCCAGTAGCTGCTCAATATGAAGATTGACAGACTGATGGTTCAAAACCCGGAAGCTTTTTTTCAGAGCTATTAGATGGTACTGTAGTGTGCCAAGTAGGCCGAAATAACGACAAGTAGTCAGGATTAACGAAAGTGTGTTTACTGTATCTCTGGAACTCCAAAAGGGAATGAGAGTCATGCGGTCCTTGACCTTTATACTCCCGGCCGAAGTCCGCCTCCTTGGATCGACCCATTCCCGTGCCGAGGGGTCGTGAGTGGTATGGCCCGACCCTCGGGAGCCGCCACAGGACCCCCCCCCCCAGAACCAGAGGCACGAAATGCACCGGTCGCACTAGTCGACCGAACCGTGTACGGTACCCGTCTGACGGGGGGTCTGGCGGGGGCACAGCTGGAGGGACGACCGGGGGGGCTGGCGGGGGCACAGCTGGAGGGACAAACGGGGGCGGAGAAGGGGGTACAAATACCGGTCGAGATGAGGGGATCGGCCCCGGTATCCACAAGAAAACGATTTCCCGAAACCCGATCCCAAGCAAAAAGGCGGTGAATCTGGCCGGCCGCCGCGGGGTCTACTGGCAGCCGGCCACAGCGTTTCCCGGATACGCGCACGGCAGGCGGCATCGTCGGGCTGCAGCACCCCAGCGCTGGTGGTAATAACACCAGTTCTTAACCCAGGTGTTGTCTGAAGCCTGCTGTCGTTGAAAAGCAGGTGCAGTACCTGCGGCTGCCGCCGGGGGAGCTCGTGCAGGCCTCCGGGGCGCAGGTTTGACTCCTTCCACAAACGCCCCTCCCGACCAGTCCAGCCCATGACACACGCCATCCATCAGGCGCTGAAATGCCTGCGCCGCGTTTTTGAGGCCGAATGGCATACGCACGAACTCATACAGGCCAAACGGTGTGATGATCGCCGTCTTTGGTACGTCGTCCGGATTGACGGGGATCTGGTTGTAACCCCGCACCAGATCCACTTTGGAGAATATAGTAGCCCCGGCGAGGTGGGCGTTGAAATCTTGAATGTGGGGTACGGGATATCGGTCCGCCGCAGTAGCGGCGTTCAGTCGCCGATAATCCCCGCAAGGCCGCCAGCCACCGTTTGCCTTGGGGACCATGTGAAGTGGGGACGCCCATGGACTGTTCGATGGTCGAACGATCCCCAAGGATTCCATGTCGCGGAATTCCTGCCGCGCCAGACGCAATTTATCCAGCGGAAGTCGGCGCGCTCGTGCGTGGCGGGGTGGGCCGGTCGTGACGATGAAATGCACCACCCCATGCTTGGGGTTTGACGTACGAAATTGTGGCGCCGTGATGTCCGGGAATTCCGCCAGGATTCGAGCATAGGTGGATTCGACCGATGACAGCGGCCGAGCAACAGGACAGACCAACCCTAATGTAATAGGCTGCATTGTTGCACTGTGGACCAATTGCTGCCTCCTGACATCCACCAGGAGGGAATGCGCCCGCAAAAAGTCCGCCCCGAGCAACGGTTGGGAGACGTCGGCCACGGTGAACTGCCAAGTAAAGTGGCAAGAGCCGAAGGTGATCTTCACCGTGCGCACACCATAGGTGCGAATGCTGGTTCCATTCGCAGCGGTGAGGGCGGAACCGCGCTTCCCAGAATGAATGTCCTGCATCGAAGGAGGCAGCACGCTCAACTCTGCCCCGGTATCCACAAGAAAACGATTTCCCGAAACCCGATCCCAAGCAAAAAGGCGGTGAATCTGGCCGGCCGCCGCGGGGTCTACTGGCAGCCGGCCACAGCGTTTCCCGGATACGCGCACGGCAGGCGGCATCGTCGGGCTGCAGCACCCCAGCGCTGGTGGTAATCACACCAGTTCTTAACCCAGGTGTTGTCTGAAGCCTGCTGTCGTTGAAAAGCAGGTGCAGTACCTGCGGCTGCCGCCGGGGGAGCTCGTGCAGGCCTCCGGGGCGCAGGTTTGACTCCTTCCACAAACGCCCCTCCCGACCAGGCTATTTCGGGCGCTGCCGGAGTGACGCGCAGCGTCATGACGTCATCACTGCGCGCCGCCCGAAGGGCGTCTGCACGCCTGCCGAGGGCCAGGAGATCATCAAAAGGCCCTTCACTGAGCTGCATGCGAATGTCGGACGGCAGTAAGTGGAGAAATACATAGTCAAAAAGGAGGCAAGGTTTGTGACCGTCCAGCAACGCGAGCATGTCATCCAGCAGCGCGGATGGGCGCCGGTCGCCCAGGGGAGGCATGTGGAGGATTCTTTTGGCCCGCTCCATTCTCGGGAGCCGGTAAGTTTCCAGCAATAGAACTTTTAGCGCATCGTATTTACCTTGGGTCGGTAGGTTGGCAAGGAACTCGGTTACCCGCTGGACCGTGTCCTGGTCCAGGGCTCCAACCAGGTAGAAAAACCGTGTATCATCCGACCGGATGGACTTAAGCTGGAAATATACCTCAGCTTGCTGGAACCAGACGTGGGGTCGGTGGGTCCAAAAGGTAGGGAGGGCTACGGAAATTGCCTCGATAGCCGGTGTAGCGCCCTCGGACAGCGAGGCGAAGGCTGAGCTCCATGACTTGTCCATTTTTCTATAATGGACCGTTCGGGGTCACCAATGTAGTGTGCCAAGTAGGCCGAAATAACGACAAGTAGTCAGGATTAACGAAAGTGTGTTTACTGTATCTCTGGAACTCCAAAAGGGAATGAGAGTCATGCGGTCCTTGACCTTTATACTCCCGGCCGAAGTCCGCCTCCTTGGATCGACCCATTCCCGTGCCGAGGGGTCGTGAGTGGTGTGGCCCGACCCTCGGGAGCCGCCACAGTACAATTATTGAATGAAAAGCTGAATATTGCTAGAAATCTGACATTAAAAATGGAAAGTTCAGTCATAAAAGGAAGACACAAAATTATCTAGAATTTCATAGGGAAAATATTTTTATTGCTAGAAATCTGAAATAAAGACAAAAATAGTGGCTTGTGTGTAATCTGTGTTGACCCTATTAACACCATAGGGTATCAACTGAAATGTTGACTGAAGACTCTAAACCAAGGTTTTATACAACTTAATTGTTATTAGCATTCAAAGTCTTGAGTATGCATGCAAACCATTGACTTTTAATAACTTCCTATTTACTTTACTATTTCAGCTTATCACTTCTTACGCTAAATCACAAGACTCATAACTTGGACTCATATATTACCCTTATGAATGAATTGGCCAAATTCACTCTGTTGATAGGGGTAGTCTTCATGAGATCATATGTGATAGGAGCAGAATTAGGCCATTCAGCCCATCAAGTCTATTCCGCCATTCAATCATGGCTGATCTATCTCTCCCTCCTAACCCCATTCTCCTGCCTTCTCCCCATAACCCAAGAATTTATCTACCTCTGCTTTAAAAATATTAATTGACTTGGCCTCCACAGCCTTCTGTGGCAAAGAATTCCACAGATTCACCACCCTCTGACTACAGAAATTAGACACTGCGAACACAAACCTACCGAATCCCACAGTTATCTTGACTACACTTCCTCCCACCCTGCATCTTGCAAAGACATTATTCCCTACTCTCAATCTCTCAATTTCTCCGACTCTACCGCCCCCTCTGCAACTCCTTGTTTTACTCATCCGTTCACCTGCAAACAAGCCCATTCCAGGTACTTTCCCCTGAAACTGCAGGAGATATAACATCTGTCCAGAGATCTCCTCCATTGACTCTATCTAAGGACCCCATCAGTCCTTCCATGTGTGACAATGGTTCACATGCACCTTCTCTAACCTCATCTATAGCATCTGGTGTTCCCGATGTGAGCCTCTGAGCATTGGAGAGACCAAGCGTAGACTCGGCAACCGTTTTGGTGAACACTTACTCTTGGTCTGCCAAGGCCTACTGGGTGTATAAGAAAATAACTGCAGATGCTGGTACAAATCGATTTATTCACAAAATGCTGGAGTAACTCAGCAGGTCAGGCAGCATCTCGGGAGAGAAGGAATGGGTGACGTTTCGGGTCGAGACCCTTCTTCAGACTGATGTCGGGGGTGGGACAAAGGAAGGATATAGGTGGAGACAGGAAGATAGAGGGAGATCTGGGAAGGAGGAGGGGAAGGGAGGGACAGAGGAGCTATCTGAAGTTGGAGAAGTCGACGTTCATACGTTCATACGTTCATACCACCGGGCCGCAGGTTGGAGGAGGTGCAGGTGAACCTCTGTCTCACCTCGTGCCCGGGCACTTTCCCTTGCAACCGCACGAGATGCAACACCTGTCCCTTTACCTCCCCCCTCAACTCCATCAAAGGACCCAAACATTCTTTCCAGGTGAGACAGAGGTTCACCTGCACCTCCTCCAACCTCATCTATTGCATCCGCTGCTCTAGATGTCAACTTATCTATATCGGCGAAACCAAGCGCAGGCTCGGCGATCGCTTCGCTGAACACCTGCGCTCGGTCCGCATTAATGCAACTGATCTCCCGGTGGCCCAGCACTTTAACTCCCCCTCCCATTCCCAGTCTGACCTCTCTGTCATGGGCCTCCTCCAGTGCCATAGTGAGGCCCGCCGGAAATTGGAGGAGCAGCACCTCATATTTCGCCTGGGCAGTTTGCGGCCCGGTGGTATGAACGTCGACTTCTCCAACTTCAGATAGCTCCTCTGTCCCTCCCTTCCCCTCCTCCTTCCCAGATCTCCCTCTATCTTCCTGTCTCCACCTATATCCTTCCTTTGTCCCACCCCCGACATCAGTCTGAAGAAGGGTCTCGACCCGAAACGTCACCCATTCCTTCTCTCCCGAGATGCTGCCTGACCTGCTGAGTTACTCCAGCATTTTGTGAATAAGGCCTACTGGGTGTCCTGGTTGCTTACCACTTTAACTCCCATTCCCATGGGGTCCCCAAAGATTCCCTTGACCTTTATGTCTTGGGTTTTGTCCATTGCCAGAGTGAGACCACACACAGACTGGAGGAACACCACCTCATATTTCGCTTGAACATTGAATTCTCCAATTTTAGATAACTTCTACAAACATCTGCCCCCCTCCTCCCCTCCCTCTTTCCTCTCACCCCTCCTCCCATACTCTTTCCTCTCACCCCCCTCCCCACCTTCTCCACTAAAAGTCCGTTAACCAGCAACTATGTAACCGTCTTGGGCTCACACCTGTCTCTACTCAACAATTAGCCTATAAGCACAAAAAAAAGGACAAATCAGGGCCTGCAACAGATGAGCTCAGGCAAGAAGATTCCCTTAAGCTCAAATGAAGAAATATTTTTTCATTCTTTTCAATTTTGTCAAGTTATCTGTGGAATGAAAAGCTTATCCTGAGTGGTTGCCTAAAGATTATTCTGACTAATTCATGGCATTTTGGTGTGACCTTGAAGGTTACTGGTGCATGTGGAGATCAATATCAGTGCTTCCAATGGTAAACATATCTGAGAGCATTTCAAAATTAAATGTAATAACATGCCCTGCCTTCTGACATGGTGGTTGACATTGGCCCACAAAGGCAATTGGGTTTGCCATGAGGAAGTTTTAAGTTTTCAAACTTGAGCCTCACCGCTTTCATTTCTATAAGAGGACCTTAATAAATAATTGATCAGTAAAATAGACTACCAACATATATTTCAATAAGGTCTGAAGGGCTGGATTGATAAAGTATGTTCCTTTATCTAAGTTTTTTGCTCCATTTCACCATACCAACGCTGTAATTTCTCAAGCTCCTGTCCCATCTGTAACTATTGTCTCTCGGGTATCCTTCATGACTGACACTTGCCTCCCTCAAAGATCCTGAGATTGCAGTTCTTTGCATCCCATCCTTAAAGAAACCTCTCGCTCTAATTGGATGATGTCCTGGTGGCTTTTCCACCTGTCAGGCAGCCCGATGTTATTTGGGCTCGCTGGCTGGCCACCCTGTATAAAAGCAAAATTAACTTTAGAATGTATTTAGTTAATGTAACATGATGGACAATTTAATCATCCTTCCTGTTCTTAAAATTTCCCTTCATAATTCCTCTCTCCTCAGCAACTAACTCGATGCTTGGTCTGTGAAATATCGGGGTTCACTTGTAATGGATATTATTTTGCTGATTGAGACAGCTTTATTTTGTTCACCCATTGATGTTGTCAGGACAGTTTCATTCTGATCAACCATATACCTTGTCCTTTCAGACTTGGACTGTGAGAACTTGACTGAAATGGCTATCTGCTCAGAGGAAGATGTCCTAAATTGTACATTTGAATCCTGTGATACAGAAGGGAAAGGTAACATTCTACTTGCATAAAATTTGGTGTACAGATGGATCTTGGTGACCAAGTCCATAGCTTTCTAAAAGCGGCAATGCAATTAGGTAAAGTGGTAAAGAAGGGTACGGTATGCTTGCCTTCATTGATTAGGGCAATGAGAATAAAAGTCAAGAAGGTAGACACAAAATGCTGGACCTCAAGAAAAAGAGTTTGTAGAGTGCCTCCAAGATGTAAGAAAATAACTGCAGATGCTGGTACAAATTGAAGGTATTCACAAAATGCTGGAGTAACTCAGCGGGTCAGACAGCATCTCAGGAGAGAAGGAATGGGTGACGTTTTGGTTCAAGACCCTTCTTCAGACTGATGTCAGGGGAGGGGGCGGAACAAAGATAGGATGTCGGAGAACTGGGAAGGGCGATAGAGAGGGGAAGCAGGAACAACCTGAAGTTAGAGAAGTCAATGTTCATACCGCTGGGGTGTAAACTGCCCAAGCGAAATATGAGGTGCTGTTCCTCCAATTTGCGCTGGGCCTCACTCTGACAATGGAGCTCTCACTAGGGTCTCCTCAATATCCCGCAGCTCCGCCCTTGCTCCCCCTCCCCCCATTCGTATCAAAGATTGAGTCCCCCTTCTCCTCACCTTCCACTCCATCAGCGTCGCATACAACAAATTATTCTCCAACATTTCCGGTGCCTCCAACGGGATCCCACTACTGTCCACATCTTGCCAGCTCAGCCCCTTTCTGCTTTCCGCAGAGACTGTTTTCTCTGGAACTCCCTGCTCCACTCGTCCATTCCCACCCAAATCACCCCCTCCCCAGGTACTTTCCTCTGCAGCCGCAGCAGATGCAACACCTGTCCCTTTACCTCCCCCCTTGACTCCATCCAAGGACCCAAACAGTCTTTCCAGATGAGGCAGAGGTTCACCTGCACCTCCTCCAACCTCATCTATTTTATCCGCTGTTCCAGATGTCAACCTCTCTACATCGGCGAGACCAAGTGCAGGCTTGACAATCGTTTCGCTGAACACCTCCGCTCAGTCCGTCTCAACCAACCTGATCTCCCGGTGGCTCAGCACTTCAACTCCCCCTCCCATTCCCAATCTGACCTATCTGTCCTGGGCCTCCTCCATTGTCAATAGACAATAGACAATAGACAATAGGTGCAGGAGTAGGCCATTCAGCCCTTCGAGCCAGCACCGCCATTCAATGCGATCATGGCTGATCACTCTCAATCAGTACCCCGTTCCTGCCTTCTCCCCATACCCCCTCACTCTGCTATCCTTAAGAGCTTTATCCAGCTTTCTCTTGAAAGCATCCAACGAACTGGCCTCCACTGCCTTCTGAGGCAGAGAATTCCACACCTTCACCACTCTCTGACTGAAAAAGTTCTTCCTCATCTCCGTTCTAAATGGCCTACCCCTTATTCTTAAACTGTGGCCCCTTGTTCTGGACTCCCCCAACATTGGGAACATGTTTCCTGCCTCTAATGTGTCCAATCCCCTAATTATCTTATATGCTTCAATAAGATCCCCCCTCATCCTTCTAAATTCCAGTGTATACAAGCCCAATCGCTCCAGCCTTTCAACATACGACTGTCCCGCCATTCCGGGAATCAACCTAGTGAACCTACGCTGCACGCCCTCAATAGCAAGAATATCCTTCCTCAAATTTGGAGACCAAAACTGCACACAGTACTCCAGGTGCGGTCTCACCAGGGCCCGGTACAACTGTAGAAGGACCTCTTTGCTCCTATACTCAACTCCTCTTGTTACGAAGGCCAACATTCCATTGGCTTTCTTCACTGCTTGCTGTACCTGCATGCTTCCTTTCAGTGGCTGATGCACTAGGACACCCAGATCTCGTTGACATCCCCTCTTCCTAACTTGACACCATTCAGATAAAAACCTGCCTATCTATTCTTACTTCCAAAGTGAATAACCTCACACTTATCTACATTAAACTGCATCTGCCATGTATCCGCCCACTCACACAACCTGTCCAACTCACCCTGCAGCCTTATTGCATCTTCCTCACAATTCACACTACCCCCCAGCTTAGTATCATCTGCAAATTTGCTAATGGTACTTTTAATCCCTTCATCTAAGTCATTAATGTATATCGTAAATAGCTGGGGTCCCAGCACCGAACCTTGTGGTACCCCACTGGTCACTGCCTGCCATTCCGAAAGGGACCCATTTATCCCCACTCTTTGCTTTCTGTCTGTCAACCAATTTTCTATCCATGTCAGTACCCTACCCCCAATACCATGTGCTCTAATTTTGCCCACTAATCTCCTATGTGGGACCTTGTCGAAGGCTTTCTGAAAGTCGAGGTACACCACATCCACTGACTCTCCCCTGTCAATTTTCCTAGTTACAACCTCAAAAAATTCCAGTAGATTTGTCAAGCATGATTTCTCCTTCGTAAATCCATGCTGACTCGGAATGATCCTGTTACTGCTATCCAAATGCTCAGCAATTTCGTCTTTTATAATTGACTCCAGCATCTTCCCCACCACTGATGTCAGACTAACTGGTCTATAATTACCTGTTTTCTCTCTCCCTCCTTTCTTAAAAAGTGGGATAACATTTGCTATCCTCCAATCCACAGGAACTGATCCTGAATCTATAGAACATTGAAAAATGATCTCCAATGCTTCCAGTATTCAGAGTGTCAGAGTGACGCCCAGCACAAATTGGAGGAACAGCACCTCATATTTCACTTGGGCAGTTTACACTACAGCAGTATGAACATTGACTTGTCCCCTACTCCCTCATCTTTACTATGGATGTCCAGTTACTCTACACCTCTATCTCCCCCCCCCCCCCCCCCCAGGAGGGTCTTAAAATCCTCAGTTTCTTCCTCAACCGCAGAACCAGCCAATTTCCATCTACCAATACTCTCCTCCGCCTAGCAGAGCTGGTCTTTACCCTCAACAACTTCTCCTTTGACTTCTCCCACTTCCTCCAAATCCAAGGAGTAGCTATGGGCACTTGGATGGGCCCTGGCTATGCCTGCCTCTTTATATGGTACGTCGAACAATCCCTGTTCCAGGCATATACTGGCCCTATCCCCGAACTCTACCTCCCCTACATTGACGACTGCATTGGTGCTACCTCTTGTACCCAAGCAGAACTCACTGACCATCAATTTCACCACTAATTTCCATCCTGCTCTTAAATATATTTGGACCATCTCCAACATCTCCCTACCTTTTTTGGATCTTACCATCTCCATCATAGGAGACAGACTAGTGACCGACATCTACTACAAACCCACTGACTCCCATAGCTACCCTGACTACCTTGACTACACTTCTTCCCACCCGGTTTCCTGTAAAAACTCTATCTCCTACTGCCAATTCCTCCGTCCACTCTGCATCTGCGCCCAGGTTGAGGTGTTCCATACTAGGGCATCGGAGATGTCCTCATTCTTTAGGAAATGGGGGTTCCCCTCATCCATTATAGGTGAGGCTCTCACTAGGGTTTCCTCAATATCATGCAGGGGGTGGTTTAGGTAGGAAGGGACGAGTCGTTCCCGGGGAGGGGGTGGTTTGGGTAGGTTTCCCGGGGAGGGGGTAGTTTGGGTAGGATTGACAACTAAACATAGCACAAAAAGTAAGGAAATTTGTGTTTGGTAGATTATTTCTTTGTTGTAACAATGCTTCTTGGCAATAAATCTTATACCGTTGGAAAGCCTGTTTATTTCCCTTTTAAATGGTGTCACATTTGTAAGGAACATGCATTTGTGGGATGAGCAGCAGAGCTGAGTATGTGGGTTGCGCCCATGAAAAATCTGCCAAATCTTCTCTGCCAATGCCAAATAGCTTATTCTGCCATTGACTCTTGTTCGGTGTTGTTTGGTGGATTGGATGATTGAAGTCTGAAGAAACAAGACATATTGGCAATTTAACAATTTATTCATTTAATAAACAGGAGCCACAGTAGCGTGTGGAAGAACCATACACAGCCATAACAGCCTGGCACCTCCTCCTCATGCTGGTCACCAGCCTGGTCACACACTGTTGTGGGATGGCATCCCATTCTTGTCAGCACCTGGGGGTACCAGAAGCTCAAAACAAGAGTCAATAGCAACAGCAGAATAAGCTGTTTGGCATTGGCAGAGAAGATTTGGCAGATTTTTCATGGGCGCAACCCACATACTCAGCTCTGCTGCTCATCCCACAAATGCATGTTCCTTACAAATGTGGCACCATTTAAAAGGGAAATAAACAGGCTTTCCAACGGTATAAGATTTATTGCCAAGAAGCATTGTTACAACAAAGAAATAATCTACCAAACACAAATTTCCTTACTTTTTGTGCTATGTTTACATTAACGACTGCATTGGTGCTACCTCTTGTACCGATGCAGAACTCACTGACCATACATTTCACCACCAATTTTCATCCTGCTCTTAAATATACTTGGACTATCTCCGACATCTCCCTAACATTTTGGATCTCACCATCTCCATCACAGGAGACAGACTAGTGACTGACATCTACTACAAACCCACTGACTCCCACAGCTCTCTGAAATCTATCCCCTACTCCCAATTCCTCCGTCTACGCCACAACTGGCCCGGGATGAGGTGTTTCACACTAGGGCATCAGAGAGGTCCTCATTCTTCAGGAAACGGGGCTTCCCCTCTTCCATTATAGATGAGGCTCTCACTAGGGCCTCCTCTATATCCCGCAGCTCCGCTCTTGCTCCCCCTCCCCCCCATTCGTAACAAGGACAGAATCCCCCTTGTCCTCACCTTCCACCCCATCAGCCAGTGTATCCAACAAATCATCCTCCAACATTTCCGTCACCTCCAACGGGACCCCACTGCTGGCCACATCTTCCCTTCTCCCCTTTCTGCGTTCTGCAGAGACCGTTCCCTCCGTAACTTCCTGGTCCACTCGTCCCTTCCGACCCAAACCACCCCCTCCCCGGGCACTTTCCCCTGCAACCGCTGGAGATGCAACACCTGTCCCTTTACCTTCCCCCTCAACTCCATCCAAGGACCCAAACAGTCTTTCCAGGTGAGACAGAGGTTCACCTGCACCTCCTCCAACCTCATCTATTGTATCCGTTGCTCTCGATGTCAACTTCTCTACATCGGCGAGACCAAACGCAGGCTCGGGCAATCGTTTCGCTCAACACCTTCGCTCCGCCTGCCTTAACCAACCTGATCTCCCGGTTGCTGAGCACTTCAGCTCCCCCTCCCACTCCCAGGCTGACCTTTCTGTTATGGGCCTCCTCCAGTGCCATAGTGAGGCCCACCGGAAATTGGAGGAACAGCACCTCATATTTCGCTTGGGCAGCTTGCAGCCCAGCGGTATGAGCATTGACCTCCAACTTTAGATAGTTCCTCTGTCCCTCTCTTTCCCTCCCCTTCCCAGTTCTCCCACTGTCTTCCTGTCTCCACCTATATCCTTCCTTTATCCCGCCCCCCTGACGGCCCCCTCAGTCTGAAGAAGGGTCACGACCCGAAATGTCACCCATTCCCTCTCTCCTGGATGCTGCCTGACCTGCTGAGTTACTCCAGCATTTTGTAATACCTTTGTTTTTGAGTATGTGTGTATATATATATATATACCTACACGTATATGTGTGTGTACTTGTGAGTATGTGTATATATACACATGGACCTTTTTTCTCTAGTTTATCATCTAGTTTACAGTGTACTATGTTTACATAGTACACTGTTGCAAGTAAGAATTTCATTGTTCTATCTGGGACATACGACAATAAAACACACTTATTTGACACAGATATTTTGGGCCGAACAATCTGTTCCCTGTGCTTCACTGGTTATGTTTGATGTTCTCAGTTGCAAACTATGCAAGGGTTTTAGATAATGTCAAAAGTTTGGTGTGAGTATTTGAACTAGAACTAATTATGGCTTTGTAATTTCATTAAATGAGATGCCCGAATCAAGGAAGAAATTGATGGGAGCAACATGAATTTCTTCATTTAAACGGATACTTCAACTGATAAGAAAGGTGTAGTCTGTTGGGATTATACTGTAAGAGAACAAAATGTAGCTTGGTTGGTTAGTAACTTTGCAGTCAGCATAAAACTTGGTGGAGTTAAAGCCAATGAAGACGGCTGTCAAAGGATACAGTAGGATACAGATTAGCTACAGAAATGGGAGGAAAATGGCAGATGGAATTTAATCTGAGCAACTGTGAGGTACTGCACTTTGGGAAGTCAAATGCAAGGGAAAGGGTGAGGAGGTGAGAAGGGGAAAGTTTAATGCAAAATGTGCAGGGCATTTTTTTTTTTAACAGAGTAGTGGGGGCCTGGAACGCATTGGTGGAGTCAGATACAATAGTGGTGGTTAAGAGATTTTTAGATAGGTCCATGGAAGTACAGGGAATAGAGGGATATGGATCATGTACAGGCAGATGAGATCAGTTTAACTTGGCATTTTGTTCGGTACAAACATTGTGGGCCAAAGACCCATTCCTGTGCTATACTGTTCTATATTTTATGAAAAGCATACAGTTAATGGCAGAAACCATAACAGCATGAAGTCCAGTGGGATCTTGTAGTCCAAGTCCACAGTTCACTGAAAGTAGCAACACAGGTACATAGAATGGTGTAGAAGGTGTACGGTATACCTGGCTTCATTGGTCAGGGCACTGAGTAGAACTTTGGTTGGCCACATTTGGAGTATTGAGTGACATGCTGGTCGCCCACCATTGAAAGGATGTGGAGATCTTGGGGAGGTTGTGAAAGAGGTTTACCTAGATTCTTCCTGGATTAGAGGGTATTAGCTATAAGGAGAGGTTGGACAAACTTAGATTGTTTTCTCTGAAGCGTTGGAGGCTGAGTGGAAAAGTTTATAAAATTGAGATACACAGATAGTGTAGACAGTCAGAATTTTGTTCCCAGGGTGGAAATGTCAAATACTAGAGGGCATGGCTTTGTTTAAGATGCGTGGGGGAACATTTAAAGTTTGTGGGGAAAGTTTATTTTACAGAGATTGGTAGGTGCCTGGAGCGCATTAGCAATGCTGAAAACATGACACTATAGCAGTGTTTTAAAGGCTTTGAGATAGGCATGTGGTCTTGCAGAGAATATGTGCAGGCAGAAGGGATTAGCTTAATTTGGCATCATGCTCTCCACAGATATCATGGGCCGAATGGTCTGAACCTGTACTGTACCATTCTATGCTCTATGATAACATACTGGAGGCAAAGATAAGCGGAGCCTTTAAAATGTTATTGGCTGAAGAGACGGAGTTCTGGTAAGTTGAGCGGTTGGAGAACGAGTAAATGGCCGTATTCTTTTATAGAGTTGGGATAGAGTAGGAGTAATCGGGTCCTTTTCAGAATGGCAGGCAGTGGCGAGTAGAGTGCCGCAAGGCTCGGTGTTGAGGCCGCAACTATTTACCATTTTGGTATTAATGATTTGGATGAAGGAATTAATGATTTGGATGAAGGAATTGGATGAAGCTGGGTGGCAGTGTGAACTGCGAAGAGGATGTTAGGAGGTTGCGGGGTGACCTGGACAGGTTGAGAGAGTGGGCAGATGCGTGGCAGATGCAGTATAATGTAGATAAATGTGAAGTTATCCACTTTGGCGTCAAAAACAAGGAGGCAGATTATTATCTCAATGGTGTCAGGTAAGGTAAGGGGGATGTGCAGCGAGACCATGGTGTACACCAGTCACTGAAAGTTAGCGTGCAGGTACAACAGGCAGTGAAGAAAGCTAATGGCATGTTGGCCTTCATAATGAAAGGATTTGAGTATAGGAGTAAAGAGGTTCTTCTGCAGTTGTATGGGGCCCTGGTAAGACTACATCTGGAGTATTGTGAACAGTTTTGGTCTCCTAATTTGAGGAAGGACATCCTTGTAATTGAGGCAGTGCAGTGAAGGTTCACGAGATTGATCCCTGGGATGGCGGGACTGTCATATGAGGAAAGATTGAAAAGACTAGGCTTGTATTCACTGGAGTATAGAAGGATGAGGGGGATCTTATAGAGACCTATACAATTATAAAAGGACTGGACAAGCTAGATGCAGGAAAAATGTTCCCAATGTTGGGGGAGTCCAGAACCAGGGGCCAGTCTTAGAATAAAGGGGAGGCCATTTAAAACTGAGGTGAGAAGGAACTTTTTCACCCAGAGTGTTGTGAATTTGTGGAACTCTCTGCCACAGAGGGCAGTGGAGGCCAAATCACTGGATGAGAGAGTTAGATAGAGCTTTGGGAGCTAGTGGAATCAAGGGATATGGGGAGAAGGCAGGCACAGGTTACTGATTGTGGATGATCAGCCATGATCACAATGAATGGCGGTGCTAGCTCGAAGGGCCGAATGGCCTCCTGCACCTATTTTCTATGTTCCTATGATACCTGAAGGAAGTGGGAAAATTAGGGCTAAGGAAAGGGCATTGGCAGATTTGTTGATGGTTGGGGCTATGATAAGCAGAGGGGCGGACGACTCAACGAGTGTTGGGATTCTTGTGGAAGGACATTCATAGGAGAGTTATATTGGAGGAAAATAGTTTGATGGACTTCAAGTAGAACACTTTTCTCCTTGTTGAACACCTGTGCACAATCTAAAGTAAGAATTAATTACATTTTAGACCTGGTTAATGAAATTTGCTCTTGATTATCCATTTTGTATTTGTAGGAGAAGTATATGTATCCAGAATCATTGCATATCTGGAAGATGTCACAGGTCAAAGCTGTGAGAAAGGACAATTAAGAATGCTGCACAAAATGCTAAATCCGGAAGAAAGGGATGTCGCAGTGAATTTAGGTACCTTTCACAATGTCATGAAGCAGTGGATAGCTGAATGCAGAGAGGAGGGGTAACTATCATAAGTTTGCTCAAAGGTTTGCACAATGTAAAAACAGGCATTAGAAGCCACAATAAATTTTTAAATAGAGTAATGACATTCAATATTTTTTATTTAGTGTGAATTAATTTCCTTAAATGAAAGAAGCATTTAATATATTTATAGACAAAAGGTACTGCAAATGCCGGTTTGCAAGAAAAGACACAAAGTGCTGGAGTAACTCACTGGGTCAAGCAGTATCTCTTAAATATATTTATTTTTGGCAGGCATATCTGGTTCTTTGATACGTGCAGTTTTTGTGAGATGCAATGTACTCATTAATTACCCATGAATATCATGTCATAGTCGTAGATGTACTGCAACGGGCCTTTGGCCCAACCTGTCCATGCCGACCAAGATGCCTGTCGAAGATAATCCTTTTTGCCCATATTTAACCTTTTCTATCTATGTACCTGTCCAATTTGTTCAGAATATAACATCTGGAAGATCTTGGGAATCATGTGACTGGGAAAGTAGACCCGATTTAATAATGGCAGATTATCAAGTATCATCTTTCAGTTGGAGTTCAAAAGATTGTGTGTTCAAGGAATGTCTCAAACATCAAGTAATATACCCCAGTGATCATTTTCTTTTTAGTTTTTAAGTAGATATAGAGAAAGATAGAATTGGTCCATCAGTTGAAATCCTCATATGGGGTATGGCCAATGTTGGAGATAAGCTGGAAAGAGTGCAAAGAAGATTTAGAGGATGTTGCCTGGAGTCGAGGGCCTGAGATAAAGGGAGAGATTGGGCAAGCTAGGACTTTATTCCTTGGAGTGCATGAGGCAAAGGGGTTATCTTATATATGTGTTTATGATCCTGAGGCTAATTGGTAGGGTGAATGCACGGTATCTTTTACGTGAGCTAGGAGAATCAAGAACCACAGTACATTGGTTTAAGGAGGGGCCTCCAAACTTTTCAGCATGAGGGCCACATTATATATTTGGCACATTTTTGTGGGCCGTAGGAAAAAAAAAAGAAATGTCAGTTTTATAAATTTAATGAGGTTTATATGGCAACAAATAATATTCAATTTTTAAAAAGAGCTTGAAATATTGGAATATATACCGTAGGTATACAATTATTTATAAAACAGAAAAAATACAGTGACCACCAGTGGGCAATGCAGACTGTATAGAAATATCATATATAATACCGGAGTGATCACATGTGTGTCATCATCACAGTGACTCACGGGTGGGCACTCCGCTAAGAAATCATTAAAATTATTATTAAGTCAGCAGCTGCATAAAAATCCTCAACTTGATAGCCTACCTGACGTGTAAGTTCAGAAACTTCCACCGAGATCGGCCCTGAAGACCGGAGAACCGAGGAGGAGGGAGCCGCTGGCGACGATGGACACGATGATTGGGCCAGCAGGAGAGGGGTAATGCCTCCAGTGCCTGCAAGGTCGGCTGCAGAAGGCGTTTTCTCCGGGACTCAGGCGGTCGGTCGGACGAGGAGAGGGACGTCGATCGACGGGCGATCCAGTCGAGGGCGACGGAGGAGGCCCTGCAGCAGCCTGGGGAACACCTGGATCGGGAACCGCTCCAGAACATCCAGCATGCGGACCCAACTTTGGACGTTTTGTAAACGGCTCCAAAATATGGTGGTGACTTGTGCACGTGTGATCTACGCTAAAATAATTCCACTGTGTAGTGCACACGTGACACAAAACCACCATTCATATAGGCCGCTAAATAAAGTTCCCACGCTACCACAGAACCCACAGAACGTGCTTGCTGCGGGCCGGATAAAATCTTGTGGCCCGCTGGCCACTTTTTGGAGACCACTGGTTTAAGGTAAGAGGGGAAATTTAATAGGAACCTGAGGGGCAACATTTTCATGCAGAGGGTGGTGGGTGTATGGAACAAGCTGCCAGAGCACATGAGACCAAAATACATAGGAGCAACATTAAGCCATTCAGCCCATGAAGTCTACTCCACTGGAAAAGATACTTAGGGACAATATATAAAATCACATGGATAAACAAGGCCTGATTAGAAACAGTCAACATGGATTTGTGCCTGGAAGGTCATGTTTGACTAATCTTCTTGAATTTTTTGAAGAGGTTACCAGGAAAATTGATAAGGGCAAGGCTGTGGATGTTGTCTATATGGACTACAGTAAGGCATTTGACAAGGTTCCACATGGAAGGTTGATTAAAAAGGTTAAATCGTTGGGTATTAATAGTGAGGTTGCAAGATGGATTCAACAATGGCCGAATGGGAGATACCAGAGGGTAATGGTTGACAACTGTATGTCAGGTTGGAGGCCAGTGTCTAGTGGAGTACCCCAAGGATCTGTGTTGGGTCCACTGTTGTTTGTCATTTACATTAATGATCTGGATGATGGTGTGGCAAATTGGATTAGTAAGTATGCAGATGATACTAAGATAGGTGGTGTAGTTAATAATGAAGTAGATTTTCAAAGTCTACAGAGAGACTTGGGCCTTTTGGAAGGGTGGGCTGAAAGATGGCAGATGGAGTTTAATGCTGATAAGTGTGAGGTGCTGCATTTTGGTAGGACAAATCAAAATAGGACGTACAGGGTAAATGGTAGGGAATTGAGGAATGCAGAGGGATCTGGGAATAACTGTGCATTGTTCCCTGAAGGTGGAATCTCATGTGGATAGGGTGGTGAAGAAGGCGTTTGGTATGCTTGCCTTTATAAATCAGAGCATCGAGTATAGAAGTTGGGATGTAATGTTAAAATTGTACAGGGCATTGGTGAGGCCGAATCTGGAGTATGGTGTGCAGTTCTGGTCGCCAAATTATAGGAAGGATGTTGACAAAATGGAGAGGGTACAGAGGAGATTTACTAGAATGTTGCCTGGGTTTCAGCACTTAAGCTACAGAGAGAGGTTGAACAGGTTGGGTCTTTATTCTTTGGAGCGTAGAAGGTTGAGGGGGGACTTGATAGAGGTTTTTAAATTTTTAAGAGGGACGGACAGAGTTGACGTGGGTAGGCTTTTCCCTTTGAGAGTGGGGAAGATTCCAACAAGGGGACATAACTTCAGAATTAAGGGACAAAAGTTTAGGGGTAACATGAGGGGTAAGTTCTTTACTCAGAGGGTGGTGGCTGTGTGGAATGAGCTTCCAGTGGAAGTGGTGGAGGCAGGCTCGATTTTATTATTTAAGAGTAAATTGGATAGGTATATGGATGGGAGGGGATTGGAGGGTTATGGTCTGAGAGTAGGTAGATGAGACTAGGTCAGAGAAAGTGGTCGGCGTGGACTGGTAGGGCCGAACGGGCCTGTTTCCGTGCTGTAATTGTTATATGGTTATTTACTCATGGCTAATCTAATTTTCCCACTCAACCCGATTGTCGTGCCTTCTAACTGTAACCTCTGACAGCCTTCCTAATCAAGAATCTATCAATCTCCACTTTAAAAATACCCAAAGCCTTGGCCTCCAGCAATGAATTCCACAGATTCACCACCTTCCGTTGAAAGAAATTCCTCCTGATCTCCATTCTAAATTGATGTCCTTTTATTGTCCTAAATTGATGTCCATTTCCAGTAATGGGAGAGTCTACACCCAGAGGACACAGCCTCAGGGCTGTGTCCTCTGTGTGTAGACTCTCCCATTACTGGAAACAACCTTTCCACATCCACTCTATCTAGGCCTTTCATTATCTGGTATTTCCCCTCTCATTCTTCAAAACTCCAGCGAGTATCGGCCCAAAGCTTTCAAAATTTCTTAAATACATTAACTCAATCATCCCTTGGATCATTTGTGTAAATTCTTCTGGTCCCTCTCCAAAACCAGCACATCCTTCCTCAGATATCGGGCCCAAAATAGCTCAGAATATTCCAAATATGTCCACACCAGCGCCTTATCAAGCCTCATCTTTACATTATTGCTTTTATACTTTAGTTCTATCAAAATGAATGCAAGCATTGCATTTGCTTTCCTTACAACTGACACAAACTGCAAATTAACCTTTTGAGAATCCTGACCAGCACTCCCAAGTCCCTTTGCGTCCCTTTGAATCCTCTCCCCATTCAGAATATGACTTTAGTCCTTCAACCAAAGTGCACAACCATACAATTTGTTTCACTGTATTCGATTTGCTACTTCCGTGCCACTGTCCTAACCTGTCAGCCTCCCCTCAATACTACCCGCCCCTCCACCTATCTTCATATAATCAGCAAACTTGGCAACAAAGCCATAAATTCCATCATCCAGATTATTAACATCGACCCCTGAGGAACACCACTGGCAGCCAACCACACTTTATTCCCACACTTTGCCTTCTGCCAGTCAATCAATCATACAGGAATACAGAGCTTTATTGTCATTCGATACCGAGATACCGAACAAAATTACATTTTCCAGCAGTCACAGAACACAAAAAAAAAAGAACACAAGACACACGACCCCAACACAAACATCCATCACTGTGACCCCAAACACCCTCTCACTGTGATGGAAGGCAACAAAACTTCCTCTCTCTTCCCCCATGCCCACGGACAGACAGCTCGACCCCTACCGAGGCGACCAACCCGCACAGCCCCCGCAAGTGGATGGAAGTCCCCGCGGCCGAGCCGCACCGAGCGCTGAAACGTCCCGTGGCCGTATCGGGCGATTGAAGGCCCCGCGGCCGAGCCGTAACGGGCGATGGAAGGCCACGCGGCTGAGCCGCATCGGCGATGTTAAGTCCCACGGCCAAGCCGCGCCAAGAGCTGTTAAGTCCCGCAGCCGAGCCGCACCGGGCGCTGTTAAGTCCCGCGGCCGAGCCGCGCCGGGCGATGGAAGGCCCCGCGGCCAAGCCGCACCGGGCGCTGTTAAGTCCCGCGGCCGAGCCGCGCCGGGCGATGGAAGGCCCCGCAGCCGAGCCGCACCGGGCGCTGTTAAGTCCTGCGGCCGAGCCGAGCCGCGCGCTGTTAAGTCCCGCGGCCGAGCCGCGCCGGTCGATGGAAGGCCCCGCGGCCGAGCCTCGGCCCGAGGAAGAGACCTAAAAAAAGAAAGGTTTCCACCACCCACCACCCCACCCCACACCCCCCACACATACACAGCCAAAAACAAAAACCACCCCAACACCAACACACAAACAAAAAGGGAAAAAAGACAAACAGATTGCCAGACTGCACTTGCATGTACAAATCCACAGAGGGGGAGCAACGAGAGAGCATGTTGTTAAACTCTCATCGAAGAGAGGAGGAGAACTTCTTCAAAGTAGACATACCTGAGGAGAAATCGCAGTGGAGCGACAAGTTGTGTTGGAAAATAACTGCAGATGCTGGTACAAATCCACAGAGGGGGAGCAGCGAGAGAGCATATGCCAGCATCTGCAGTGATTTTCCTACATGTAACCTTGCCTCTAATATTGTGGGCTTCTATCTTGTTTAGCAGCCTCACTGACTCTCCTTTGTCTATCGTGCTTGTTGTATCCTCAAAAACACCCAACAGATTTTTCAGACAAGACCTCCCCTTAACAAAACCATGCTGACTTTAACCTGTTTTTTCATGTGCTTCCAAGTACCCTGAAACCTCATCCTTAATAATAGACTTTAAATATGTACCACAATAGAAGTCAGACTAACTGACCTATAAATAAATGACCCAAATCCAAGGCGTAGCTATGGGCACTTGCGTGGGCTCCAGCTATGCATGCCTCTTTGTAGGGTATGTCGAACAATCACTGTTCCAGGCGTACACTGGCCCGATCCCCGAACTCTACATTGACGACTGCATCGGTGCTGCCTCCTGCACCCATGTAGAACTCACCAACTCTTCAACCTCACGACTAATTTCTATCCTGCACTCAAATTTACTTGGACCATCTCCGACATATCCCTACCGTTTCTGGATCTCACCGTCTCCATCACAGGAGACAGACCAACAAACCTACTGACTTCCATAGCTATTTAGACTACACTTCTTCCCACCCTGCTTCCTGTAAAGACTATATCCCCTACTCCCAATTCTTCCGTCTACGCTGCATCTGCACCCAGGATAAGGTTTTCCATACTATCTCATCGGAGATTACCTAATTCTTTAGGAAACGGGGGTTCCTCTCTTCCATTATAAATGAGGCGCTCACTAGGGTCTTCTCAATATCCCGCAGCTTCGCTCTTGCTCCCCCTCCCCCCATTCGCAACAAGGAGTAAGTCCTTGTCCTCACCTTCCACCCCATCAGCCGTCACATACTGCATTTAATCCTCCAACACTTTCGCCATCTCCAACAGGTTCCCACTACTGACCACATCTTCCCATCTCCACCCCTTTCTGCCTTCCGAAGAGACCGTTCCCTCCACAAATCCCTGGTCAACGCGTCTCTTCCCACCCAAATCACCCCCTCCCCAGGTACTCTCCCCTGCAACTGCAGGAGATGCAACACCTGTCCCTTTACCTCCCCCCTCGACTCCATCCAAGGACCCCAACAGTCTTTTCAGGTGAGGCAGAAGTTCACTTGCATCTCCAACCTCATCTACTGTTTCCGCTGTTCCAGGTGTCAAATTCTGTACATCGGCGAGACCAAGCGCAGGGTCGGCGATCGTTTCGCTGAACACCTCAGCTCAGCCTGCCTCCTGGTTGTTCAGTACTTTAACTCCTGCTCCCATTCCCAATCTGACCTTTCTGTCCTGGGCCTCCTCCATTGTCAGAGTGAGGTCCAGCACAAATTGGAGGAACAGCACCTCATATTTTGCTTGGGTAGTTTATACCCCAGCGGTATGAACATTGACTTCTCTAACTTCAAATAGCCCTTGCTTACCCTCTCCCTCCATCTCCTCCCTTCCCAGTTCTCCCACCAGTCTTACTGTCTCCTACATTCTATCTCTGTCCCGCCCACTCCCCTGACACCAGTCTGGACGCCGTGCAAAGATAGAGAATTAGACACAGGTGTGGTGCCTGAGAAATGGAAGTATAATAGCCTGGGAACTATAATAGCCTAACAATTAGTAGGCAAATTACTGGTGAGTATTGTGAAGGATAAGATATATATGCATTTGAATAGGCAGCGGCTCTTTGAGGATAGTCAGCATGGTTTTGTACATGGTAGATCATGCCTTACGAATCTGAGTTTTTTGAAGAAGTAACGAAAAAGGTTAACATGACATGGGCAAAGTTGTAGATCATAATCATAATAATAATAATCATACTTTATTAGCCAAGTATGTTTTGCAACATATGAGGAATACAAGAAGATGTTGTCTAATATGGACTCAGCAAGGCATTTTATTAGGTTCCTCATGGTAGGCTGCACTGGAAGGATCCATGGAAAGCTAGCTGACTGAATAGAGAATTAGCTTCATGAAAGGAAGCAGAAAGTGATGGTGGAAAGTAGTTTTTTAGATTGAAGGCCTGTGACTTGGGAGTGTGCCTCAGAGATCGGTGCTGGGCCCATTGCTATATGTGGTTTATATCAACGATTTGACTGAGAATGCACAAGGCATGATTAGTAAGTTTGCAGGTGACACTAAAGTGGTGTTATTGTAGATAGCAAAGATGGTAAAAATCACAACAGAATCCTGATCAGTTGGGCAAGTGGGCTGAGGAATGATTAATGAGGTTTAATGCAGTTAAATGTGAGGTGTTGCATTTTGGGAAGTCATACCTGGACAGGAACTACACAGTGAATGACAGGGCCCTAGGGAGTGTTGTAGAACAGAGGAATCAAGGATTGCAGGTAATAATTCCTTGAAAGTCGTGTGTCAGGTAGATAGGGCAGTCAAGAAGTCTTTCGGCACAATGGCCTTCATCTGTCAGGGTATTGAGTATAGAAGTTGGGATGTTATGTTACAGTTGTACAAGGCAATGGTGAGACCACATTTGGAGTATTGTGTTGAATTTTGGTTACTCAGCTATAGGAAGGCTGTTGTTAAGCTGGAAAGAGTACAGAGAAGATTTACAGGGATTTATCAGCATTTGAGGGGCTGAGCTATAAGGAAGGGGTTGGGCAAGCTAGGACTTTATTCCTTGGAGCACAGGAGGATATGGGGTGATCTTTTCAAAGTGTTTCAGATCATAAGGGGAATAGATAGATGCACATTTACCCAGAGAAGGGGAATCAAGAACTAGAGGACATAGGTTTAAGGTGAGAGGGGAATATTTTAATACAAACCTGAAGGGCAACTCTTTCACAAGGAGGGTGGTGAGTATGTGCAACAAGCTGCTAGAGAAGGTAGTTGAGGCAGATACTATAAACAATATTTAAAATACATTTGACAGGTACATGATAGGAAAAGTTTAGATGAATGTAGGCAAAACGGGCAGGTGGGACTATTGTAGAAGGGGCATCTTGGTTGGCACGGACAAGGTGGGCCAAAGTGCCTGTTTCCCTGCTGCACACCAATGGCTCTGGCTATGAAAGGGAACCCTCGGAAAACATCCAGTCCCAATGATGTTCCTGGCCACATTCTTAAAACCTGAGTATACCAATTGGTTGGAATTTTTGTGGACATCTGAAACCTCCCATTAGGTCCTCGCCTACTTTGGAAGAACTTAGAGTCATAGGCCCTTCGGCCCAACTCGCCCACACCGGCCACCAATGTCCCAGCTACCCTAGTCTCACTTACCTGTGCTTGGTCCATAACTCTTCAAACCTGTCCTATCCCTGCACTTGTCCAACTGTTTCTTAAACAATGAGATAGTCCCAGCCTCAACTACCTCCTCTGGCACCTTGTTCCACCTTGTGTGAAAAAGTTACCTCCTGGATTCCTATTAAATCTTTTCCCCTTCACCTTGAACTTGTGTCCTCTGGTCCTCGATTCCCCTACTCTGGGTAAAAGACTCTGTGCATCTACCCGATCTATTCCTTTCATGATTTTGTATACCTCGATAAGATCTCCCCTCATCCTCCAACGCTCCATGGAATAGAGACCCAGCCTACTCAACCTCCCCCTAAAGCTCACACCCTCTAGTCCTGGCAACATCCTCGTAAATCTTTTCTGAACCCTTTCAAGCATGACAATATCTTTCCTATAACATGATGCCCAGAATTGAACACAATATTCTAAATGCGGTCTCACCAACGTCTTATAGAACTGCAACATGACCTCCCAACTTCTATACTCAATACTCTGTCTGATGAAGGTCAAAGTGCCAAAAGCCTTTTTGACCACCTTCTCTACCTGCGACTCGACCTTCAAGGAACCATGCACTTGATCTACTCCTAGATCTCTCTGCCCTACAACATTACTCATAGGTCTACCATTTACTGTGTAGGTCCTGCCCTTGTTCGATGTCCCAAAATACAACATCTCACACTTTTCAGTATTAAATTCCATCAACCATTCCTCCGCCCACCAGGCCAATCGATCCAGATCCTGCTGCAATCGTTCACAACCATCTTCACTATCTGCAAAACCACTAACTTCTGTATCATCAGAAAACTTGCTAATCTTGCCCTCTATGTTCTCATCCAAATCATTGATGTCGATCAGTGGCCTCCAAACTTTTCAGCATTAGGGCCACATTATATATTTGGCACATTTTTGCGGACCGTAGGAAAAAATAAAGAAGTGTGAGTTTTATAAATTTAATGAACTCAAAAAAGTTTAGACTAGATTACGTTAAATTAGACTAGGAAAGGCTAAACTAGATTAGGTTAGATTAGGTTAGTTTACATATGGCAACAAATAAATAATATTCAATTTTTTAAAAGAGTTTGAAATATTGGGATATACATACACAATTATTTATAAAACAGAAAAAAATACAGTGACCACCACTGGGGGAGCGAGCGAGAGGGGAAGTGGGGGGGGGAGAGAGAGTGGGGGGGGGGGGGTGAGAGTTGGGGGGGTAGAGAGAGGGGGGAGAGAGTGAGAGGGGGAGAGAGTGAGGGGAGAGAGTTGGGGGTAGAGAGTGGGGGGGTAGAGAGGGAGTGAGAGTGGTGGGGTAGAGAGCGGGGGGGGAGAGAGTTGGGGTTAGAGAGAGAGTCGGGGTAGAGGGAGCAGTGCGTGAGAGCGGGATTGGGATGGTGTCAGAGGGTTCGGTGAAGGAGCGCCGGCACTTCCTCCCTCTCTCTCCCTCTCTCTCCCCCAGCACCAGCGAGATCTGCGCTGCTGCTCCACTCTCTTCCTCGGCCCCGTCTCCCTGCAGTGAGATAAGGACAAACACAAGTGTAGTTGTTGTTCAGAAGCCCCGCATCCCCGGGGTGAGCGGCGGTGGCGAGGAGGGAAGTTTCACTTGTGTTTGGTCTTATTTCGCTGCGTTAGAGGGAGACAAGGCCGGGAAGAGAGTGGAGCAGCGGCACAGATCTCGCTGGCGCTCGGAGAGAAGGAGAGAGAGAGGAGGGAGCAGCCCCCGCAAGTGGCGGCACTCCTTCACCAGACATTCTGACACCCTCCCCGCACTCCCGCTCTCACCCGCTGCTCCCTCTACCCGACTCTCTCTCTTCCCCCCCCCCCTCCTCTACCTCCCCCCCCACCCCCCCGCGTGATTGGCAGCGGCGGCAAGGAGGGAAGTTTCCTTGGGTTTGTTGTTTGCGAGGGGGCGCTACGATCTCTCGCCTTGTCCCGGCTCTGGGTCGGTGGCGATCCACTCTCCGGTGAACCTTCGCCGGCAGCTTCTGCCCCCAGTCCCCTCCGCCTAAGAGCTTGCTGCGGGCCGGATAAAATCTCGTGGCGGGCCCAATGTGGCCATAGTTTGGAGATCCCTGATGTAGATGACAAACAGTAACCAAACACTGGCACAGCACTAGTCACATGCCTCCATTCTGAGAAGCAACCTTCCACCATCACCCTCTGCTTCCTTCCATTGAGCCAATTTGCTATCCATTCAGCTATCTCTCCATGGATCCCATGAGATCTAACCTTCCAGAGCACCCTACCATGCGGCACCTTGTGCAAGGTCTTACTAAAGTCCATGTACACAACATCTACAGCTCTGCCCTCATCAACCTTTTTGTTCACGTCTTCAAAAAAATCAATCTCACGTACAAAACCATGCTGACTGTCCCTGATCAGCCCTTGCCCATCCAAATGCCTGTATATCCTATCCCTCAGAATACTCTCCAATAACTTACAAACTACAGATGTTAAGCTCACTGGCCTAAAGTTCCCAGCATTTTCCCTGCAGCCCTTGAAAAGAGTCATAACGTTTGCCACCCTCCAATCCTCTGGCACCTCTCCTGTATTTAAGGACAACTCATAAATTTCAACCAGGGCTCCTGCAATTTTCTCTCTAGTTTCCCACAATGTTCTTGGATATATCTGATCAGGCACCAGAGATTTGTCTACCTTCAAACATGACAGTATCTTCAGTACTTCCTCGACGGTAACCCTGACTGCTCCAATTTCCTCCGTCCTACTGTCTTTCTCCTCGGTAAATACAGAGGAGAAATACCCATTGAAGACCTTGCCCATCTCCTGTGGCTCCACACAGAGGTGACCGCTTTTGTTCCTGAGAGGTCCCACTCTCTCTCTAGTTACCCGTTTATCCCTTATATATATTTATAAAATCTTTTGGGATTGTTTTTATGCTACCTGCCAGAGCTATCCCTTGGCCCCTTTTTGCCCTACTGATCTTTTTTAGTTTGCTCCTTAGTTCCCGAAATTCCTCCAGGGATGCACTTTATCCCAGGTGAGGTGCCTATACCTCTCGTATGCATCCTTCTTGTTTTTGACTAATGTCTCAATTTTCCTCATCAACCAAGCTTCCTTACATTTGCCTGCTTTGCCTTTCACTCTAACGGGGATGTACACATCCTGAGCTTTCTTCAGTATACTTTTAAAAACATCCCACTTGGCCGATGTTCCTTTTTATCATTAATACCGATGCTCAAGAAGACTCAGATGACATGTCTCAATGACGACTGATGGCTAATGTCTGTGGTGATGAAATAGGAAAGAACTGCAGTTGCTAGTTTAAACCAAAAATAAACACAAAATGCTGGAGTAACTCTGGTCAGACACCATCTGTGGAGAAATTGGATAGGTGACGTTTTGATTCAGAACCCTTCTTCAGTCTGTGGGGGATGTGGAACCATGACAAATCAGGGCAGCAACAGATGACCTCAGGCAGGGTGGTTTCTTGAAAGGCCAATTGCTGGCTAGGGACGGTGTGATCTCAAATGGGATACATCGTTACGTACTGTGGAACAGGTTAACTGACTTTTTGTGAAGGAAGGGGAGGAAGAAAGCGAGGAGTGGAGTGTATGTAGAAGTTACTTAAAATTAGATAACTCACATTCAGGGTTGTAAGCTACCCAAGCAAAATATGAGGTGCTGTTTCTCCAATTTGCATACAGCCTCACTCAGGCAATGGAGGTGACCCAGGACGGAGAGGTCAGTATTGGAATGGACTGGGGAATTAAAATGGTTAGCAACTGGGAGATCCAGTAAGGCCTTGGCAGAAGGAGAGCAAGTGTTCAGCGAAACACTGAGTCTACGCTTGGTTTCACCGATGTACAGGAGCACACATCGGGAACATCAGCTGCAGTATGCGGATAGTTCAACTCGAGAAGGGAACTTGGGAAACGAGCCTGGCCAGGTGACTGGAGTTACTGTGGAAGAGTAATTTGGAGATAGCAATCACAGCTCTAAATTTTAAGATTGTTTTGAAGAGGGACAGATCTGGTGGGGGAAGATACTTAATTGGGGGCAAGACAGATTACAATGTCATTAAGCAGGAGCTAAGGATGGAGTTTGTGAGCAGTTATTGGGTAAGTTCACATTTTACATGTGGGAATCGTTTAAAGGCCAGCTGATCAAAGTGCAGGATCACCATGTTCCATTGAGGAGGAGGGAGAAGAATGGCAAGGTAAAGGAACCATAGATGACAAAGGAGGTTGTAAACTTGGTCAGGAAGAGAAATAAAGCGTATGTCACGTTTGAGACGGTGGCATCATGGAGGTCTTATGATGAATATAAAGCGATTAGGAAAGAAAAGGGTGATTAAAGGGGCCTTAAGCTTTAAAGCCAAAAGCTTTATAGGACTTTGGTTAGGCCTCAGTTGTAGTAGTCCGTGCAGTTCTGGTTTCCCCATTACAGGAAAGATGTGGAGGCTTTGGTGAGAGTGGAGGAGGTTTACTAGAATGCTGCCTGGATTAGAGGGTTTCACTTACAGGGTGACGTATTGATTGGATGGTTTCCTTTAGAACTTAAGAGGTTGAGGGGAGACTTGATAGTATAAAGTTACGAGAGGCAAGACAGGGTAGACCATTTGTCGAGGGTTGAAATGTCCATAACTAGAGGGCAAGTTCAGAGGGTGAAAGTTTAATGGAAATGTGCGGGCCAAGTTTTTTTTTACACAGAGAGCATTGCCAGGGGTGGTGGTAGAGCCAGATACGATGGTGGCGTTTAAGAGGCTATTAGATAGGCCGATAGACACAAAATGCTGGAGTAACTCAGCGGGACAGCAGCATCTCCGGAGAGAAGGAATAGGTGACGCTTCGGGTCGAGACCCTTCTTCAGACTGAAGGGTCTCGACCTGAAAAATCACCTATTCCTTCTCTCCAGCGATGCTGCCTGTTCCTCTGAGTTACTCCAGCATTTTGTGTCTACCTTTGATTTAAATCAGCATTTGCAGTTCTTTCCTACACTATTAGATAGGCACATGGAAGTCCAGGGAATTCTGGGATATGATTCATGTGCAGACAGATGAGGTCAGTTTAACTTGGTATTATGTTTGGCAGAAATATTGTGGGCCGAAGGGCCTAATCCTATGCTGTACAGTTCCTTGTTCTAAAATGGATGGTGCCTTACTGAGATTAAACACTGCTGGATATGAAGTAGCCCTATGGCAATGTTGCAACAGAAAAATGTATGAGATCAATGTGTTCTGATATTTTTGGAGTTAAGGCTTTCGACTTTCGACTTTGGAGATACAGTACTGAAACAGGACCTTTGGCCCACCGAGTCAGCACTGACCAGCAATCACCCTATACACTAGCACTATCCTGTACTCTTAAGGACAATTTTCAATTTTAACCAAAGCCAATTAACCTACAAACCCGTACGTCTTTTGAGTGTGGGAGGTAACCAGAGCACCCCGGGAAAACCCACGCGGTCACAGGGAGAATGTACAAAATCCATCCAGTGAGGATTGAACCTGGACCTGATGCTGTAAAGCAACAACTCTACCACTGTGTCATTGTGCTGCCCAGATATATTTTGTTTTTGTGTGATTCTTAGCCAACTAGCTATAGGAAGCGTCGGGATTTGAAATGTGGTCGGCGTTTAATGAAATGCTAAGCAAATACAATGTTCTGCAGACACTGATATAAATAATACACCACTGGAGTATTTCACCGGCGAGGCAGCATCTCTGGAGGACATTTAGAGGCAATGTTTTGGGTAGGAACACTTCAGTAAAAGGATCCCAACCCAAAACGTCACCAGTCCATGTCTTCCTGACCCTGGGGTGGCACGGTGGCGCAGCGGTAGAGTTGCTGCCTTAATGCGCCTGCAGCACCAGGGATTCGGGTTCGATCTCGTCTACGGGTGTTGCCTTTATGGAGTTTGTACGTTTTCCCCGTGACCATGTGGTTTTCTCTGAGGGATCATTAGTCGGTGCAGACTCGGTGGGCTGAAGGGCCTGTTTCTGTGCTGTATCTCTGAACTAAACTAAACTAGACCTGCTGAGTTAGTTTGAGTGAAATAATTAGGATAGTTTATATGATCTAGTGTTATGCTTTGAATGTAAATATAATTTTCCTAGGCTCTCCAGTGGAAAGAATGAAGAGGCCAAAGGCAAAGACAACATGTGTATTTTGCATACTGGTTAGTATGATGGTCAGTGAATCTTTACCTTATCTTTGGTGATTAACATTTAATTAAGCTGATGTTTTCCATTTTAGTAGTTTTTCTCCACTAGCCTGTGAAAACGACAACTTTTTATAATGTTGCAGCAAGGTGACAGATGCCTTTAATGATGTTTTTAATAACTAGATTTGTTGAATGTTCCGACATTAGTTCATAGCTAAAAAAAAATTTAGATTAAGAGATACAGCGCGGAAACAGGCCCTTCAGTCCACCGAGTCCGCGCCGCCCAGCGATCCCCGCACATTAAGACTATCCTACGCACACTAGGGACAGTTTTTTAAAAAACATTTTACCCAGTCAATTAACCTACATACCTGTACGTCTTTGGAGTGTGGGAGGAAACCGAAGATCTCGGAGAAAACCCATGCAGGTCACGGGGAGAACGTACAAACTCCATACAGACGGCAAATTTGCAATATATTCCAGCTCTGAAATGGAAAATCGGTGCCACCATTTTCCATTTCTTACCCATTGGCATGTGTGTGGTTTCACCAGTTAAATTGTGGATTTGCAGAATTGAAGATGTTTGGCATTTTTTTTAAACAATTTCTTTTCCAGATAAGAAATCTGATGCGTCATCAGGACAACTAGAAGGATATGGGGGTGATGTCAACAGAGGAAGCATGTGAGTATCTATTTAATTGTTGAGATGGTCTTTTGATCATTCCGGCATGTAATTGATTCACTATTAGCAGCCTTACCTTAAGATGATATTAGTATACTCTTCCTAATACTGTTTCCACATCTCTTTCCTTTAAAATACACCTCAAAACATACCTTTTGATTATCTGCCCCAATATCTTCACTGCTGACTTTATTCAAATTTAGTTTGATATTAAACCAGAGATCTGTGCTAACATGCAGATAGATTTGTTCAAATGAGTTGGGTGGGATTGCTCCCTTTTTTCCTCTGTATAATTACATATTTTGCGAATATAGAACACAGGATCAATTGGGAATTCTATGCTGCTCTCTCTGAATACACATATTCTATGGTGTATTTATTAATTAAAACAATTAACCTCAGAAAAGTGACCAAATTAGCACCGTATAAGTAGGCAAATATATTGCATTGACCATTGTCTTTAGAAATAGGCATGTTGAATAAATAATGAAAAAAATACTTTGTATTGACTAACAGTGGTATGGGAATTGGTATGGGAATGTAAGTCTTAAAGCATTTCCTTTGAATATGTCTCTTAAATGTAAACTTTTTTTAAAAAGGGAGGCAACTGAGCTGATCAATGACATTGAGTGTTTGGAGTACACCAACAGGAGGTTGATGGATCAAGGTGCTAAATTACAGAGAACGGTGGAAGGGTTTGAGGAAGCAAATGTACGGCTGACTGAGGAAATCTTTGAACTCAAAACCAAACTGAAAAGGTAGCTTGAAGTAGAGGTTTTTTTTAACAATCCTGTTTTGTGACAAGAGTTAAATACCCAACTATAAGAAGGTAAGTAATACAGCACATGAATAAACATCAGTATCACACTTTCTTGATTGTTTATCATACAGTGTATGTAGATGACCTGAACCAGTCTGAAGAAGGGTTTCGACTCAAAACTTCACCCATTCCTTCTCTCCAGAAATGCTGCCTGTCCTGCTGTGTTACTCCAGCTTTTTGTGTCTATCTTCTATATAGATTACCTTATTAATGATCTGAATGCAAGATTCAATTTTCCCACCCTCTCCAAAGGAAGTTCTGACTGTTCTAGACTTGACTTGAATAACAATAAGTGCAAAATAAGGCTAATTGAAATATAATCCATTGTAAAACAGAACTTGCATGTCACATGTATTCACTGCCCTATCAGATATCTTGCTATGTGCACGGCCACATCCAAAATCCAAAAAAAATCCAAAATCCAAAATAGCTTTATTTGTCATTCGTACAGAACGAGATTACTTTGCCAGCAGTACAAAAAAAACCACAAGACACAACCCCAACACAAACATCCATCACAGTGACTCCAAACACCCCCTCACTGTGATGGAGGCCAAAAACTTCCCCTCTCTCTTCCCCCATGCCCCTCCCACGTACAGACAACTCGACCCCTACCGAGGCGACCGACCCGCACAGCCCCCGCAAGGAGATGGAAAGTCCACGCGGCCGAGCCGCACCGGGCGCTGGAAAGTCCCGCGGTCTAGCCGCGCCGGGCGCTGTTCAGTCCCGTAGCCGCGCCGCACCAGGCGATGGAAGGCCCTACGGCCGAGTCGCACCGGGCGCTGTTCAGTCCCGCGGCCGAGCTGCGCCGGGCGATGGAAGGCCCCGCGGCCGCACCGGGCGCTGTTCAGTCCTGCGGCCGAGCCACGCCGGGCGATGGAAGGCCCCGCGGCCGCACCGGGCGCTGTTCAGTCCTGCGGCCGAGCCGCACCGGGCGATGGAAGGCCCTGCGGCCGAGCCGCACCGGGCGATGGAAGGCCCCGCGGCCGAGCCGCACCGGGCACTGTTCAGTCCCGTGGCCGAGCCGCACCGGGCGATGGAAGGCCCCGCGGCCAAGCCTCGCCCCGAGCATATAATGATGCACCAAACAAGGTGACCCTGGCTGGGAAGCATGGTAGATTTGGCATTGTACTAAAATAATCTTTAGCAGTTAATGTAAAATGCAGCCACAGATAGAACAGAAAGGCCAAAAGGACAAAAATGAGCAGATCGTGAACAAAAATGCTATCTCAGCACTGAAGTGCTGCTAGTAACAATAACCCTGAGAATTTGAAAATTAAAAACTCAATGATGGATAAAAGATCCAGATAGATGTTCTGCAAACTGTATTTTACCTGCAATGCATCACAATAAGTATCAGTAATATTTGATGAATTACTTCATAGTGTAAGATCCTCAAAAATAATCCAAAGAACGCAAAGTTGTCTGCTAGAAAAGGATGTTTACTCTGAATTTTAAAAATAATGCAGTGAGAAGGTGAGAAGGTTAGAGAGAATATTTGTGGCCCTCAGCTAACCATAATCTGTTCTACAGCACTGTACAGAAGAACAAGGATATCTCCTATCATATTGGATATCATCTTAATTAATGTAATCAATAGCAATATAAATTATATTACCTTTGAAGTAAATTAGTTGCTGGCTTTGCTTGAGTTTCAAATGTTAGTTCTCTTCAAAAGTATTTTGTCTAAGATATTCTGAGACAATAATGGTGCATTTGGATACCAGTAAAAGGATTGATCTAAATCAGCATGGATTTATGAAGGGGAAATCCTGCTTGACTAATCTTCTGGAATTTTTTGAGGATGTGACAAGTAAATTGGATGAGAAGAAAGCCAGTGGATGTAGTGTATTTAAACTTTCATAAAGCCTTTGATAAGGTCCCACATGGGAGGTTGATGAGCAAAATTAGAGTACATGGTATTGGGGGTAGGGTATTGACATGGATAGAGAATTGGTTGGCAGACATGAAGCACAGAGTAGGAATAACAGAGTAGGAATAAAAGGGTCCTTTTCAGAATGGCAGGCTGTGGCGAGTGGAGTGGGGCAGCAACTATTTACAATATATATTAATGATTTGGATGATGGAATTAGAAGTCACACTAGTAAGCGTGCAGATGACACAAAGCTGGGTGGCAGTGTGAACTGCGAAGAGGCTGTTAGGAGGTTGCAGGGTGACTTAGACAGGTTGAGTGAGAGGGCAGATGCAATATAATCCAGATAAATGTGAGATCCACTTTGGCGGCAAAAACAAAGAGGCAGATTATTATCTCAATGGTGTCAGATTAGATAAGGGGAAGTGCAACAAGACCTTGGTGTCCTTGTACACCAGTCACTGAAAGTAAACGAGCAGGTACAGCAGGCAGTGAAGAATGGCATGTTGGCCTTCATAATGAGAGGATTTGAGTATCGGAGCAAAGAGTTCCTTCTCCAGTTGTATAGGGTCCTGGAGTATTGTGTGCAGTTTAGGTCTCCTAATTTGAGGAAGGACATCCTTGCTATTGAGGCAGTGCGCCGTAGGTTCACGAGGTTAATCCCTGGGATGGCAGGACTGTCATATGAGGAAAGATTGGAAAGACTGGGCTTGTATTCACTGGAGTTTAGAAGGATGAGAGTGTATCTTATAGAGACGTATAAAATTATAAAGGGACTGGACAAGCTTGATGCAGGAAATTTTTTCCCAATGTTGGAGGAGTCCAGAACCAGGGGCCACAGTCTAAGAATAAAGGGGAGGCCATTTAAAACTGAGGTGAGAAGAAACTTGATCACACAGAGAGTTGTGAATTTGTGGAATTCTCTGCCACAGAGGGCAGTGGAGGCCAATTCACTGGATGAATTTGAAAGAGAGTTAGATAGAGCTCTAGGGGCTAGTGGAATCAAGGGATATGGGGAGAAGGCAGGCACAGGTTACTGATTGTAGATGATCAGCCATGATCACAATGAATGGTGGTGCTGGCTCGATGGGCCTAATAGCCTCCTCCTGCACCTATTTTCTAACTCTAACTCTAACTCTAAGGTTCTGAAAAATATACTGTGGTTGGGATTTTTAATCTTTTTCCATTCCAGTCTAATCCCCATTGGAATTTGATCAAAAACCCTTCTGGCTCAATATTTAGTCATGAATACCTTGGCCAATTATCTCTGACAGATCAGTAATCCAGAGTTGTGAATTTGGGTGTCTATTTTTCTTTCAAGCAACTGGCTAGAAGTTATCCTTTACATTTTTTTAAATGCACGTGCTTACTAAGCTGCTAACAGGTTATAGCGATGCAGGTAACTGAGGTGGTAAAGGTGGTTGCCTTTTTGATCAAAGAGGACTTAACTGCAGTACTGAGAAAGGATATTCTTGAGGATCTTCTGGTGAGGATATACATGTAGAACTTGGAAACAGGAAGGGAAAGGATTCATACAGCATGGAAATTGGCCCTCCAGCCCAACTTTCCCATGCTGACCAAGATGCTCCATCTATAATAGTCCCTCCTGCAGTGTTTGATGCATATTTTAAATTAACTGGCTCCACCAATCGACTGTCTAGCTTTTCAAATTTTCTACACCTGTCCAACTTTGAAATTAACTGGTTCCACCAATCCACAGATGAGCTTTTCAATTCTCCGGCTCCTGTGCTGACATTGAAATTAAATTTCAGTGTTACTTTGAGTGGGCCTCCTAGCACACTGGGTGAATTAGAGGAGCAGATGATAGGGAGATTGCAGATTGCTGTAAGAATAATATGGTAGTATTCTTGGGCGATTTCAACTTCCCTTATATTGACCCATAGCGTAAAGGGCTTGAATGCACTGGAAATTGTTAAACTTGGGAACACATTTCCATCTTTAGGGCGAGAAAGATTCTGACGGTCTACCATATCTATGCCTCATAATTTCATATACTTCTACCAGGTCTCTGCTCAACCTCCAGCGTTCCAGAGAAAACATTTGAAGTGGATCCAAACTCACCAGTAGCTAATACCCCCTAATCCAGGCATCATTCTGGTAAAGCTCCTCTGCACCCTTTCCAAAGCCTCTACATCCTTCCTGTAATAGGGCAAACAAAACTGCGTATAGTATTCCAGATGTGGCCTAACCAAAGTCATATAAACATGATTTAAAGTCAGATTCATGCAGCGTGGGAAACAGGCCCTTCACCCAACCAACATGTCCCATCTACACTAGTCCCACCAAGCTATCCCCTATCCATGTACCTGTCTAATTGTTTTTTAAACATTGCAATCATCCCTGCCTCAATTACCTCCTCTGGAAGCTCGTTCCATACACCCACCACCACTTGTGTGAAAAAGTTACCGCTCAGATTCCTATTAAATTTTTCCCCCTTCATTTTAAACCTGTGTCCTCAGGTTCTCGATTCCCTACTCTGGGCAAGAGTCAACGTGAGACTACCCAATTTATTCTTCTCATTATTTTATACACCTCTATATGATCACCCTTTATCCTCCTGTGCTACAAGGAATAGAGTCCCAGCATGCTCAACCTCTCTCTATAGCTAAGTTTCTCGATCTTCGCTGTACTCTTTCCAACTTGACAACATCTTTCCGATAGCATGGTGTCCAGAACTGAACACAATGCTCCCAATGCAGCCTCACTAATGTCTTATACAATTGCAATGTTACCACCCAACTTCTATACTTGATAGACACAAAAAGCTGGAGGAACTCAGCAGGACAAGCACATCTCTTGAGAGAAGGAATGGGTGACGTTTTGGGTTGAGACTCTTCTTCAGACTAGTTAGGAATAAGGGAAACGAGATGTAGACGATGAATGAAAGATATGCAAAAAAGTTACGATAATAAAGGAAACAGGCCATTGTTAACTGTTTGTTGGGTGAAAACGAGAAGCTGGTGTGACTTGAGTGGGGGAGAGATAGAAAGAGAGAGGGGGAGAATGCCGGGGTTACTCGAAGTTAAAGAAATCAATATTCATACCCCTGGGTTGTAAGCTGCCCAAGTGAAATATGAGATGCTGTTCCTCCAATTTGCTTTTAGCCTCACTCTGACAATAGAGGAGACCTAGGACAGAAAGGTCAGGTCTTATGATGAATATAAAGCGATTAGGAAAGAACTCAAGGGTAATTACAGCGGCCAAAAGCTTTGTAGGACTTTGTTTAGCCTCAGTTGTAGTAGTCCGTGTAGTTCTGGTTTCCCCATTACAGGAAAGATGTGGAGGCTTCGGTCAGAGCGTGGAGGTTTACCAGAATGCTGCCTGGATTAGAGGGTTTCACCTACAGGGTGACGTATAGATTGTATTGTTTCCTTTGGAACTTCAGAGGTTGAAGGGAGACTTGATAGGTATATGAATCTATGAGAGGCAAGATAGGGTAGACAGATCATTTGCCGAGGGTTGATGTCCATAACTAGAGCTATAAGTTGAGCGGGTGAAAGTTTAATGGAGATGTGCGGGCCAAGTTTTTTTTTACACAGAGCATTGCCAGGGGTGTTGGTGGAGCCAGATACGATGGTGGCGTTTGAGGCTATTAGATAGGCAGGTAGACACAAAATGTCGGAGTAACTCAGCGGGACAGCAGCATCTCTGGAGAGAAGGAATGGGTGACGTTTCGGGTCGAGACCCTTCTTCAGACCTGTGTGGGAATATGGGAATGGGAAGGAGAATTAAAGTGTTTAGCCACCGGGAGATCAGGTAGGTCCAGGCTCTCAATACTCTGACCAATTAAGGCCAATGTGCCAAAAGCCTTTTTAACCACTCTATCTAACTGTGACGCCACTCTCAAGGAACTATGTACCTGCACTCCTTGATCCCTTTGCTCTACGGCACTCCCCAGACCCCTATCATTCACTGTGTAGGTCCTGCCCATGTTAGACTTTCAAAAATGTAACACCACATTTCTCTGTATTAAATTCCATCAACTATCCCACCTGGCCAACCAATCAAGATTCTGCTGCTATTTTTGACATCTATCTTAACTATCTGTAACACTTTTGTATTATCGGCAAACTTGCTAATCTTGCTAATCTTGCCATGTACCTTCTCATCCAAATTGTTGATATGGTCACTGAATCCTGAGGCCCACCACTAGTCACAGGCTTCGTGTTAAAGAAACAATCTTACACCATTACCCACTGCTTCCTTCCATGAAGCCAATTCTCTATCCATTCAGCTATCTCTCTTTGGAACCCATGCGATCCAACCTTCCAGAGCAGCCTACCATGTGGAACCTTGTTGAATACTTTGCTGAAGTCAAAATATACAACATCTACAGTTTTGTCCTCATCAACCTTTTTGGTCACATCTTCAAAAAACTATAGGGAAGGGATATAGATTATGTATAAGCTGAAGTAATTAGTTTAAATTGGCATAGTGTTTGACATGGACATGCTGGGCCGAAGTGCCTGTTCCTGTGCTGTACTCTTTGTTGCCCCAGTTATGAAATTCATATGTTCTCAATCCCAACCTTCAATTGTCGATTGCTAAATAATTGTTATTTCCTGCAGCTCCCAACAAGCAACCCAACATGTAAAGTTACTAGAGAATGAAATGGAGGATTTGAAATCCATTATAAAAAATCTAGAGGACAAAAATTATACGCTGCAGACTCAAAACCGACAACTGGTATGTATATTTAGGTATAAATTGATCTAAAAAATTTAATGACTGAATGACAAATTTCTTCCGGGGTTGAATTTATTTTGATAGATTGAAAAGTCAGCATGGAAACAAGCCCTTTGGCCCACTGATTTAAGCCAATCACTGGTCACCCCTTCACACAAGTTCTGTGTTATCCCACTTTGGTATCCACGCCCTGCACACTGACGGCAATTTACAGAGACCAATTAACCTACAAACCCACATTTCTTTGGTATGTGGGACAAAACCCGAGCACCCAGAGAAACCAACACAGTCACAAGGGGAACATGAAAATTCCACACAGACAGCACCTGAGGTCAAGATCAAACTCAGATCTCTGGTGCTGTGAGGGAATAACTCTGCCGGCAGTGCCACTATGTCCATTTTTATAAACCACCTATCCCCACTGTTTCACATTTCCCTTTTGATTCAGGGTGATGAAGATACCATAGATAATAACTTTTTGTTTTTCATGAGCCTCAGTGGAGAATGTCAGCAAATTATTTGTAAGAAAGGTACAACTGAACTGATTCTGCCCTTCAACAGCACCTGTAGCTGTAGCTACTTGGTAATTATTGAATCAAATTCTTGCAAGCTCAAATGACGAAGGTCAATTTAGTTTAGAGCTACAGCGCGGAAACAGGCCCTTCGGCCCACCGAGTCTGCGCTGACCAGCTATTGCAGTATAATAGCACAATCCTTCACTCGCGGGATAATTTACCTAAGCCATTAACCTACAAACCTGTACATCTTTGGAGAGTGGGAGGAAACCATAGCATGCAGGGAAAATCTACGTAGTCACAGGGAGAATGTGCAAATTCCGTTCAGACAGCAGCTGTAGTCAGGATCATACTCGGGTCTCTGGCGCTGTAAGGCAGCAATTTTACCAACACGCCACCGTCAGTTGCAGATAAAGACAAAAGCCTCAAATAAGATAATGAACAAATTCCCCAAAGAAGATATAGGACCTTTGAACATTTGGGTACATTGTTATCTTGATCTTTAGTAGAAATATCGACCAAGATCGGTCCAGGCACTGCTGTCATCATACTGTAAGTGAATGTATCTTAACTCAGGTCTAAAGAAGGGTCTCGACCCAAAACGTCACCCATTCCTTCTCTCCAGAGATGCTGCCTGTCCCGCTGAGCCACTGCAGCATTTAGTGTCTTATCTTTGGTGTAAACTAGCATCTGCAGTTGCTTCCTACACATTAACTCAGAGCTTCTACATTGCATTGTATGTTTCCAAATACACAGGACAAGATGTTAGAAATCCAAAGTGCCAAATGTCAATTTGCTCCCGGAGGTAATGGGAGGCTTATGCACTCACCTATGCTCCTCTGATGTTGAGAAAGGCTAGGCAGACACGTCATTGGGGTTATCAAGTGGGCACCTACTTTCATCGACGTTTCGCTGATTGGACCCACGACGTCTCCAGTAGGCTCAGCAGTGCATTCTGGCATCCCAGAACCACCCCCCTCTGCATCTGCCTAGCCGGCTTATTTGGAGACCAGATGGGGTCTTTCCTTTTTCAGCCAGAGCCACTGGCTACTCTGCTCTGCCACCTGTGATGTTTCCTTGATAACCTGGCGTAGGGCTTGTCTGCTGATCCCCAGGTCCTTCATCAGTCTTACGATAGATGTTGCCACAAATCCTCGACATCCAACTTCTACCGGGCAGATCTTTGCTCTCCAGCCCCGCTGTTCTGCCTCCGCTGCAAGGTCTGTGTAGCGCAGTTTCTTTCTTTCAAAGGCTTCCTGCACAGCATCCTCCCAAGGGACTGTGAGCTCCACAAAATACACCATGCGCTGAGAGTTGGGCCAGAGGACAAGATCAGGCCTCAAGTTGGTGATGGCTATCTCTGGTGGAACTGTAAGCCGTTGGTCCACATCCACCAGCATCTGCCAGTCCCGGGCTGCCTCCAGCTGTCCAAACCTTGTCCTTGGTGGAATTTTCCGTTGCTTTTGTTCCCCCTCCCGAACAAAGGCAATTGGCATAACTGGGTTGGTTGTTCTGGGCGGCAGGGCATTGTTGGTTGTTCTCCTGCTTTCCAGAGTCGCTGCCAGGCATTTGAGCACTTGATTATGTCTCCAGGTGTACCGTCCTTGGGAGAGGCTTACTTTACACCCTGTGAGGATGTGCTTAAGCGTGGCTGGTGTTGAACACAGGGGGCATGATGGATCTTCGCCCAGCCATTGGTTGAGATTTTTTGGGCTAGGAAGGACATCATAGGTTGCCCGAATGAGGAAGCTTATCCTGCTCGCCTCCATCTCCCACATGTCCTTCCAGCTGATCTTCCGCTTTTCCACACTCTCCCATCTCATCCACTGGCCCTGTTTAGCATGCGACACAGCCTTGGCACACCTACTCGACTCCTCCTGTCGGCGGACTTTGGCCGTGACCAACTTCCGGCGCTCCAGTGAGGATGCCTTGTTCCAGCAAGGTCACTTTCCGCCAAGCCCCAAGCCACTTCGTCCGTGTTGGACTTGCCCAATCATGTCGCCTTGGTGGAGAGCAGATTTTGCCTGCTGTGTCGCATTCTTAGCCATCCACTTCCTTCCTGTTGCCAGGGTTGGGGCAGCAGCTCGGATGACAGTGTCCCTCGATTCTGCCAGGGTCATCTCTAGTCTGACTTTAGTGCACTTGAACTCCTCTGTGAGGCTAGAGAGAGGCAGCTGAAGTACCCCCTGACCGTACAGGCCTACGTTGCTCAGGCATCGAGGAACACCTAACCACTTTCTCACAAAAGAGCTGATTGTTCTTTCCATCTTCTCGACTCTTGTGAGGGTGATGTCATACATGGTTAGTGGCCACATAAGGCGAGGTAGTAACCCAAACTGCAGGCACCAGATTTTCAGCTTTCCAGGCAATATGGATCGGTCGATGTTCGCCAGACCTTTGATGATTTCTTGCCTAAGCTCGTTTGCCTGATCAGTGTCCTTCAGTTTAGTCATATCATCTCCCCAGACTTTTGATTGGCTTCTCTGACACAGTTGGGATTGGTTCTTGATCAATGAAAAACCTTTGATCCGTCAGTTTGCCTTTGATTATAGAAATGCTTCTTGATTTGGATGGCTTAAATTTCATTCTAACCCCAGTGATGTTCTCTTGAAGCTTCCCTAAAAGGCGCCTGGTGCAAGGTGCTGTTGTTGTTATGGTTGTCATGTCATCCATGTAGGCCCTGATGGGTGGTAGACGGACTCCAGACTTCAGCCGCTCGCCTCTCACCACCCACTTGGAGGCCCTTATGATGACTTCCATAGCCATTGTAAAAATCAATGGGGAGATGGTACACCTTGCCATTATGCCAATCTCCATGCAGTGCCTTGTGGCGGTAAAGTCTGGCGTGGTGAAACACAGCTGCAGATCCTGAAAATAAGTCTTGACAAGGCTTGCGATGGTCTCTGGTATCCTGAAGAAGTTAAAGGATGCCCACAGGAAACTGTGAGGGACAGTTCCGAACGCATTGGCAAGGTCAAGGAAAACGACATGCAGATCTCTGCATGTGCCAAATTATGCTGGTATGTTCGAGACATCCAGAGAACCCTGGGATGCCTGCTTTTTGGACTGTTGTATCCACAAGGTTGTTTCTCTCTAAATAGCTGGTCATCCTCTGAGCTATGATGCTGAAGAAGATTTTACCCTCTACATTGAGGAGACTGATAGGGCGGAATTGGCTGATATCTGTGGATTCCTTCTCTTTCGGAATCAGGACTCCACCTGCCCTGCGCCATGCTTTGGGTATAATTCTCTTCTCCCAAGCCACTCTCATTAGCCTCCACAGGAAGCGAAGAACATCAGGAGCACTCTTGTAGAGTCGATACGGAACCCCATTTGGCCCTGGGGCTGAAGATGCTCTTACCTGCTTTACTGTCTGTTCCACCTCCCTCCACTTTGGAGGACTAATGTCCATCTGGTGCTCTGGTTGTTCAATTGGTGGAATGTCCGATGGAATAGCTGTCTTCAGGTGTCTCTTGTCATCCGCATGTATTCTTTTCAGATGCTCGTCTAGCTCCTGCCTTGATGTTTTCAGGTTTCCTCCCTTTTCTCTGATGAAAAGTGATTTTACGAACTTATAGGGGTCCTTGAAGAAGCGTGATCTCGTTCGTTCTTTCTTTTTTCGTGACTTCCGCAGGTATTCTGCTCGTCTCAGGGTTGCTAAACGGCTTTTGATGTTTCCCTGGAGAATGTTGATGCCCTCCTTCTCACTATCAGAAGCCTTCCTCCACTGCTTCTTGAGCTGCCTTCTCTCCCGGATTAGGCATTCCATCTCCTTTTGCCGTCTGGACTTGCTTTCCAAAGCGGGTGCCCTTTCCTTTTCCTCCCTTACTCCATATCGCTCTGCTCCATAGCCATAGATAATGTCACCCATCTTATCAAGCTTTCTTTCGACTGTACCCCTTACACCCTGTAGGATATTGGTCAGGTCTGCATTTATGGTCTTCCATTCTTTCTTCTCCGAGGCTCCAGGCCATTTCACGCAGGGTTTTCTTCCGCTGATCTTTTTTTCCATTGCTGGTTTTCTTGGCTGGATGGGCTCCATATTTTCCTCTGCCTGCATAACTGTGCTTGAGTTTCCTTCATCAGGGGGGCTGATGTCCTGCGAACTTTGGTGAGACTCCAGTCGCTGGACTTCATTCGACTGACTTGATTGACTTCTCAGGAAGTACTTATCAATGCGAGGTCCCTGTTTTCCCTCCCTCAAGCACCCTTTCTTTCCTTGATGTATTTTCAAGCCCTTTAAAGATGTTATTTTCATCCAGCCGCAGGAGCAGACCTGAAGCCTCTTCTCGGATGCTGATTGTGCGCATGGTTCTTGGTGAGTGCATGTATTGCTCATGGTCTTTTCCGTTCCTAGGTCTATGGCCGTATTATCCTTCAATGAGTCTTAACTCTAGGGGTATTCTTTCTTTAATTCTGTTCGTAGCAATAGGCGGGTGAATCCAAAATACTGAATAGTATTGGATCCTGCTGACATGGGGAGCTAGCCCATGCCTGCCCCAGGTGGGGTTTATTTCCTCCTGTCAGCTGTCTTTCCAGCAGTCACAAGGTCTTTCCCTTGTCAGCCATTCTATTCACGGCAGTCACTGGATGATTCCAGGGTAAATGTTTCCAAATACACAGGACAAGATGTTAGAAATCCAAAGTGCCAAATGTCAATTTGCTCCCGGTGGTAATGGGAGGCTTATGCACTCACCTATGCTCCTCTAATGTTGAGAAAGAAGGGGGGTGAACTGAATTCATATGCAGATTTCAGCATCCTTTCTTACTTTAGACTTGGCTGAACTTCATCCATGCATGATGGGGGAAAGTGGGCAGGCCCTACCTCTTGGAAAAGCCACTATCCCCAACACTCAATTTCTCCTCTCCCCACTTCTGCTCTCAAGATGACACTTCCAAGAAGTCCTCTTTCTTACGTAAACGTGGCTTTTCCCCCTACTGTCTGTGGCATAGGGGTTGCCGCTGGGTTTGGCAGAGAACACACCAACAGTAGGAGGAACTTGTGTGATGTGTTTTATTTATAGTGGTAAGAAAGGGAATAGCTTGACAATTTTCAGGTGGCCAAACCAATATCAGGTAATTGGACCCAGTTGTTACCAATGATGCTAGGCATTGGCCTCTCCTGGCCTGTCGGATATTGATAGGGATTAGAGCAGCATCCAAGGGCAGGGGCAATGTCACATGTCATAGATGGATCCCTCACCTGCGTTGCCTCTGTGGCACATGGTTCGCTTCTTGCTTCCCCCGCACCCTCCCCCTGGATTGACCCTTGCCTTTCACCCCACCAGCCTCCGCACCTAACACATCATCCTCTGACATTTCCGCCACCTCCAATGTGATCCCATCAATACATCTTCCATCCCCACTCCTTTCTGCTTTCCGTAGAGCCCATTCCCTCTGCAACTCCTCAGTTCACTCATTCCTTCCCACCCAAACCGCCCCCTCTCCAGGTACTTTCCCTTGCAACTGCCAAAATGTAAACCCTCACACTTATTACATAGTTTGTAAGTTTGCAGATGACACTAAAATTGATAGTATAATAGAAAATGAAAAAAATCATCTGACATTATAACAACTGGTAATGTGGGTTTAGGATTAGCAGCTGGAATTTAGCCAAGATAAATGCAAAATATTGCATTTTGGTAAGTTAAACAAGGGCAGGAGCTACACTGCTAATGGCAGGGCCGCGGAGAGTGTGTGAACGGACAGAGAAACATAGAAAATAGGTGCAGGGAGTAGGCCATTTGGCCCTTCTAGCTAACACCGCCATTCATTATGATCATGGCTGATCATCCACAATCAGTAAATCCTTTGATCCCACTAAACCCGAGAGCTCAATCTAACTCTTTTAAATTCAACCTGTGAATTGGCCTCCACTGCCTTCTGTGGCAGAGAATTCCATAAATTCGCAACTCTCTGGGTGAAATTTTTTTTCTCACCCCAGTTTTAAATGGCCTCCCCCTTTATTCTTAGACTGTGGCCCCTGGTTCTGGACTCCTCCAACAATGGGAATATTTTTCCTGCATCTAGCTTGTCAAATCCTTTCATAATTTTATATGTCTCTATAAGATCCCCTCTCATCCTTCTAAACTCCAGATTAGTTTTAATCTGCAATTTCAGAGGGAGAAAGTTAAATCAGAAGTGTCAGTGTTGCAGTTGAACAAAAGGGACTATGAAGGCATGAGAGAGGAGCTGGCCAAGGTCGACTGGAAAAGGATCCTAGCAGGAATGACGGTGGAACAGCAATGGCAGGAATTTATGAACATAATCCAGAAGATGCAGGATCATTTCATTCCAAAGAGGAAGAAAGATTCTAAGAGGAGTAAGAGGCAACCATGGCTGACAATGGAAGATAGGGATGAAATTAAACTAAAAGAAAAGATATAACATAGCAAAGAGTAGAGGGAAGCCAGAGGATTGGGCAACTTTCAAAGGATAACAGAAGGTAACAAAACGGGCAATACGGGGTGAAGTATGAGGGAAAGCTGGCCAAGAATGTAAAGAAGGACAGTAAAAGCTTCTTTAGATATGTTAAGAGAAAAAGATTCGTAAAGAAAATGTGGGTCCCTTGAAAGCAGAAACGGGTGAAATTATTATGGGTAACAAGGAAATGGCAGAAGAGTTGAACAGGTACTTCGGATCTGTCTTCACTAAGGAAGACACAAACAACCTCTCAGATGTACAAGAGGATGGAGGATCTAGGGAGACAGAGGAACTGAAAGAAATCTGCATTAGGCGAGAAATAGTATTGGGTCGACTGAAGGCTGATAAATCCCAGGGCCTGATGGTCTGCATCCCAGGGTACTCAAGGAGGTGGCTCTGGAAATCGTGGATGCATTAGTGATCCTTTTCCAATGCTCAATAGATTCAGGTTCAGTTCCTGTGGATTGGAGGGTAGCTAATGTTATCCCACTTTTCAAGAAAGGAGCGAGAGGGAAAATGGGGAATTATAGACTAGTTAGCCTGACATTGGTGATGGGGAAGATCCTGGAGTCAATTATTAAAGAGGTAATAACGAAGCATTTGGATAGCAGTAAAAGGATTTGTCCAAGTCATCATGGATTTATGAAGGGGAAATCCTGCTTGATCAATCTTCTGGAATTTTTTGAGGATGTCACAAGTAAAATGGATGAAGGGGAGCCAGTGGATGTAGTTTATCTAGACTTTCAGAAAGTTTTTGATAAGGACCCACACGGGAGGTTGGTGAGCAAAATTAGAGCACATGGTATTGGGGGTAGGGTAGTGACATGGATAGAGAATTGGTTGCCAGACAGGAAGCAAAGAGAAGGAATAAACGGGTCCTTTTCAGAATGGCAGGCAGTAGTGAGTGGAGTGCCGCAAGGCTCGGTGCTGGGCATATGGTGGACGAGGTATATGAAAGGAAAAGGCTGAGATATTCCAACCTTGCAGTAGAGGCAGAGGAATGAGGTTGGAGTGTAAATGGAGGTGGGTTGTATGGGTTTTGTAGCCAGTTCCACCGCAAGGCTCTGAGGGTCGTAGGAGTCCGAGGGCAGGCCCAAAGGAGGGCAATCAAAGAACATGACAATGTCGCCGAACGGAGCAGTCACTGGCTGTGGATGAAAAGAAGAGATGCTGTCTGGGCTGCCACATGACCATCCAGAAGCTAACTTTAAGACACACACCCAGGTCTGATCACCCAGCGGTGGGCCTGCCCCGAATTAGAGTATCTTGTGAAAAAAGGCCAAAACACCCAGTGACGTTGAGGTACACAACTGATGATGTGCCTGAATGGTAGTACCTAGTGGTCATCCCCAAGAATAACACCAGTTAATTGTAGTGCAAACCCTAGGGATTGTAACATCCAGTCCTTCTAATCAATCAATGATTTGGATGAAGGAATTAGAAGTAACACTAGCAAGTTTGCAGATGACACAACACAAAGCTGTGTGGCAGTGTGAACTGCGAAGAGGATGTTAGGAGGTTGCAGGGTGACTTGGACAGGTTGAGTGAGTGGGCAGATGCATGGCAGATGCAGTATAATAATGTAGGTAAATGTGAGGGTATCCACTTTGACGGCAAGAATAAGAAGGCAGATTATTATCTCAATGGTGTCAGATTAGGTAAAGGGGAAGTGCAACGAGACCTTGGTGTCCTTGTACACCAGTCACTGAAAGTAAGCGTGCAGGTACAGCAGGCTGAAGAAAGCTAATAACGAGAGGATTGGAATATAGGAGTAAAGAGGTCCTTCAGTTGTATAGGGCCCTGGTGAGACACATCTGGAGTATTGTGTGCAGTTTTGGTCTCCTAATTTGAGGAAGGACATCCTTGCTATTGAGGCAGAGCAGCGTAGGTTCACGAGGTTACCTCCCGGGATGGCGGGATGGTCATATGAGGAAGGATTGGAAAGACTAGGCTTCTATTCACTGGAGATAGGGTATCGTTTTAAAGTGAAAGCGAAGAGTTTTAAAATGGATCCGAGGGGCAGCATTTTCACACAAGCATTGATGGTTATGTGAACGAGCTTCATGGGGAAGTGATGGAAGAGGCTACAATTAAAGTTTTAAGGACATTTGGATAAATACACAGATAGGAAAGGTTTAGAGGAATGTGGGCCAAACACAGGTAAATGGGACTAGCTTAGGTAGGCAACCTGGTCAGAATGGGCATTTTGGGTTAAAATTGGTTGCTTTGCTTGATTTACTCTATGCAAACATAGGCTTTCTCTAATCTGGTGTTTTCAAAAGGAAAAGGAGCATCAGAACCTGGGCACAAGCATCAGTCAGCTTCAGGAAGAGGTGAGTCTCTATAATAGAATGATGCATTTGCAGATGATGTGTTTATCAAATGTATTTCAAGAGTCAAGAGGGCTTTATTGTCATATCAATAAAACAGAGCAATGAAATTTCTTACTTGCAGAAGCGCAACAGATATGTAAACATAGTACTCTAGTGTCGTACACCTATGGTGATGGTGAGTTGAAGGATAGGATATTTATTAGTACTCTGGTTGGTAGGCCATGTAACAATATATTTTGATGCGAATTTAAACTGATTCATAAATCAAACTGGTAGTTTTGATTTTGTGGAAAACACAAATTAGAATGCAAGCATTTTAATGTAAAATGCCTATTTTAAGATTGCTTTAAATAGGGACCTTGTGGATAGGTACTAAAATAAAGTTATGCAAATTACAGTTATTAGGCAGCAGCTTGAGAGAGTACATTAGGTACAGTTGTTTTTGGGTAAGTCCACATATGACGTGGCTTTTTCATCCTACATTAAAAACAAGGGGTTAACCAGGGACAAGATAGGATCGATCAAGGATAAAGGGGGGAATTTGTGCTTGGAGTTGGGGCTTGTAGGTGAGGTAATAAACAGGCACTTTGCATCTGTATTCACCAAGAAGAAAGGCAAGAGGTAAAAAAGTATGGGAAATACTAATCTGCAAGGACAGTTTGAGATCTCTCCCAGTTTATTAAGCTACAGGCGAGGTATCCAAAGGCAGGAGAGTAGCTGATGTACAAGGGAGGTCTGGGAAGGACTAAAGTGGATGGTACATAGATAGCAAAGATGGTCATCAAAAATCACAGCAGGATTTTGATCAGTTGGGCAAGTGGGCTGAGGAATGGTTAATGAACTTTAATGCCAATACGTGCAAGATATTGCATTTTGGGAAGACAAATCACAGACCTTCACAGAATTTGTGGATCTGAGCTATAGGGAGAGATTGGGCAGCTTAGGACCTTATTTCTTGGATGATAGTGTATAGGATCATGAGGCGACTAGATAGGGTGAAAGCAGTGTCTTTCACACAGAGTAGGGGACTCAATAAGCAATAATCTTTTCACACAGAGGGGAGTGGGTATATGGAATGAGCTGTCAGAAGAGATAGTTGAGGCAGGTACTACAACAACACTTAAAGGACATTTGGGCAGGTTCATGGATGGAAAAGGTTTAGAGGGGGAAAGGCCAAACATGGACAGGTGAGACGAGTGTAGATGGGACATATTTGTCAGCATGAGCAAGTAAGGGCAAAAGGCCTATTTCCATGCTTTATGAATCTAATGTTATTCCTTTATTTAAGAAGGGTAGTAGATAAAATCCAGAAAATTATAGGTCGATGAGCCTCAAGTAAGTGGTAGGGAAGCTATTGGAGTGGATTATTCAGGATAGGATTTACTCCCATTTGGAAGAGAATGGGTTAACTAGGGACAGGGCTTTGTGCACGGCATGTCGTGTCTTACTAACATCCAGTTTTTTGAGGAGGTGGCGAAAGTGATTAATGTGGGTAGGGGGCTGGATGTTATCTACGTTCATTTTTGTACAGCATTTGATAAAGTTCAGATGTAGAAATAAGAAATTCCAGATGCTGCTTAAATATACAAACGGACATAAAGTGCTGGAGTAACTCAACCGGTCAGGCAGTATCTCTGGAGAAGGCTGAAGAAGTGTCTTGACCCGAAACATAACCTATCCATGTTTTCCAGAGATGCTGCCTGACCTGCTGAATTACTCCAGCACTTCGTGTCATATTCTCCTGCGTTCTTCCTATAAGATTTGACACCCTTACTTATCAAGAATCTGTCAATCTCCATTTTAAAAATTCCCATTGACGGCCTCCACATCATCTGTGGCAATGAATTCCACAGATTCACCACCCTCTGACTAAATAAATTCCTCCTCATCTCCTTTCTAAAGGTACGTCCTTTTATTCTGAGGATGTGTCCTCTGGTCCTAGACACTCCCAGTAGTGGAAACATTCTCTCCAAATCCACACTATCCAGGCTTTTCACAATTCGGTAGGTTTCAATGAGGTCCCCCATCATCCTTCTAAACTCCAGTGAGTACAGGCCCAGATCCGTCAAATGCTCATCATACGTTAACCCAATCATCCCCGTGATCATTCTCATGAACCTCCTCTGGACCCTCTCCAATGCCAGCACATCCCTCCTCAGACATGGGGCCCAAAACTGCGCACAGTACTCCAAATGTGGTCTGATCAGTACATTCTAAAGCCTCAGCATTACATCCCTGTTTTTATATTTGCCTTCTTCCGATTCGCCTTGCCCTTGCAAATTAACCTTTTGAGAATTTTGCACCAGCACTCCTGTCCCTTTGCACTCCCAGTTTCTCAAACATCTCCCTATTTAGAAAATAGTCTATGCTTTTATTCCAACTACCAAGGTGCATGACCACACATTTTGCTATGCTGTATTCCGTCTGCCACTTCTTTGTCCATGCTCCCAACCTGTCCAGGTCCAACTGCAGACTCCCTACTTCTTCTACACTAACTGCTCCTCCACCTACCTTCGTATTATCTGCAAACATGGCCACAAAGCCATCAATTGCCTCATCCGAATCATTAATATTCTCCGTGAAGAGTAGTGGATCAAACACCGACCCCTGTGGACCACCACTAGTCACTGGCAGCCAACCAGGAACTGACCCTTTTATTACCATTCTGTGCCTTCAGCCATTCAACCAACCTATCTCTGCTAGTATATTCCTTGGTTGCTCACTCCTTGATGTTTGCTTATTATGATAGGAGTGTTGTTATAGCAGAAGCAGCCTAACAGGTAAAATTAAAAGGGACCAATGTGAAATACATTAAAACTGATTTGCTGTCTGATTGTTCAGAAATCATGATGGTTTGGCGTATGGCTCACCAGGTGATGTTTGTACTTACCACGAGCCAGGGCTATGCTTCTTGCACTCCCAACCATTGATTGGTGCCATAGCTCCTGCAATCATTATAAACTCGCTGTGTTTACTGAAATAGTAGAGTAATCTCTTTTTTGATAAGTGAGTTAGAAATTGTGTTTGTATATTAATCAAATGACTGTATAATCTGGAATATCTGTTTGGCAAAATCCACAGTGATAGATTAATGAAGTTTTCCTGTAAAGATAATTAAAACAATATATATCTCTTGAACCTTAAGTTGAAATTTTGCACAAAGTGGACAAGTTAAAAATCCTAAGTTAACACTTTTCTTATATAATGCAGAATGGGAAACTGACAGTTGAGAAAGACAATATGTATTGCAGATACGATGAGCTGCTATTTGAGATGGCTGAGCTGAAGGTATGCCAAAATAATACAGAAAAAATGTTTCTTGTCACTTCTTGTATTATGCAATTTTGTGCTTTTAAATAAGTATTAGTTATGGTATAATGCTAACCAAGAAACTAATGATTGCATGTGGCTCACCAGTGTCCTTCAGAGGGTAAAGAATGCCCTTGTTCTGTCTGGTCTATAGATGATAACGACTGTGAGCTGCCCTCAGTAGGGTGGCCTATTATGTCACTCAGTTATATCAGTTGTAAATGCTATGCTAAATGGTGTTGGGAATGAAGTGGATTTAAATATTGCTGACAATTAGATGAAATCAAAGTAGAAGAAATTTTCTGATTATCATATATCATATCATATCATATATATACAGCCGGAAACAGGCCTTTTCGGCCCATCAAGTCCGTGCCGCCCAGCGATCCCCGCACATTAACGCTATCCTACACCCACTAGGGACAATTTTTACATTTACCCAGCCAATTAACCTACATACCTGTACGTCTTTGGATTGCATTTCAGATCTTTCTGAAGTAGTCTTTATTAAAGAAGGATGATTTTTCTAAAGTTCAGAATAAAATATAACATAGTGTAAGAACAGGCCCTTCTGTACACAATAAATATGTCAAACATGATCCAAAAACAAACACATATAGACCCAAACAATCCATATCCCTCCATTCCCTGCACGAGAACAGGCCATTCGGTCCACAATAACTGTGGAACATGATGCAAAGAGCAACTCGTATGCCAGCACTTAATCCATACCCCTTCATTTCCTGCTTATTCATAGGCATGTTCAAAAGTTTCTTAAATGCCACTGTCATATCTTCCTCAAACACCACCTCAGCTCAGTTTAGTTTCTTGTTACATGTACAGTGAAAAGCTTTTATTGCGTGTTAATCAGAGAGCGGAAAGACAATACATGATTTGAATCGAGCCATCCACAGTGTATAGGGAATGAGGAATAACATTTAGTGCAAGATAAAGTCAGTCAAATCTGATCAAAGATAGTCCGAGAGTCACCAATGAGGTAGATAATAGTTCAGGACTGCTCTTTAGTTGTGGGAGAATGGTTTAGTTGCCTGATAACAGCTGGGAAGGAACTGTCCCTGAATCTGGAGGTGTGCGTTTTCACACTTCTGTGCCTTTTACCTGATGGGAGAGGGGAAAAGAGGGAGCGGCCAGGGTGCAACACGTCCTTGAATATGCTGTTGGCCTTGCCGAGGCAGTGTGAGGTGTAGATGGAGTCAATGGAAGGGAGGTTGGTTTGTGTGGTGGTCTGGGCTGCGTCCACAATTCGCTGCAATTTCTTGCTGTGTTGGATGGAGCTGTTCCCAAACCAAGCTGTGATGCATCCTGATAAAATGTTTTCTACAGCACATCTGTAGAAGTTGTTGAGAGTTGTTGGGGATATGCTGAACTTCCTAGACCTTCGAAGGAAGTAGAGGTGTGCTCTCTTGGTCGTTGCTTCAATATGGGTGGCCCATTGGCGATATTTACTGCTAGGAATTTGAACATTCCAACCATCTCTACTTTGACGCCAACAATGCAAACAAGGGTATAGTTTTGCTTCCTGAATCACCATCTCCTTTGTCTTCCTGACATTGAGAGAATGGTTGTAGTCTCAACACCAGGACAAACTGTTCTCAATCTCCTTCCTGTACTCCGTCACATCATTAGAGTCAGAGAGTTATAGAGTAATGCAGTGTGGAAACAGGCCCTTCGGCCCAACTTCCCCACTCCGGCCAACAATGTCCCAGCTACACAAGTCCCACTTGCGCTTGGTCCATATCCCTTCAAACCTGTCCTATCCATGTATCTGTCTAACTGTTTCTTAAATGATGGGATAGTCCCAGCCTTAACTACCTCCTCTGACACCTTGTTCCATACACCCACCACCCTTTGTGAAAAAGTTACCCCTCGGATTCCTATTAAATCTTTTCCCCTTCACCTTGAACCTATGTCTTCTGGTCCTCGATTCCTCTACTCTGGGCAAGATACTCTGCATCTGCCCAATCTATTCCTCATGACTTTTTGCAACTCTATAAGATGAAGCTCTCATCAGAGACATGTTGTTCGCCGATGACGTAGCAGTTGTGTCCCACACCCAGCAGGAACTACAGTCATTGGGAGGGAGGGAGGGGGAGGGAGGAGGAAAGTGGATAAGGGGGGTTGAGGGGAAGTGGGGAGGGGAGGGGGGTAGGAGAGGGTGCTGCACCAATGCAGGAGAGGTTTGGGCCCAACGGGTCCACTTGGTCTAGTTTGTACATTAAAAACAAGAGGGTGACCAGGGAGAAGGTACCATCCCTGAAGGATAAAGGAGGAAATCTATGCTTGGAGTCAAAAGGTAGGTAGGTACTAAACAATTAGTTTGCATTTGTATTCAGCGAGGTAAAGACTTGGACGATAGGGAGATCAGTGTGGAGAATACAGATATGCTAGGGCAGTTTGAGATCAAGAAGGTTCTGAGGCTCTCGAAGAGCATTAAGATGGATAACTACAAAGGGCCTGATGGGATGCATCCCAGGTTGTTGAGGGAAGCAAGAGGGATTGTCGGGCTTTGATGAGGAGCTTCTCAAGAGGGTTAGATTTGGCTCTTAGGGCTAAAGGACTCAAGGTGATGTGGGGAAAAAATAGGAACGGGGTAGTGATTTTAGATGATCAGCCATGATCATATTGAATGGGGTGCTGGCTCGAAGGGCCGAATGGCCAACTCCTGCATCTATTTTTTTTCTAGCTGCAGGCGACGAATGGGAGGACAGGAGAGTGGCCAATTTTGTTACGAAGGGAAGTAGAGAGAATCCAGGGAATTATAGGCCGCTGAAACTCACATCAGTGGTTGGGAAACTATTGGAGTGAATTCTTTGAGATAGAATTTACTTCCATTTGGAAGAGAATGTGCTAAATAGGGATAGCCGGCATAGATTTGTACGCGATAGATCGTAACTTATTAACTGGATTTTATTTTTGAGGAGGTGACAAAGGAGAACGATGAAGGTAGGACAGGGGATGTTGTATGCCTGGATTTTAGTGAGGGTTTTGATGAGTCCCCTCATGATAAGGGGATCCAGAAGATTAAGATGTACGGGATTCATGATGACGTGGTTGTATGGATTCAGAACTGGCTTATTCATAGAACACAGTGTAATACTGGAAGGTAAATATTCTGGCTGGCGGTCTGTGACCAGTGGAGATCCGCAGAGATCTATGCTGGGATCTCTGCTGTTTGTGATATATATATATAAATGACCTAGATGCAAATGTGTTTGGGTTGATGAGTAAATCTGCTAATAACAACATTGGAGGAGTTGCAGACTGTGAGGAATGCTGTCAGAAAATATACCAGAATACAGAGACCGTTCCCTCCGAAACTCCCTGGTCCACTCGTCCCTTCCCACCCAAACCACCCCCTGCCCAGATACTTTCCCCTGCAACTGCAGGAGATGCAACACTGTCCCTTTACCTCCCCCCTCGACTCCATCCAAGGACCCAAACTTTATTTTCAGGTGAGGCAGAGGTTCACCTGCACCTCCTCCAACCTCATCTGTTGTATCTGCTGTTCCAGATGTCAACTTCTCTACATCGGCGAGACCAAGCGCAGGCTCGGCGATCATTTCGCTGAACTCCTCCGCTCAGTCCGTCTCAACCAACCTGATCTCCCAGTGGCTCAGCACTTCAACTCCCCCTCCCATTCCTAATCTGCTTTCTGTCCTGGGCCTCCTCCATTGTCAGAGTGAGGCCCAGCGCAAATTGGAGGAACAGCATCTCATATTTCGCTTGGGCAGTTTACACCCCAGCGGTATGAACATTGACTTCTCTAACTTCAGGTAGTCCCTGCCTCCACTCTCTATCCCCTCCCCCTTCCCAGTTCTCCCACTAGTCTTCCCGTCTCCACCTACATCCTATCTTTGTCCCGCCCCCACCCCTGACATCAGTCTGAAGATGAATCTCTTCCGAGATACTGCCTGACCCGCTGATTTACTCCAGCATTTTGTGTCTACGAGATCAGCAGCAGAAATGGGTGGAGAAATGACAGATAGAGATTAACCAGTGTGAGGTGTTGCACTTTGAGAGATTGAGTCTAAGGGGAAAGTATACAGTTAATGGCTTAACAGCATCGATGTGCAGAATGATCTTGGAATCCTAGTTCATTGCTCACTGAAGGTGGCAGCACAAGTGGACAGGGTGGTAAAGAAGGCATATAATATGCTTGCCTTCATTGCTAGCGGCATTGAATGTAAGAGTCGAGAAGTCATGATGCAGCTCTATAGGACTTTGTCTAGGCTGCATTTATAATATTGGGTGAAGTTCTGGTCATCCCATTACAGGAAAGATGTGCAGGAGAGGGTGCAGAGGCTTTCAGCTGCATGGAGAGGTTGGATAGAACTGGATTGTTTTCTCTGGAACTACGGAGGTTGAGGGGAGACTTGATAGAAGTATTTAAATTATTAGAGGCATAGATTGGTGGATGGTCAGAATGTTTCTCCCAGGGTGAAAATGTGCAGCACTAGATGGCATAGCTAAAAGGTGAGAGGGGGAAAGTTTAATGGAAATGTACAGCGCAAGTTTTTTGTACACATGGGGCTTGAACATTGCCAGGGGTTGTGATGGAAACAGATACGACAGTGGCGTTTAAGAGACTTGTAGATATGCACATGGAAGTGCATAGAATAAAGGGATACGGATCATGCAACTTGGCATCGTGTTTGACACAAACATTCCTGCTATTCTATGCTTTAATGGTTTGGTGATATCATTCCTGATCATGTTGGGCATGAAAGACATAACTGATAGATTAGACCTGTGGCATGTAATAGAAAGGGGAGGGGGAAGTAAGGTATTTGTAGAATTTGGAGAATTCAATGTTCATACCGTAATCGGAATATGAGGTGCTGCTCCTGCAGTTTGCATGCGGACTCACTCTAGCAATGGAGGAGGCCCAGGACAAAGAGGTATTGAAAGGGATGGAATGTTAAAGTGTTTAGCAAACAGGCGATCCAGTAGTCCTTCGCAGAACGAGCGCAAGTATTCAACGAAATGGGCATTGAATCTACGCTTTGCCTCACCAATGTAAAGGATACCGCATCAGGAACAGTAGGTAAGGTTAGAGAAGGTACATGTAAATCTCTGTCTCGCTTGGAAGGACTGCTGGGGTCCTTGGATGGAGTCGAGGGAGGAGGTATGACAGGTGTGATATCTCTTGCGGGGGAGGGGTGGTTTGTGTGGGAATGGATGAGGCATGGGATCCAGGGATAGCTACTTAACTGGATACAGAATTGGCTTTATGGAAGGTAGCGGAGACTGGAGGCAATAGACAATAGACAATAGACAATAGGTGCAGGAGTAGGCCATTCAGCCCTTCGAGCCAGCACCGCCATTCAATGCAATCATGGCTGATCACTCTCAATCAGTACCCCGTTCCTGCCTTCTCCCCATACCCCCTCACTCCGCTATCCTTAAGAGCTCTATCCAGCTCTCTCTTGAAAGCATCCAACGAACTGGCCTCCACTGCCTTCTGAGGCAGAGAATTCCACACCTTCACCACCTGAAAAAGTTCTTCCTCATCTCCGTTCTAAATGGCCTACCCCTTATTCTTAAACTGTGGCCCCTTGTTCTGGACTCCCCCAACATTGGGAACATGTTATCTGCCTCTAATGTGTCCAATCCTCTAATTATCTTATATGTTTCAATAAGATCCCCCCGCATCCTTCTAAATTCCAGTGTATACAAGCCCAATCGCTCCAGCCTTTCAACATACGACAGTCCCGCCATTCCGGGAATTAACCTAGTGAACCTACGCTGCACGCCCTCCATAGCAAGAATATCCTTCCTCAAATTTGGAGACCAAAACTGCACACAGTACTCCAAGTGCGGTCTCACCAGGGCCCGGTACAACTGTAGAAGGACCTCTTTGCTCCTATACTCAACTCCTCTTGTTACGAAGGCCAACATTCCATTGGCTTTCTTCACTGCCTGCTGTACCTGCATGCTTCCTTTCATTGACTGATGCACTAGGACACCCAGATCTCGTTGTACTCCCCCTCCTCCTAACTTGACACCATTCAGATAATAATCTGCCTTTCTATTCTTACTTCCAAAGTGAATAACCTCACACTTATCTACATTAAACTGCATCTGCCATGTATCCGCCCACTCACACAACCTGTCCAAGTCACCCTGCAGCCTTATTGCATCTTCCTCACAATTCACACTACCCCCCAACTTAGTATCATCTGCAAATTTGCTAATGGTACTTTTAATCCCTTCGTCTAAGTCATTAATGTATATCGTAAATAGCTGGGGTCCCAGCACCGAACCTTGCGGTACCCCACTGGTCACTGCCTGCCAGTGTCTCTCAGCCTTGGGGGCGTCCCCCTGAAGCTGGCAGAATTCCGAAACACTGGGCATAGCGGTATTTGCAGAAAACTGCTGTTGTTCACCTGAAGAAACTAAAATGGTAGGGGTCAGGGCCTCTGTGCGTGCCAATGTGTCAGCCAATGCATTCCTGAAAGAAATGGGATCCTTGACAGATGTATGCGAATTACATTTAATGACAGCCAAGGTTTTCGGGAGTGTTAAACTCGCTAGTAGACTTCGGACAAACAGGGCATTTTTAATAGGAGTGCCTGCTGCAGTCAAAAAGCCCCTGTGCTGCCACAGGTTACCAAAATCATGTGCAACCCCAAAGGCATATCGTGAGTCGGTGTAAATATTAGCACATTGGTCAACGCAAAGGTGGCAGGCCCGCGTGAGGGCAAATAATTCAGCTTGCTGGGCAGCATGAGGTGTACTGAAAAAGGCTAGGGTGGGCAGTATCCTCAATCTCTAGCGCCGATCGTGCGGATTCTTGTTCGTGGCGCAACTTAACCCTTTGTCTGGGACCTATCCATATTCCCTGATGCTGTCTCATTATCGGGGGGTAGTCCCCAATATTCTGGCGGGGAGGGTAGAACCGGGACTGGCACCACCGCAGCCGGTGGCTCTGCCTGTGGGGCTGTGGGGATCGGACGGGTTCCTCGTCACCCTCGGACTCCTGATTACCTAATAAAGCCGCTATAGACTCCAGTGGTTCGGATTCTGACTTTTGTTGTTGTTGGGCGAGATATATCCCTTTGGTACCGGTTTTAAATTCACCTCGAGCTCGGGTAGCACGGTCAAGTCTTAGATCATACACCTTACATTCCGCTTGCAAAATATCGCATGTTTTCGGTATTCCCAACCTATCACACACTGATATCCCTCTACTACTTGCATTTTCCCTCGAACTTCGCTCCCTTGACTCCTGATGGTGCTTCCCCCTCTTTCCATTTTTTTAATCCTCTTTTTCCATTTCTTCACTGCTTCTCGCTCCCACATTAATTATTACCAAACGATCAATTTACCCAGACCAAGACAATGTCAACAAGAGTGACCGCCCTTTACGTTAAAATACCGGGGCACCGCCATCACCTTATCCAAAGTCCGTCTCACATGTCTGACATCCAATTACCAAACGATCAATTTCTCTTATATCCATAGCCTGTCCCATTCCTGGCCTGACAACCAATCACTATATCACGTTATGAAATTACTCTTAAATTTACCCAGACCACAGACTCATGTGATAAAGACTCTTACCTCAATATCATCCTTATCCTTGCCCTTTGTCTGTGAATCTCAGTTGAACACAAAATCAACCCCAAACGAGGGACTTCAGTGTCTGAAAAACGTCAACGTCCGGGGTCTCGAACAACGGTCGAGAAGTGCACTCTGTCCCCTTCGGACGTGTTTCAGTCACTGCTGCCTCTTAGTCGTTCGTGGTTGACGGTGCCAAAGAGATCCTGCCGACTACGCCAAATGTAGTAGTCCGTGCCCTATGAACAGAATAGTCAGACAACCGAATTCGTATAACCTCTTTATTCTACTCACCCAGGTGGGAGAGAGTCTAGAAACCGGAGCGTTTAGAAACACTCAGGAAGCTAGTGTAGTCTCTCTCCCCGAATGCTAACAATTACACATATTTATACCCAAAATACATGTGCCAGTACATTTCCTGTTGCTACCTTATATGGCAAGTTTTACAATGTCCTATAAATCTTTATGTGCCATTCAGGACCCCTATGTCCTCCGTGTCCTGTGTGACCTACATGTCCTCGGTATTCCCAGGACCAAAGAACAGTCGATATGACCAAATGTTCCCCTTAACCATCAAAGGATGGTTAAGCATCAAAGCCTTAAAGCCAGTTGCCCATATCAAAGGATGGTCCACCATAAACCGTGCCTCCATGCTGAGCAACAGGATGTCCTGGCAACATAATCGAGCTGGAGCTTTTACACCTTTTTTACACCCCTGCAATAAAACCCATATGGCGAAATGTCGAATGTTTAACCCCTTACATTCCCCTCTTTGATTATATTATAATCACCGTTTGTGTTGTTTTCTTTTTAAATTGACCGATTAACAAGTAGTTGGCGTATACATGGACCGAAACAATAACAAATTAACAGGATCACTACAATTAACAGAAAGATACTGCCATAATGGAAAATCGGCCCCCACAAATATCCTAAACCAAACCAATCCCATCCTGAAGCATTAATTTGATTTTGGGCTAAATCTGCCCCTATTTTCCTAGTCAAGCCAAGTCAATTTTATTTGTATAGCACATTTAAAAACAACCCACATTGACCAAAGCGTTGTACATCAGTTCAGGTACTAAGAATATACATACAATGGCACACAAACATAACAGCATATACATAAACAGTTCACAGCGCCCCCTCAGAGGGTTCAAACACTAAATGCTCTTTCTATAACCTCCTTCACATGCCCCGCGATATTGGTGATATTAGAGGATACATCTGGTACAAATGTACAACATTCTTGCCCTATCATAGCACAGGTATCCCCTTTCTCGGCTAGCAGGAAATCTAGAGCCATACGATTCTGGAGAGCGACAAGACGCAGGGCCATCATTTCAGTTGTTAACTGGCCTATTTGTTCCTGAGTCTCGTACAGTCCATCAGCAGTACAATTTGCTAATTGTTCCAGGGCACTAGCTAAGTTTCAAATTTCAGTTCCTGCCCGAGCGGTTCCCCATCTCGGGAATATTATCCACCAAAACCTCTCAAACTCCGATACAACTCGTTTAGAGCGCCACTCTGGATGCTGTAGAGGATGATTTATGATTCGTAAATGTGGGATTACAAAAGCTAGATAACAGCACCCTGTCCAGGTCTCATAAGATCCCTGATCATACCGTGGCGAAAGTCCTGGTAACCAGACATATGCTCAGCTCCCACATATTAAGTAAGTCCCATTGAGAGGTCTTGGGGGAACTGTAGTACTGATATGGGTGCATGTGCTGAATCCCATTCTACAGAAACAGGTTGTATTTATTGGTGTTTCTGGAGAGTCATGAGGAGAATTAACTTGCATCCGGGGCCAATTCTCCCGTGTTTGATTAAGATAGGATCTCAAGAACCACCCATTAAAACATTGACATCCACAGTCATCTGATTGGTTGTCGTAATCCGTACACCAATTATTGGGGCCAGGGCTCTGTGAGTGATTCAAAAAGAACCGGGCAGACCTGACTTCACTCGGAGTGAAGGGGACCGGGTAAAGAGGCATCATGCTTTTTCCATGTGTTGAAACCTGGGGCGCACACCCAACCGGCAGACCGTTCCACCTGTGAAGCATATGTCTGACATAAACGATTGGTTCGCTTGGTTGGTTGGTCAAACGATTGGTTGAAGAAACGATTGGTTTGCCGGAGATCCGAGGTTCGTCCTTCTATCTGACTACCGAGGGTCAATATAATCCACAATCCCATCTCAGCCTCATGTTGTCCCGTGGTTTCTGGGCGTTTCGGACCTGAGAATGCTAGGCTGATAAAGATTGGGTTAATAATTTCATTTATTCAATTAAACGCTCATCCAGGTCGTACAGTTCATGGAGGTTGATGCACCCCTCTCCCTCCATCCCCCAAGGGGTTCGGAGTGGTTTCCCGTATAATACCTCAGCTGGGGCTAATCCTGTAGTAGAGTGGGGTTATACGCATAGAGGTTTTCTAAATGTGGTCCTCAGGCATTGAATAAATGAAAAGCAAAATACTTACTTTAAATATCTTATGTACCCACTGACCCAAGTAAATAGGCTTCAAAGGCTAATTTATCAACTAAGCTAGTACAAAAATGGGAAGGGTCCACAATTCCAGCACAATTGTAATCTTCAATTCATTCTCAAATATTCAATTCATCCAGTTAAAAAAAACAAATGTTGAAATGTGAAGCCAAAGATACAGATCCCAGTTCGTTTAGACCATCTACACTAGTCCAGCAGTCTTGTGCTCAAATTTCCTTCTTTGTTATATCCCTGTATGAAGGGGTACCCCAATGAGAAATGCTGAATTATTGCATGCACATCCTGAACACGTGGAACAGCCAGAATACTGGACGTGTGTAGAACAGCTGCTATCAACCGTTTTTGTTCCTGCAAAAACTGGCATTCATAATCCTTGGGTGACAACATCAGCTCTGTCACATGCTGACGTGGTGTTCTGAAACACCAGCTCACCCTCCGAGCAAATGGTTATCGCTCTCAATACTAGGCAATAAATAAGTCAATAGTAAAGCGTGCACGGAATAGGAGTAAGGAAAGGTGTTATCCATAAAATAGTTCACCATGAAGTTGCTATGCCTGATTAAAAGCTTTGTCAACTTGTAACATGAATTTAAAAATACCTGGACTGAAAGACAAAATTTAAATTCATCTGTCAGGCATTGGAAATTAAACTGGCACAAAGCATGTCCACAGGGTACAACCCAATAGGCTTGGTCTCTCAATTGTTTAGCTCTGGTCTTATTAAACCATCCTGAGCGGGGTCCTATTCTTTCTGCCTTCCAGGGTATTGTGCCATTGCCTCCTCTGCATATCATCTGAACGTCTTTACATAAATGTCATGGAGTAAATATAGATTAACCACAATCCCATATAGATCTTGAGTGCACTTCCCCTAATAGCAGGAGTAACAATAGCAAAATAGCAACATCAATAGCAAAATCAATCCATCAGCTAAACACATCAACAATAACTAAGCAATACTTATAACTATGTACACGTGGCAATTCAATAAAATCAATTTGTAAACCCCAATGTATTTTGGGGTGATACCATGTAGCATTTATTACATCCAACATTCCCCTCTTACCAGCATAGGTAAGAGAGTGCACATAATGCAACAAAACAGGTAAAAGCGCGTTAGGGACACAAACTTTGCCAGAGGCAGTAACCCAAAGCAAGTCAGATTCGCAAGGGGAACATCCATCCTGGCTCCACCGGTGTCTCTCAGCCTTGGGGGCGTCCCCCTGAAGCTGGCAGAATTCCGAAACACTGGGCATAGCGGTATTTGCAGAAAACTGCTGTTGTTCACCTGAAGAAACTAAAATGGTAGGGGTCAGGGCCTCTGTGCGTGCCAATGTGTCAGCCAATGCATTCCTGAAAGAAATGGGATCCTTGACAGATGTATGCGAATTACATTTAATGACAGCCAAGGTTTTCGGGAGTGTTAAACTCGCTAGTAGACTTCGGACAAACAGGGCATTTTTAATAGGAGTGCCTGCTGCAGTCAAAAAGCCCCTGTGCTGCCACAGGTTACCAAAATCATGTGCAACCCCAAAGGCATATCGTGAGTCGGTGTAAATATTAGCACATTGGTCAACGCAAAGGTGGCAGGCCCGCGTGAGGGCAAATAATTCAGCTTGCTGGGCAGCATGAGGTGTACTGAAAAAGGCTAGGGTAGGCAGTATCCTCAATCTCTAGCGCCGATCGTGCGGATTCTTGTTCGTGGCGCAACTTAACCCTTTGTCTGGGACCTATCCATATTCCCTGATGCTGTCTCATTATCGGGGGATAGTCCCCAATATTCTGGCGGGGAGGGTAGAACCGGGACTGGCACCACCGCAGCCGGTGGCTCTGCCTGTGGGGCTGTGGGGATCGGACGGGTTCCTCGTCACCCTCGGACTCCTGATTACCTAATAAAGCCGCTATGGACTCCAGTGGTTCGGATTCTGACTTTTGTTGTTGTTGGGCGAGATATATCCCTTTGGTACCGGTTTTAAATTCACCTCGAGCTCGGGTAGCACGGTCAAGTCTTAGATCATACACCTTACATTCCGCTTGCAAAATATCGCATGTTTTCGGTATTCCCAACCTATCACACACTGATATCCCTCTACTACTTGCATTTTCCCTCGAACTTCGCTCCCTTGACTCCTGATGGTGCTTCCCCCTCTTTCCATTTTTTTAATCCTCTTTTTCCATTTCTTCACTGCTTCTCGCTCCCACATTAATTATTACCAAACGATCAATTTACCCAGACCAAGACAATGTCAACAAGAGTGACCGCCCTTTACGTTAAAATACCGGGGCACCGCCATCACCTTATCCAAAGTCCGTCTCACATGTCTGACATCCAATTACCAAACGATCAATTTCTCTTATATCCATAGCCTGTCCCATTCCTGGCCTGACAACCAATCACTATATCACATTATGAAATTACTTTTAAATTTACCCAGACCACAGACTCATGCGATAAAGACTCTTACCTCAATATCATCCTTATCCTTGCCCTTTTCCTTATCGGTTCGTCTGTGAATCTCAGTTGAACACAAAATCAACCCCAAACGAGGGACTTCAGTGTCTGAAAAACGTCAACGTCCGGGGTCTCGAACAACGGTCGAGAAGTGCACTCTGTCCCCTTCGGACGTGTTTCAGTCACCGCTGCCTCTTAGTCGTTCGTGGTTGACAGTGCCAAAGAGATCCTGCCGACTACGCCAAATGTTGTAGTCCGTGCCCTATGAACAGAATAGTCAGACAACCGAATTCGTATAACCTCTTTATTCTACTCACCCAGGTGGGAGAGAGTCTAGAAACCGGAGCGTTTAGAAACACTCAGGAAGCTAGTGTAGTCTCTCTCCCCGAATGCTAACAATTACACATATTTATACCCAAAATACATGTGCCAGTACATTTCCTGTTGCTACCTTATATGGCAAGTTTTACAATGTCCTATAAATCTTTATGTGCCATTCAGGACCCCTATGTCCTCTGTGTCCTGTGTGACCTACATGTCCTCGGTATTCCCAGGACCAAAGAACAGTCGATATGACCAAATGTTCCCCTTAACCATCAAAGGATGGTTAAGCATCAAAGTCTTAAAGCCAGTTGCCCATATCAAAGGATGGTCAACCATAAACCGTGCCTCCATGCTGAGCAACAGGATGTCCTGGCAACATAATCGAGCTGGAGCTTTTACACCTTTTTTACACCCCTGCAATAAAACCCATATGGCGAAATGTCGAATGTTTAACCCCTTACAGCCCTCTCTTGAATGCATTCAGATGGGGCACATTGATCGGCTTGAGTGGGTTGGGCCAAAGTGCCTATTTCCATGCTGTATAACTCTATGACTATGACACAAACTAATGCTTTCCTTACAGCTCCAAGAGTAGGATCATGCAATATCAATGCTACAAAGTAGAAAATATAATTTTGCTCTTTATCCATTACAAATGGGGTGAACTTCCATTGATTTCTCCATCTCAACAACAATAGCTTCAGGAGAAAACCAGTGGAAATGTTGAAATAAAGCTAATAATTTCTTGTAGTTTTGCTCGATCATTTTTAAAGTAAAGATAGATGTGGCGAAATTCTATGGAAACTGAGCCTCATTGTTTTTAATCCCTTATCATAGAAAAAATAGAAAATTCAGAGGGCAAAAAAGGGACAGGAGATAGGTCTGGCAGTTGCCATTAAGCATACTCCCAAGAGTACATAATGGGAAAAGGGTAACGAGAGAGAGAATGGGACTCCTCGGGAATCAAAGTGGTCAACTCTGTGTGGAGCCACAGGAGATGGACAAGCTCCTCAACGAGTATTTCTCCTCTGTTTTTACCGTGGAGAAAGACATGAGGGCCGGGGAACTTGGGGAAGTCAATGGAAGTGTCTTGAGAGCAGTCAGTATTACGGCCAAGGAGGTGCTGAAGGTCCTGATGCATATGAAGGTAGACAAATTTCCCAGGCATGAGCAAATGTATTCAAGGACACAGTGGGAAGCTAGCGAGGAAATTGCAGGTGTCCTGGCTGAGATTTACAAGTCATCATTAAATATGGGTGAGGTGCCAGAAGACTGGAGGCTGGCAAATGTTGTGCCTCTATTTAAGAAGGGCTGCAGGGAAAATCTTGGGAAGGTTGTTTTTTGGATTGGAGGCCTGTGACTAGCAGTGTCCCTTAGTGTTCAGTGCTGGGTCCATTGCTGTTTGTCATCTACATCAATGGTTTGGATGAATCATGGCATGATTAGCAAGTTTGCAGATGACACATAAGTGGGTGGTATTGTAGTGAAGATGGTTGACAAATATTGCAGCAGGATCTTGATAGGTTGGGCATGTAGGCTGAGGAATGGTTGATGAAATTTAATACAGAGAAATGTGAGGTGTTGCATTTTGGAAAGATTAACAGGGACAGGACATACACAGTGAATGGTAGGACTCTGGGGCAGTGGTGAGGAGCAGAGGAATTTCACATTGGAGGTACATTGTTTCTTGAAAGTGGCGTCACGGTTATATAGGGTGGTCAAAAAGGCTATCAGCACATTGGCGTTCATCAGTCAGAATATTGAGGATAGAAGTTGGGAGGAAACGTTGCAGTTATATAAGATGCTATCAGGCAACTGAATCATCCCACCACAACTTGAGAGCAGTGATGAACTACTATCTACCTCTTTGGTGACCCTCGGACTATCCTTGACCGGACTTTACTGAGTTTACTTTGCACTAAACGTTATTCCCTTCTTGTGTATCGATCTATACACAGTAAATAGCTCGATTATAACATATAACATATAACAACTACAGCATGGAAACAGGCCTGTCCGGCCCTACCAGTCCACGCCGACCATTCTCCCTGACCTAGTCTCATCTACCTGCACTCAGACCATAACCCTCTAATCCCCTCCTATCCATATACCTATCCAATTTACTCTTAAATAATAAAATCGAGCCAGCTTCCACCGGAAGCTCATTCCATACAGCCACCACCCTCTGAGTAAAGAAGTTCCCCCTCATGTTACCCCTAAACCTTTGTCCCTCAATTCTGAAGCTATGTCCCCTTGTTGGAATCTTCCCCACTCTCAAAGGGAAAAGCCTACCCACGTCAACTCTGTCCGTCCCTCTCAAAATTTTAAAAACCTCTATCAAGTCCCCCCTCAACCTTCTACGCTCCAAAGAATAAAGACCCAACCTGTTCAACCTCTCTCTGTAGCCTAAGTGCTGAAACCCAGGCAACATTCTAGTAAATCTCCTCTGTACCCTCTCCATTTTGTCGACATCCTTCCTATAATTTGGCGACCAGAACTGCACACCATACTCCAGATTTGGCCTCACCAATGCCGTGTACAATTTTAACATTACATCCCAACTTCTATACTCGATGCTCTGATTTATAAAGGCAAGCATACCAAACGCCTTCTTCACCACCCTATCCACATGAGATTCCACCTTCAGGGAACAATGCACAGTTATTCCCAGATCCCTCTGTTCCACTGCATTCCTCAATTCCCTACCATTTACCCTGTATGTCCTATTTTGATTTGTCCTACCAAAATGCATTGTAATCATGCATTGTCTTTCTGCTTCTTCTTCTTTCGTGTCCATTATCCATGTTTCAAATGTTACATCACTGTCATCGTCCATCCTGAAAATGACGCAAGCTTCCGGCGACAATCAGTGGGAGCCATCACTTGTAGAATAGATGATGGTAGTAGCAGAATTAGTTCAGGACTCTTCCAGTTTCCAGCCTCGCGACGTGGATACTTCTGCTGACTGGATAGCACATGACAATAATCAGTACACATGACAATAATAAACTAAACTAAAATGGTGGTGAGGCCACATTTAGAGAATTGTGTGATAAGGAACTGCAGAAAGACACAAAATGCTGGGACAGGCAGCATCTCTGGAGAGAAGAAATGGGTGATGTTTTGGATCGAGGCCCTTCTTCAGAATTGTGTTATAGGAAAGATGTCAAGCTAGAAAGGGTGACTGAAAGGCCTATTTCCTTTCTGTCTAACGTATGACTCAAGTGGAAAATGTTGCAAGCTAATAACATGTTAATCCTATTGTTTTTCAGAATCAGATATATGAAGCCAAAGGATTGATTTCTGTTAAGGATGCATTACTTAGTGAGGTGGGTATAGAACATGAATTTCATGTGAATATCCCTTGCATGCTTGGCGCTAGTCTATCCTATTGGATTGTCTATAGAATATTCTCCCTGCCTTGCTTTGATTTGAGTTCGCCAATTTTCCATCCTTCCCAGAGGCGGGATGTCCATAATTTGCTAGAGGGATTTACATTGCCTAAGCAATAAACAAAGTGCTCAAGGAACTCAGCGGGTCATGCAGCATCTGTGGAGGGTAGGGACAGATGACATTTCTGGTCGCTGCATTGCCTTGCTTGAGTTGAATCTCAAGCTCCCATGCACCAGCACACAAAGTGATCCCTTTGCCAGCCAAACTTTGAAACCAGTTGAATTTCTCTCCCTTAGCAATACATTATTCGGGAATGGAAATGTATGGATGAATCTGTACTAATGAGTTTCAGACAAAGGTATGGTAAAATAATATTGTGTTCATTAGATTGCTATGATTGATGAAGAATGCAAGGATTGTAAGGAAAAGAATGAAAGATTTATTCTGGGGCAGGATTTGTACTTGGGAAGTTATCAGATGTTTTCATGTGGACATACTGTATTTAGATACATGTTCTTGGCATTAGTTTTAATAATTTCTGTTGCTGTTGTGTTTTATTTTGCAGAAAATAAATCAGTCAGAGGAAATGAAATCAACTGTGGAGGAATATAATGACATCATTCAGGTAAAATAGCCAAGACATAAAGTGACAATGCGCAGTCAGCACAAGTGAAATGAAAACATTTCTTTTACACAAACTATTTAAACATTTTTTGAGACATGTTCAAATGGATTAATATTTTTATTTAACCTGTGAATATTCCAAAACAATCTCCCTAGTCAGTGAAAATAATATAAACAAATATTGGAAATGCACAGCAGATCTCAACAAAAAGATTGAAATTGAGTCATTATAGAGAGAGTCTTTTGTTTACTGATAACCCTTTGGTGCTAGGAACCTTGCACAAACCCTATCCTTTCTGCTGCTGTGCATTATTAAAGCAGCCCTGATGGAACCCCTAACCCTCCCTCCCACTGCTATACAATTTTGTGCTGGGAACCTGATGTGGATTCCTGCCCTTTGCATTGCTAGGCTGGGAACATGGTACAAATGCCTTTGCACTTGTAAAGTTGTATTTAATGCAGATTGAAGTCATAGAGTGTGGAAAACAGGCCCTTCAGCCCAACTTGCCCAAACCGACTAATTCCATCTACACTAGTTCCACCTGCTTATATTTGGCCCATATCCCTCCAAACCAATCCTATCCATGTACTTCTTAAAGGTTTGGACAGGCTAAATGTTTCGTAAATGTTGCAATAATACCTGTCTCAACTACCTCCTCCGGCAGATCATTCAATACACCCACCATTGTGTAAAAAAACGTTATCCCTCAGGTCCTTATTAAATCATTCTCACTCCTATGTCCTCTGGTTCTCGATTCCCCTACTCGAAGGCACTTTGCCCAATCAAGATTTTGTACAGCTCAATAAGATCACCCCTCATCCTCCTGTACTTCAGGGAATAGTCCTAGCCTGCTCAACCTCTCCCTAGAGCTCAGGCCCTCGAGTCCTGGCAACATCCTCGTAGGTATTTTCTGCACTTTTTCCAGCTTGATACCTTTTTTACCATAACATGGTGTCCAAAACTGAACACAATACTCCAAATGTGGCCTCGCCAATGTCTTGTATAACTGCAACATAACCTCCTAACTGCTGTACTCAATACTCTGACTGGTGAAGGCCAATGTGCCAAAAGCCAATTTGACCACCTTATTTACCTGTGTCACCACTTTCAAAGTACTGTGTACCTGCACTCCTGGATCCTGCTACTCTACAACACTCCCCAGAGCCCTACCATTCACTGTGTAGGTCCTGCCCATGCTGGACTTCCCAAAATACAACACCCCACTTTTCTCTGTATTAAATTCCATCAACCATTCCCCACCCACCTGGCCAACCAAACAAGATCCTTCTGCAATATTTGACCACCATCTTCATTATCTACAAAACCACTTACTTTTGTGTCACCTGCAAACATGCTAATCATGCCACGTAGATTCTCATCCAAATCATTGATATAGAAAACTAACAGCAATGGGTCCAGTCCAAAAAACAACCTTCCACCGTCACCCTTTGCTTCCTTCCATAAAGCCAATTTTCCATCTATTCAGCTATCGCTCCTTGGATCCCATGCGATCTAACCTTCTAGAGCAACCTACCGTGCGGAACCTTGTTGAATGCCTTGCTGAAATCCATATCTAAATCCATGAGGGAGTGCAGCGAAGGTTCACCAGGTTAATTCCCGGGATGGCGGGACTGACATAGGATGAAAGAATGGATGGACTGGACTTATATTCACTGGAATTTAGGAGGATGAGAGGGAATCTTATAGAAACATGTAAAATTCTTAAAGGTTTGGACAGGCTAAATGCAGGAAAATGTTCCCCATGGGGGAGTCCAGAACCAGGGGTTACAATTTAAGAAATGGGGTATGGCCATTTAGGACTGAGATGAGGAAAATCGTTTTCAACCAGAGAGTTGTGAATCTGTGGAATTGTCTGCCACAGAAGGCAGTGGAGGCCAATTCACTCGTTGTATTCAAGAGAGAGTTAGATTTGGCTCTTAGGGCTAACGGAATCAAGATATATGCGGAGAAAGAAGGTACGGCGTACTGATTTTGGATGATCTGCCATGATCATATTGAAGATATCACGAAATGCTGGAGTAACTCAGCGGGTCAGGCAGCATCTCAAAAGAGAAGGAATGGGTGACGTTTCGGGTCGAGACCCTTCTTCAAACTGATGTCGGGAGGGGGCGTGACAAAGAAAGGATGTAGTTGGAGACAGGAAGACAGTGGGAGAACTGGGAAGGGGGAGGGGAAAGGGAGGGGCAGAGGAGCCAACTCAAGTTAGAGAAATCAATGTTTGTACTTGGAAGCTGTCGGGACAGAAGACGTTGCCACATTGAGCGGCAGACAGGTTTGCAAAGTAAAACGTGCTGTTGAACCAAAACCAAAGAGGCCGACGTCAGGCAGCGCCGTGGTAGTAGGAGACTCCATTGTGAGAGGTATGGACAGGGTTTCTGCGGCAACAGGCGGGATTCGAGGATGGTGTGCTGCCTCCCTGGTGCCAGGATCCAGGATGTCGTGGAGAGAGTGCAGAAAATCCTCAAGGGCGAAGGTGAACAGCCGGAAGTGGTAGTGCATGTCGGCACAAACGATGTCGGAAAGAAGGGGATAGATATTCTGCATCGTGACTTTAGAGAGCCCGGAAAAATGCTGAAACGCAGGACCTCCAGGGTGGTTATGTCCGGTTTGCTTCCAGTTCCTCGTGCTGGTGAGAGCAGGAACAGGGAGATACAGGACCTGAATGTGTGGCTGAGGAGCTGGTGCAGGGGGCAGGGATTTAGATTCTTAGACCACTGGGATCTGTTTTGGGGTAAGGGGGAATTGTACAAAAGGAACGGATTGCACCTTAACAGGTGGGGATAGTCAAAGATGGAGTTAAAGGGTGTCAAATGGGATAGTCAAAGATGGAGAGTAAAGGGATAGTTAAGGACCCCATCTCTCAGGAGGAGATGAGACAGCCTATAGGGATGAAATCCAAAGGCTGGCAGCATGGTGTTCAGTGAACAATCTGGTCCTGAACTCCTCCAAAACAAAGGAACTTATAATTGACTTTAGAAAAACCAGTGTAGAATACGACCCACTCTACATCAATGGGGTCTGTGTGGAAAGGGTACCCGCTTTCAGGTTCCTGGGTACGCACATCGCAGAGGATCTTACCTGGTCTACCAACACCATCACCACAGTAAAGAAGGCACAGCAGAGACTCCACTTCCTGAGGATCCTCAGGAAAACCAACCTGCAGGAGAAGCTCATGTTGTCCTTCTATCGCTGCTCCATCGAGAGTGTGCTGGCATACTGTATAACCACATGGTATGCCAGCTGCTCAGAAAAGGACAGGAAGGCCCTTCAGAGGGTCATCACGACGGCCCAGAAGATCATCGGCTGCTCACTGCCCTCCCTGGAGCACCTGTTCAGCCTACGCTGCCTCAGTAGAGCAGGCAAAATAATAAAAGATCCATCCCACCCTGGCCACCGTCTGTTTGTTCATCTGCCCTCTGGTCGACGTTTCAGGTCGATCAAATCCCGAACAAACAGACTTAAGAACAGTTTTTACCCCAGGGCCATACGAGAACTGAACACTACCTTTGCACTAGGCAACACCGTTAAAAAATCTTGTACTTAATATAATTGTATTTATGTATTTATTTGTTTTTGCATTTGTTGCATATATGTTTGTACGCACCGTCAGGATTGGCTATTTTTTAATTTCGTTGTACTCGTTGCAATGACAATAAATGAATATTATTATTATTATTATTATTATTATTAACGGGAAAGAAAGCTCACAAAGGGATAGGAGAGTATGGTCAAGTTTAATAGGGATCGGTGTGAAAGGTAAGATGAGTAAGGAATTTAAAGTATTTTATATGAATGCGCGAAGTATAAGAAGTAAAGTCGATGAGCTTGAGGCTCAGATGGGTGACGTTTCGGGTCAAGACCCTTCTTCAGACTGATGTCAGGGGAGGGACTGAAAGAAATTTTCATTAGCCGACAAATAGTTTTGGGTAGACTAATGGGACTGAAGGATGATAAATCCCCTGGGCCTGATGGTCTGCATCCCAGGGTCCTCAGGGAGGTGGCTCTAGAAATAGTGGACGCATTGGTGATCATTTTCCAATGTTCAATAGATTCAGGAGCAGTTACTGTGGATTGGAGGATAGCTAATGTTATCCCACTTTTCAAGAAAGGAGCGAGAGAGAAAACGGGGAATTACAGACCGGTTAGCCTGACATCGGTGGTGGGAAAGATACTGGAGTCAATTATTAAAGAGGTAATAACGGTGCGTTTGGATAACAGTAAAACGATACGTCCAATTCAGCATGGATTTATGAAAGGGGAATCATGCTTGAATAATCTTCTGGAATTTTTTGAGGATGTGATAAGTAAAATGGATGAAGGGGAGCCAGTGGATGTAGTGTATCTAGACTTTCAGAAAGCCTTTGATAAGGTCCCACACGGGAGATTGGTGAGCAAAATTAGAGCACATGGTATTGGGGGTAGGGTGTTGACATGGATGGAGAATTGGTTGGCAGACAGGAAGCAAAGAGTAGGAGTAAACGGGTCCTTTTCAGAATGCCAGGCAGTGGCGAGTGGAGTGCCACAAGGCTCGGTGTTGGGGCCGCAACTGTTTACCATATATATTAATGATTTGGATGAAGGAATGAGAAGTAGCACTAGCAAGTTTGCAGATGACACAAAGCTGTGTGGCAGCGTGAACTGTGAAGAGGATGTTCGGAGGTTGCAGGGTGACCTGGACAGGTTCAGTGAGTGGGCAGTTGCATGGCAGATGCAGTATAATATAGATAAATGTAGGTTATCCACTGGCTGCATAAACGAGGCAGATTATTATCTCAATGGAGTTAGATTAGGTAAGGGGGAGGTGCAGCGTGACCTGGGTGTCCTTGTACACCAGTCACTGAAAGTTGGCGTGCAGGTACAGCAGGCTGTGAGGAATCAAGGGATATGGGGAGAAGTATGGCACAGGTTACGGATTGTGGATGATCAGCAATGATCACAATGAATGGTGTTGCAGGCTCGAAGGACCGAATGACCTCCTCCTGCAACTATTTTCTATGTTTCTGTAAGGAAAAACTTTTTCACTCAGAGAATTGAAAATCTGTGGAATTCTCTGCCTCAGAAGGCAGTGGAGGCCGATTCTCTGGATGCTTTCAAGAGAGAGTTAGATAGAGCTCTGAATGATAGTGGAGTCAGGGGGTATGGGGAGTGGGCAGGAGCAAGTTACTGAGTGTGAATGATCAGCCATGTTCACATTGAATGGCAGTGCTGGCTCGAAGGCCCGAATGGCCTACCACCGAGCCCAAACGCAGATCATTTCGCTCAACACCTTCGCTCAATCCACCTTAACCAACCTGATCTCCCGGTGGCTAAGCACTTCAACTCCCACTCTCAGTCTGACCTTTCTGTCATGGGCCTCCTCCATTGTCATAGTGAGGCCCACCGCAAATTGGAGGACCAACATCTCATATTTCACTTGGGCAGCTTACACCCCAGCAGTATGAACATTGATTTCTCTAACTTTAGATTGCTCCTCTGTCCCTCTCTTTCCCCTCCCCGTCCCAGTTCTCCCACTGTCTTCCTTTCTCCAACAACATCCTTTCTCTGTCCCCTCCCCCCCCCTGACATCAGTCTGAAGAAGGATCTCGACCCGAAACGTCACCCATTCCTTCTCTCCTGAGATGCTGCCTGACCCGCTGAGTTACTCCAGCATTTTGTGACACCTTCGATTTGTACCAGCATTTGCAGTTATTTTCCTATGATCATATTGAATAGCGGTGGTGGCTCGAAGGGCCAAATGGCCTACTCCTGCACCTATTTTCTATGTTTCTATTTTTCCAAATCTACAGCTCTGCCCTCAATAACTTTTATGGTCACATCTTCAAAAAACCCAATCAGAACCATGTTGACTTTCCCTTGTCAGCCGTTGTTCATCTAAATGCATGTACAGTGCATTCAGAAAGTATGCAAACCCCTTCACGTTTTCCACATTTTGCTAAGTTACAGCCTTATTTTTAAATGGATTCAATTCTTTTTTTATCATCAATCTACACACAATATCCCATAATAAAAAAAGCAAAAACAGGTGTTTAGCAATTTTTGCAAAGTAATTAAAAAGAAATAACTGAAATATCACATTTTCATAAATATTCAGACCCTTTGCTATGACACTCACAATTGAGCTTATGTTCATCCTGTTTCCATTGATTATCCTTGAGATGTTTCTACAACTTGATTGGAGTCCATTAAGTTGATTGGACATGATTTGGAAAGGCACACACCTGTCTATATAAGGTCCCACAGTTGACAGTGCATGTCAGAACAAAAACCAAGCCATGAAGACGAAGGAATTGTCCGTAGATCTCTGAGACAGGATTGTGTTGAGACACAGATCTGGGGAAGGGTATAAAACAAATTCTGCAGCATTGCAGGTCCCGAAGAGCACAGTGGCCTCCGTCATTCTTAAATGGAAGAACTTTGGAACCACCAGGACTCTTCATAGAGCTGGCCACCCGGCCAAACTGAGCAATCGGGAGAAGGGCCTTGGTCAGGGAGGTGACCAAGAATCCGATGGTCATTCTGACAGAGCTCCAGTTCCTCTGTGAAGATGGGAGAACCTTCCAGAAGAACAACTATATCTGCAGCACTCCACCTTCATGGTAGAGTGGCCAGACGGAAGCCACTCACTCCTCAGTAAAAGGCACATGACAGCCCGCTTGGAGTTTGCCAAAAGGCACCTAAAGGACTCTCAGATCATGAGAAACATGATTCTCTGGTCTGATGAAACCAAGATTGAACTCTTTGGCCTGAATGCCAAGTGGCACCGCTCATCACCTGGCGAATACCGTACCTACGGTTAAGCATGGTGGTGGCAGCATCATGCTGTGGGGATGTTTTTCAGCGGCAGGAACTGGGAGATTAGTCAAGATCGAGGGAAAGATGAATGGAGCAAAGTACAGAGAGATCCTTGATGAAAACCTGCTCCAGAGCATTCTGGACCTCAGACTGGGGCAGAAGTTCACCTTCCAACAAGACAACGACCCTAAGCACGCAGCCAAGACAACGCAGGAGTGGCTTTGTGACATATCTGTGAATGTCCTTGAGTGGCCCAGCCCGAGGCCGGACTTGAACCCGATCGAGCATCTCTGGAGGGGCCTGAAAATAGCTGTGCATTGACGCTCTCCATCCAACCTGACAGAGCTTGAGAGGATCTGCAGAGAAGGATGGGAGAAATTACCCAAATACAGGTGTGGCAAGCTTGTAGCGTCATACCCAAGAAGACTTGAAGCTGTAATCGCTGCCAAAGGTGCCTCAACAAAGTACTAAAGGGTCTGAATACTTATGTAAATGTGATATTTCAGGTATGCCTTTTTAATTACTTTCCAAAAATTTCTAAACACCTGGTTTCACTTTTTTATTATGGGATATTGTGTATAGATTGATGATAAAAAAAGAATTTAATCCATTGTAACGTAGCAAAATGTGGAAAAAGTGAAGGGAAAAAGTGAATTGTTTCTGAATGCACTGTATATGTTATCCCTCAGAATACTCTCTAGTAATTTTCCGACCACAGACGTTAGGCTCACTGGCATGTAGTTCCAGGCTTTTCCCTGCACCCTCCAATCTTCCGGTAGCTGATTTAATGATGACTCGTAAATCCCTCCAAAGCACCTGCAATTTCCTCTCTGGCTTCCCAGTGTCTTCGGATAGATCTGATCAGGCCAGAGAGATTTGTCTACCTTCATACGCGTTAGAACCTTCAGCACCTCTTTGACTAATAGTGACTGTTCTCAAGACGGTAAAAGCAGATGGTTGAAATACTCGTTGAGGATCTTGCCCATATCCTGTGGCCCTCCGCAGAGTTGACTACTTTGATTCCTGAGGATCCCATTCTTTCTCTGGTTACCCTTTTTCCCTTTATGTACTTATAAAATTATACTTAATACTATCTGCCAGATCTATCTCCTGTCGCCTTTTTGCAATGTGGTTCAGTTATTTTTGAAAACTTGTTTGCCATTCATACCAAGTAGGATTTTTCGAATGAAAGGAATTCAGCACATCTCCCTTTGTAATGCTTATGGTTGCCCACTGCTGAAATTGTAGTAACTTTCAATAGGACAATTAGAAACAGTACATTACATCATGACTGTAATCTTCCTCTTTCAATCCTTCTGCTATACAACTGTCATTGTAATTATTGATTAGAAATTAATAAGTGTACCAAATATTGAATGCTCTTGATTCCCATTTCCATCACAGGGATTGAAAGAAGAAATAAACAAGTTACAGTATCATCTCACATGTGAAGATTTATCAGTGTAAGTTGGAATACCAGCGATATGGAAAGCAAATATTTGCACATGCTGAAAGGGTATAAGGTTAATTAGTGTATTTACACTGCACTGGATTGCAGAATAGACCTACTGCTGGGTCCTTATGTTTGGGACCTTGGAAAATATAGATGGGCTGATTAGTAAATTTGCAGACGACACAGAAAGATTACCAAAGGATACAGCAGTCATCTATGGTTACAGCACGAAAACTGGCCCTTTAACTTAACTCATCCATGCTGACTAAGTTGCTTTTAGCCTCACTATGGCACTGGAGGAGGCCCATGACAGAAAGGTCAGACTGGGAGTGGGAGGGGGAGTTGAAGCGCTCAGCCACCGGGAGATCGGGTTGGTTAAGGCGGACTGAGCGAAGGTGTTGAGCGAAATGATCGCCGAGCCCGCATTTGGTTTCGCCGATGTAAAGAAGTTGACATCTAGAGCAGCGGATGCAATAGATGAGGTTGGAGGAGGTGCAGGTGAACCTCTGTCTCACCTGGAAAGACTGTTTGGGTCCTTGGATGGAGTTGAGGGGGGAGGTAAAGGGACAGGTGTTGCATCTCCTGCGGTTGCAGGGGAAAGTTCCCGGGGATGGGGTGGTTTGGGTAGGAAGGGACGAGTGGACCAGGGAGTTATGGAGGGAGCGGTCTCTGCGGAATGCAGAAAGGGGAGGGGATGGGAAGATTTGGCCAGTGGTGGGGTACCGTTGTAGGTGACGGAAATGTTGACGGATGATTTGTTGGATACGCTGGCTGGTGGGGTGGAAGGTGAGAACGAGGGGGATTCTGTCCTTGAACGAGGGGGAGCAAGAGCGGAGCTGCGGGATGTAGAAGAGACCCTAGTGAGAGCCTCATCTATAATGGAAGAGGGGATGCCCCATTTCCTGAAGAATGAGGACATCTCTGATGCCCTAGTGTGAAACACCTCATCCCGGGCACAGTTTTTTTGGGAGTAGGGGATGGACTTTTTGCAGGAGACAGGGTGGGAAGAAGTGTAGTCCAGATAGCTGTGCGAGTCAGTGGGTTTATAGTAGATGTCAGTCACTAGTCTGTCTCCTGTGATGGTGATGGTGAGGTCCAGAAACGGGAGGGAGATGTCGGAGATAGTCCAAGTATATTTAAGGGCAGGATGGAAATTGGAAGTGGTGTATGAAGTCAGTGAGTTCTGCATGGGTACAAGAGGTAGCACCAATGCAGTCGTCGATGTAGCGGAGGTAGAGTTCGGGGATGGGGCCGGTGTACGTCCGGAACAGGGATTGTTCGACGTACCCGACAAAGAGGCAGGCATAGCTAGGGCCCATGCGAGTGCCTATAGATACGCCTCTGGTTTGGAGGAAGTGGGAGGAGTCAAAGGAGAAGTTGTTAAGGGTAAGAACCAGGTCAGCTTGGCGGAGGAGGGTGTCAGTAGATGGGGATTGGTTGGTTCTACGGTCGAGGAAGAAACGGAGGGCTTCGAGACCATCCTTGTGGGGGATGGAAATGTAGAGTGACTGGACATCCATGGTAAAGATACGGGAGTGGGGGCCTGGAAACCGGAAGTTATTGAGGAGATGGAGAGCATGTGAGGTGTCTTGGATGTAGGTGGGGAGGGATTTGACCAGGGGGGATAGGATGGAGTCGAGGTAGGTGGAAATAGGTTCGGTGGGACATGAGCAGGCAGAGACAATGGGTCTGCCGGGACAGTTCTGTTTATGAATTTTAGGTTGGAGGTAAAATCGGGCCGTGCGGGGCTGGGGAACTATAAGTTTGGAGGCATTAGAGGGTATTAAGGTGGATAAAACCCCAGGAACTGATGGAATTTATCCCAGGTTATTGAGAGGCAAAAGAGATAGTGAGAGGCAAAAGAGGAGATAACGGGAGCCTTGATGAAGCTCTTTACATCTCTAGCCATAGGCAAAGTCCTAAGGGACTGAAGAGTAGCTAATGTTGTTCACATATTTAAGAAGGGAAGTAGCGAGAATCCAGGAAATTATAGGCTAGTGAGCCTCACATCAGTGGTAGGGAAACTAGAGGATTCTTCAGGATAGGATTTACTCCCAATTGATAGAGAATGGGTTAATTAGGGACGTCCACCATGGCTTTATACACTGCAGGTTGTATCTTACTAACTTGAACAAGTTTTTTGAGGAGGTGACAAAGGTGATTGATGAGGGTAGGATGGTGGATGTTGTCATAGTCATAGAGAGATAGAGAAATACAGCATGGAAACAGGCCCTTCGGCCCAACTTGCCCACACCGACATGTCCCAGCTACACTAATACCACTTGCCTGCGTTTGGCCCATATCCCTCCAAACCAGTCCTATCCATGTACCTATCTAACAGTTTCTTAAATGTTGGGATAGTCCCTGACTCAACTACCTCCTCTGGCAACTAGTTCCATATTCCCACCCTTTGTGTCTGATTAAATATTTTCCCCTTCATCTTAAACCTATGTCCTCTGGTCCTCGATCCACCTACTCTGGGCAAGAGACTATGTGCATCTACCTGATCTATTCCTCTCATGATTTTATACACTTCTATAACATCACCCCTCATCCTCCTGCGCTCCAAGGAATAGAGTCCCAGCCTACTCAACCTCTCACTATAGTTCAGACCCTCTAGCTGGCAACATCCTCGTAAATCTTTTCTGCACCCTTTCCAGCTTGACAACATCTTTCCTATAACATAGTGCCCAGAACTGATCACAATACTCTAAATCCACCAACGTCTTATACAACTGCAACATGACCTCCCAACTTCTATACTCAATACTCTGACTGATGAAGGCCAATGTGTGAAAAAGCCTTTTTGCCCACCATGTCAACCTGCAACTCCACCATGTTGTCTGCATGGATTTTCGGAAGGTATTTGATAAAGTCCCCCGTGGTAGAGGTTAGAAGTTGTGGGGAGACCTAATTCCAGGGATGGAAAATTCAAATGCTAAAGGCCATGGCTTTAAGGTGAGAGGGATAAAGTTTAAAGATGTACAGGGCAATTTTTTCACACAGAGGGTGATGAGTGCGTGGAGTGCACTACAGTGGAAGGTGGCTAAAGCAGATATGTTAGCGGCATATAAGGAACTTTTGGATAGGCGATATGGCGATGCAGGGAATGTAGGAATATGGATTATATGCAGATGAATAAGTGATTGTCTTGGCATCATGTTCAGCATAGGCATTTGGGGCCGAAGGGCCTGTCCTTGTGCTGTACTGTTCTATGTTCTCAACTTTATATTGCCAGCAGATGATAAAGGAACAGCTATGTATACAGATTAAGGAAAGATGTAAAAGCAATAGGGTTGTCTTAATGGGAGATTTTAACTTCTCAAGTATTGATCAGGACCTTTGGTGTCTCCAAAAGGGTTTCATAAAATGGTATGTGAATAGTTCATCTGTAGGAGAGGCCATACTGGACCTTGCATTGTGATGCGAGCTTAACCAGATGACATGAAGGTGTGATCATTGTTCCCAAAATATCCTACCAATGAAACACCCAAATTTTAAGATAGTTATGAATATGGATAAGTCTGTACTTTGGGGGAATGTACTATATTGGAATTACAACTTTATTTGGCAGAAGCTGGGGAGAGTAAATTAGGGACACAAGGAACTGCAGATGCTGATTTACCAAAAAAGATACAAAGTGCTGAAGTAACTCAGCAGTAGGTCAGACAGTCTGATGAAGAGTCCCGACCCAAAACGTCGGATACCCAGGATCTCCAGAGATACTGCATTACCTTCTGATTTACTCCAGCCCTTTGCTTTTTTTAGAGTAAACTGGGACAGCTGTTATTGGGCAAGTCCACATCAGGCATGCGGGAGTCATTTAAATCCTGCTAAGAGATTTGTGATTAGTAATTAATAAATCAGTCAAGTGTCACTGATCACTATTCAAATCTTATGGTTCTTAGTTCAGTTTGAAAAACAACTTTTCCATACCAACAGACCCGATGGCATCCAAGATGTAGAATTGCAAACTCCCATTCCTCCTGTAAGAGTTACAGAATATTCTCTACAGTTGGAGATAGAAGAGATTCAACAGGTAAGAATGATCCATAGACCTTGATTAGAGTAATTCACCCAAAGAAGTATATTGGAAAATTCCAGAATACAAGGATGATTACCATACCCAAGCTGATCTGGAAGTGTAGGAACATAACTGCAGATGCTGGTACAAATCGAAGGACTGAAGGGTCTGAAGAAGAGTCTCGACCCAAAACGTCACCCATTCCCTCTCTCCTAGGTGCTGCCTGACCTGCTGAGTTACTCCAGCATTTTGTGATACCTTCAAGCTGTTCTGGAGCTTTAAATAAATTGTGTTGCATGTACTCTCTGATTAAGAAAGGGAGCATATGGTAATGCCAAGAAAATAATTCGGATCAGGTTAAAGTACTTAGTTTGGCTGCTCTGATATGTCAGTGCCTGTCTGGCCAGAAGCTGAGACCAAACATTTTACAAGAATAAACACCTGAGCCAATCTGATACTGGGACCCTGATGGACTGGGTTTTATAGCCAAGTTCTGCAAAGAGAAGTTAAAAGTAAAATGATTGATGTTGAAACAGGTAATTTTGCTTCAATACATAGTTGATCTATATATCATAAAGTTTATTGTTCATTTTGATGGTTAGATGCTTGAAAATACTTATGTGCCAAGTACTGATATTCAGTACAATACCGCCCATGGTCAATTACAATGGTGGTAAGTCAAATTAATGGAAATTCAAGGAAATTCATAAATTATAACATTCTTACATTCAATTTAAATAACCAGCACTACAGTTTTACACATGTTAGTCCAACTCAAGGAAGGACCATTCTGGACCTGGGATTGGGAAACGAGCCTGGCCAGGGACTGGTGATGAATTTGAGAATAGTGATCACAACTCCATAATTTTAAGATTGTTTTGAATAACCACATATCTGGATGTTGGGGAGGGATGTACTTAATTGGGGCAAGGCAGATTACAATGTCATTAGGCAGGAGCTAAGGAGGGTAGATTGGGAGCTGTTTTATTGGGTAAATCCACAGATAACATGTGGGAGCCATTTAAAGGCCAGCATATCAAAGTGCAGGTGAGGGGAACGTATGTATAATTCTTATATGTACGTTAAAATAAGAACGTGACCAGGGCTAAGGTAGGACCACTCAAAGATAGAGGGAATCTATGCCTGGAGTCGGAGGATGTAGGTGAAGTATTAAACATTTTTTTGCATCTGTATTCACCGAGAAGGACTTGGAGGGCTGCTAGATTAGTGTAGAGAATACAAATATGCTAGGGGAGTTTTGAGATGTAGAAGGAGGTGGTGCTGAGGCTGTTGATGCAGATTAAAGTGGAAATGTCCTCAGGGCCTGATGAGATCTATCCCAGGTTAATGTGGAAGGCAAGAGCGCGATTGTAGGGGCCTTGACGAGGATCTTTCTTATTTCTCTAGCCACAGACGAGGTCCCAGTGAACTGGAGTGGCCAATGGTGTTCCTTTGTTTAAGAAAGGAGGTAGAGAGAATCCAGGGAACTATGAGGCTCACATCAGTGGTAGGGAAAGTATTGAATTTGTGAGACACAACCTCCCACTCCCTTGTTTAAGAAGGGAGTAGAGAGAATCCAAGGAACTATAGACCAGTGAGCCTCACGTCAGTGGTAGAGAAACTATTGAAAATTCTTTGGGATAGGATTTACTCCCATTTGGAACAGAACGGGTTAATTAGGAATAGCCAGTACGCTTTGTACACGGCAGGTCATATCTCACTAATTTGATTGAGTTTTTGAGGAGGTGACAAAGGAGATTGTAGGGTGGAGGTTGTATACATGGATTTTAGTGTGGCCTTTGATTAGATCCCTTGTGGTAGGTAGACTGATCCAGAAGATTAAGAAATACAAGATTCACGATGACTTGGTCACATGGATTGAGAACTAGTTTATTCATAGAAGACAGAGGCTTGTGGTGGAAGGTAGATATTCTGGCTGGAGGTCTGTGACAGGGATCTGTGCTGGAATCTCTGCTTTTTGTGATATATATATAAATGACCTAGACGTAAATGTAGATGGGTGAGTACATTTGCTGATGACACCAAAATTGGAGGAGTTGCAGACAAGCGAGTAAGGATGTCAGAGGATACATGGGGATATAGATCAGCTACAGAAATGGACGAAGAAATGACAGATGGAATTTAACCCAAGCAAGTGCTAGGTGTTGCACTTTGGAGATTGAATATAAGGAGAGAGTATACAGTTAACCTGTTCAGTGCTACCCTCAAGTATACTCGGCTCATGGCCATTAGTGAAAAAACAAACTTGGCAGTGAACAGGTTAATGGCAAAACCCTTAACAGCATTGATGTGCAGAGGGATCTTAGAGTCTAAATTTATAGCTCATTTAAGTTGGCAGCACAAGTTCAAGGTTTCAAGGTCAGTTTATTGTCACGTGTACCAATTAAGGTGCAGTGAAATTTGAGTTGCCATAGAGCCATACTAAGTGAAAAGCGACAAGACACACAACCACATAGAAGTTAACATAAACATCCATCATGGTGGATTCCACATTCCTCACTGTGATGGAAGGCAATAAAGTTCAATCTTCTTCCTCGTTGTTCTATCGTAGCCCCAGTCTGGGTGATCGAAACTCCCGCGTTGGGGCATGGAGCTCCCGAGTTCCTTCCCTGAAACCGCGGGCTTCACAATGTTAAAGTTCACAGGCCCGGCAAAGGGGATCGCAAGCTCCGCGATGTTAAAGTCCCGGAGACTCCCATGGCTTGGAGCACCAGGTCAGTCTTCAGGAAAGCCGGCCAACTCCACGGTGTTAGGCTGCAGTGGGGACGGAGATATGATACGGGGAAAAAAATCATATCTCCGTCGAGGTAAGAGATTGAAAAAAAAGCAGATAGGTTGGTAAAGAAGGTGTATGGTATGCTTGCCTTCATTGCTAAGAGCATTGAATATAAGAGTCAGGAAGTCATGATGCAACTCTATATCATTTGGTTAGGCCGCATTTGGAGTATTGCATACAGTTTTGGTCTCCCATTACGGGAAAGATGTGGAAACTGGAAAGGTGCAAAGGAGATTTACCAGAATGCTGCCTGGATTAGAGGATTTCAGATACAGGGAGTAGTTGTATAGACTTTGATTATTTTCTCTGGAATGTCGGAGGTTGAGGGGACACGATAGAAGTATATGAAATTATGAGGTGTAGATAGGGTAGACAGAACCTTTTTCCCAGGGTGGAAATGTCCAACACCAGAGGGCATAACTATAAAGTGAGAGGGGGAATGTGGGAATGTTAAATGGAGATGTGCAGGGCAAGCATTTTACACAGAGTGTGGTGGAGGCCTGTGATGTACTGTCAGGGATGGTGGTGGAGGCCTGTGATGTACTGTCAGGGATGGTGGTGGAGGCCTGTGATGTACTGTCGGGGATGGTGGTGGAGGCCTGTGATGTACTGTCAGGGATGGTGGTGGAGGCCTGTGATGTACTGTCAGGGATGGTGGTGGAGGCCTGTGATGTACTGTCAGGGATGGTGGTGGAGGCCTGTGATGTACTGTCAGGGATGGTGGTGGAGGCCTGTGATGTACTGTCAGGGATGGTGGTGGAGGCCTGTGATGTACTGTCGGGGATGGTGGTGGAGGCCTGTGATGTACTGTCCGGGATGGTGGTGGAGGCCTGTGATGTACTGTCAGGGATGGTGGTGGAGGCCTGTGATGTACTGTCAGGGATGGTGGTGGAGGCCTGTGATGTACTGTCAGGGATGGTGGTGGAGGCCTGTGATGTACTGTCGGGGATGGTGGTGGAGGCCTGTGATGTACTGTCAGGGATGGTGGTGGAGGCCTGTGATGTACTGTCAGGGATGGTGGTGGAGGCCTGTGATGCACTGTCGGGGATGGTGGTGGAGGCGGAAACGATAGTGACATTTGTGAGGCTTTTAGATAAGCGTGTGGATAAGCACGTTTAGATAAGCAAGTGCAGGGCATAGAAGGATATGGATTATGTAATTGCAGATTAAATCAATTCGGCTAGGCCTCATGTTCAGCACGAACATTGGGCCAAAGGGCCTGTTCTGTGCTATACGGTTCTGTGTTGGAGTCATAATATCATACAACACAGAAACAGGATATTAGTCTTCGGGCTTATTAGTCTTCTAAGAACATAAGAAATAATAGCAGGAATCAAACATATGATCTTCGTACTCCCAACATTCAATAAAATCGCAGATATCATTCTTGGGCTTCAAGTCATTGTACATCTGATCACCAGATTTGTCGTACTGCAGGTCACACTTATTGATTTCCTCTTTAACTATAATGAGAATTTCTATCCGCATCTCCCTTTCTGGTGAGTTCCAGATTCCTACACTCTGAGTCGGGAGGAAATCCTCATCTCTCATATACCCATAATTTCATGCTCCTGATTTTGCCCTCGCTTGTAAGATAATCAGGTTCTTCCTATTTATCCAATCTTAGGCTGCAGTTATGTGCACCTCAAATCTTCTCTCAAACTTGTCTGCTCTAGGGAAGACAAACGACAAAATCAGTTCCTCACTGTTAAAATGTTACAGCTTGGACCCCTTGTTAAACCTCCTTGCACTTGTTCCAGTGTAATCAGATTTTGCCTGTAAGCAGATGACATTGGATTGTTGAGCTTCAAAATCACAGTTTTTAGACAGACTGGTCGTGGCATACAGGTTCTATATGACATCCTTGCTTTTGTATTCTCTGCCTGAACTAATAAAGAAAAACACACCACTGCCTTTTACAGACTTTTTGGATCTTTGACTTCACCAGTCTAAAGCTTTCCATGTCAGGGTGAAACCCATGGTCTGTTTTTGGTATCATTTGCAAACTTTCTTTTCATGTTACCAATTCTAAAACATTAAAGAGAAGAGATCAGTGCCGAGTCATGTGAAAACTGCTGGTAACAATCTTCCAGTGAAAGATTGGGTCTTTTCTGTGGTGCATAGGAAGTCATGGGGTGACCTGATTGAAATTTCAAAATTGTGAGGAGCATGGATAAGTGACTAGCCTTAGTATTTTTTCCACGTAGGACAATCAAAAACTAAAGAGCATAAGTTTAAGGTGAGTGGGAAAGATTTAAAAGAGACCTAAGGGACAACTTTTTCCACGCACGGTGGTGCATAAGTGGAATGAGCCACCAAAGGAAGTGGTAGAGACATAAAATCGCGACATTTAAAAGGCACCTGGACAGGTACATAGATTTGAGAGAGATGGGCCTGGTGCAGGCACGTGGGACTAACCCAGTTAAGCAACTTGGTAGCTGTGAGCAAATTGGGTTAAAGGGCTGGTTTCTGTGCTGTACAGCTCTATAACTCTGTAACTGCAGTGAATAGATCTGGCCAAAGATAGACACAAAAATTTGGAGTATCTCAGTGGGTCAGACAGCTTCTCTGGAGAAAAGGAATAGGTGACGTTTCGGGTCGACACCCTTCTTCATCTGGCCTCCTAAATTTAAAGATACAGGGGCTCACTTTTATCATGTGCATTTTCTAACTATTGCTTCTTCTCCTGCATTCACTGTAATATTCAGTGTAGTATATTAATCTAATTGTGAATTTTTCTGTTGTCTAACAATATAAGAAAATCACTTCATTGGTAGATGATTGGAGGTTTTCCGCGATTACTGGTTAGACAATATCACATCGAGGCCACAACTATTATTATGTTTTTTATTTCCTGGCAGAGATCAGACGTTGCTTCAAATAATTTACCCACACCCCTTTGTGGCACATTACCACTTCACAATTCTGCAAGACTAATCAAAGACATTATGTATAACAGCTGTTCTCAACTAAACTGGGTGGCTTTCCGGACAATCGCTGAGGAACTGGTAAGAAGTACTGTTGCCATTTCTTTTCACTGCGTAATAACTTCTGGATATTTTGTGCTCTAATTCACAAGCTGAAAGCTATTCATTCTCACTGCATGGATCTTCATTTGAGGCCAAAAGCCTGGATGAACTAGTATAGAGCTAATCGCATGTGTCACGTTGAGTGAGTCATCAAGTTGTCATCAAACGTTTTAGAACAATGACACAGCACATTGATGCAGCAGTAGAGTTGCTACCTTACAGCACCTGAGACCTGGGTTTGAACCTGACTACGGGTGCTGTCTGAACGGAGTTAGTACATTCTCCCTGTGACCATGTGAGTTTTTCCCGGGTTTTCCGCTCTCCTCTCACATCCCAAAGATGTACAGGTTTGTAGATGAATTGGCTTTGGTAAAGTTGTAACTTGTCCCTAGTGTGTAGGATAGTGCTGGTGTACGGGGTGATCACTGGTCAGCGTGGACGATGGGCCAAAGGATCAGCTTCCACACTGTATCTTAGAGCACATGGTATTGGGGGTAGAGACTTGACATGGATAGAGAATTGGTTGGCAGACAGGAAGCAAAGAGTAGGAGTAAACGGGTTCTTTTCAGAATGGCAGGCAGTGAGGAGTGGAGTGCCGCAAGGCTTCGGTGTTGGGGCAGCAACTATTCACCATATATATTAATGATTTGGAGGAAGGAATTAGAAGTAACACCAGCAAGTTTGCAGATGACACAAAGCCGGGTGGCAGTGTGAACTGTGAGGAGGATGCTGTGATGATGCAGGGTGACTTGGACAGGTTGTGTGAGTGGGCAGATGCAGTTTAATGTGGATAAATGTGAGGTTATCCACTTTGGTGGAAAGAACAGGAAGGCAGATTATTATCTGAATGATGTCAAGTTAGGAAATGGGGAAGTACAAAGCGATCTGGGTGTCTTTGTTCATCAGTCACTTAAAGTTAGCATGCAGGTACAGCAGGCAGTGAAGAAAGCTAATGGCATGTTGGCCTTTATGACAAGAGGAGTTGAGTATAGGAGCAAAGAGATCCTTCTGCAGTTGCGCAGGGCCCTAGTGATACCGCACCCGGAGTACTGTGTGCAGTTTTGGTCTCCAAATTTGAGGAAGGACATTCTTGCTATTGAGGGTGTGCAGCGTAGGTTCACTATGTTAATTCCTGGAATGGCGGGACTGTTGTATGTTGAAAGACTGGAGTGACTAGGCTTGTATACACTGGAATTTAGAAGGATGAGAGGGGATCTTATTGAAACGTATAAGATTATTAAGGGATTGGACACATTAGAGGCCGTAAACATGTTCCCAATGTTGGGGAGGTACAGAACCAGGGGTCACAGTTTAAGAATAAGGGGTAGGCCATTTGGAACGGAGATGAGGAAAAACATTTTCAGTCAGAGAGTTGTAAATCTGTGGAATTCTCTGCCTCAGAAGGCAGTGGAGGCCAATTCTCTGGATGCTTTCAAGAGAGAGCTAGATAGAGCTTTTAAAGATAGTGGTGTCAGGGGGTATGGGGAGAAGGCAGGAACGGGGTACTGATTGAGAATGATCAGCCATGATCACATTGAATGGTGGTGCTGATCGAAGGGCCGAATGGCCTATTCCTGCACCTATTGTCGTTTGTCTATAAAGTAAATAAAGCAGGGCTTTGATGGATTGATAAAGGTAAGGCTGTGGACGTTATCTACATGGACTTTAAGGGACAGGGACCCCGGCCCCTTTGATAAGGTCCCACATGGTAGGCTTGACTGGAAGGTTAAATTGCATGGAATCTGAGGCGAGCTAGCCAATTGGATTCAAAATTGGCTTGGAGGAAGGAGTCAGAGGGTAGTCATGGAAGGTTGTTTTTCTGAAGGGAAACCTGTGACCAGAGGTGTGTGGCAGGGGCCGGTGTGGCTGGGGCCGGTGTGGCAGGGGCCGGGGCTGGTGTGGCAGGGACCGGGGCCGGTGTGGCTGGGGCCGGGGCCGGTGTGGCAGGGGCCGGGGCCGGTGTGGCAGGGACCGGGGCCGGTGTGGCAGGGGCTGGGGCCGGTGTGGCAGGGACCGGGGCCGGTGTGGCTGGGGCCGGGGGCTGGGGTCGGAGTGGCAGGGGCTGGTGCCGGTTAAGTGATATGGAGAGTTTGGATAGGCTACAACTTTGGACGCAGCTCTTATTGAGGGGCATGGATAAAGATGCTCAGTCTTTTTTCAAGAGTAGAGGATTCTATAACTAGAGGAATACAAGCCCAGCAGACCCATTCTTTCATCATATGTCAGTCCCGCCATCCCGGGAATTAACCTGGTGAACCTCCGCTGCACTTCCTCAATAGTAAGAATGTCCTTCATCAAATTAGGAGACCAAAACTGCACACAATACTCCAGATGTGGTCTCACCAGGGCCCTATACAACTGCAGAAGAACCTCTTTGCTCCTATACTCAAATCCTCTCGTTATGAAGGCCAACATGCCATTAGCTTTCTTCACTGCCTGCTGTACCTGCATGTTTATTTTCAATGGCTGATGTGCAAGCACACACAGGTCTCGTTGCAACGCCCCTTCTCCTAATCTGACACCATTCAGATCATAATCTGCCTTCCTGTTCTTACCACCAAACTGGATAATCTCACATTGATCTACATTATACTGCATCTGCCATGCTTCTGCCCACTCACCCAACCTATCCAAGTCACCCTGCAGCCTCATAGCATCTTCCTCACAGCTCACACTGCCACCCAGCTTTGTGTCATCCGCAAACTTAGAGATGTTATATTTAATTTCCTCATCTAAGTCATTAATGTATATTGTAAACAACTGGGGTCCCAGCACCGAACCTTGCGGCACCCCACTAGTCACTGCCTGCCATTCTGAAACCTGCAACCGCCTAACATCCTCTTCACAGTTCACACTGCCACCCAGATTTGTGTCATCTGCAAACTTGCTAGTGTTGCTTCTAATTCCCTCTTCCAAATCATTAATATATATGGTAAACAATTGCGGCCCCAACACCGAGCCTTGTGGCACTCCACTCACCCCTGCCTGCCATTCTGAAAAGGACCCGTTAATTCCTACTCTTTGCTTCCTGTCTGCCAACAAGTTCTCTATCCATGTCAATACCCTACCCCCAAAACCATGTGCTCTAATTTTGCACACTAATCTTTTGTGTGGGACCTTGTCAAAGGCTTTTTGAAAGTCCAGATACAACACATCCACTGACTCTCCCTTATCCATTCTACTTGTTACATCCTCAAAAATTTCCAAAAGATTAGTCAAGCATGATTTCCCCTTCATAAATCCATGCTGACTTTGACTGATCCCATGATTGCTTTCCAAATGTGCTGCTGTAACATCTTTAATAATCGTCTCCAGCATCTTCCCCACTACCGATGTAAGGCTAACAGGTCTATAATTCCCTCCTTACCTCTCCCTCCTTTCTTAAAAAGTGGAATTATATTGGCTATCCTCCAGTCCACAAGAACTGATCCAGAGTCGAGAGAACATTGGAAATTGACCACCAATGCATCCACAATTTCTAGGGCCAACTCTGGGATGCAGACCATTTGGCCCTGGGGATTAATCTGCCTTCAGTCCCCACAGTTTACCTAACACCATTTTCAGACTAATGTGGATTCCCTTCATTTCCTCCCTCCCACTAGATCCTCGGTCCCCTAGTATTTCCAGGAGATTGTTTGTGGCTTCCTTAGTGAAGACAGAGCCAAAGTACTCGTTTAACTATTCTACCATTTCCATGTTTTCCATTATAAATTCACCTGTCTCTGACTGTAAGGGACCTACATCCGTCTTCACTAATCTATTCCTTTTTACATACCTACAAAAACTTTTACAGTCAGTTTTTATATTTCCCGCAAGCTTTCTTTCAAGCTTATTTTTCCCCCTCTCAATTAACCCCTTTGGTCTTGTATAGTACTCGACGGTACAGGACTGAGTCTATCGGCACACACTGTTTGTGCCGAACCTAATGCCAAGTGAGACTGATCTCATCTACTTGTACATAATCCATATCCCTCTATTCCCTGCACTTCCAGGTGCCTGTCTGAAAGTCTCTCAAACACCACTATCCTATCTGCCTCCACTATCTGGCAGTGTGTTCCAGGCCCCCACTATGCTCTGTGTTAAAAAAAACGCCCTGCACATCTCCGTTAAACTTTCCCCCTCATCTTATCACTATGCCCTCTAGTATTGGACATCTCCACCCTGGGTGAAAGGTTCTGACTGTCCACCCTATCTACGCCTTTCATCATTTTATATACTTCTATTCTTCTTTCGTATGTCAACTACAACAATCGAAAGTGGCAATTCTCCACTCAACCTCCGACATTCCAGAGAAAACAATCTAAGTCTAACCCTGTTGCTGAAACCTCTAATTCAGGCAGCATACTGGGTCACCTCTGCACCCTTTCCAAAGCCTCCACATCTTTCCTACAATGGGGCAACCAGAACTGCACGTGATACTCCAAATGCAGCCGAACCAAAGTCCTCTCGAACTGCATCACGACTTCCTGACTCTTATATTCACTGCCCCTAGAAATGAAGGCAAGCATATCATATGTTTTCTTTTCCACCCTATCTACTTGTGCTGCCACCTGCAGTGAACTATGAACTTGGACTCCAAGGTCCCTCTGCACAGAAGAAGCTACAAAAGTGCATACAATTAAGACCTCTTTAAAATACATTCAGACAGATATACGGATAGGAAGGGTTTTGTGGATTAGCCCAACATGCCATCTCAGTCAGCATGGACAAGGTGGGCTGAATGTTTCTTTGATGTACTGCCCAATGACACCATGATTCTTGTTGTTGTATCAGGTTATATTATATTATATTCCTTTATTCGTCCTACACCGGGGAAATTTACAGGTTAAGGTACTAGACTGCCATAAGGGATCTGTTTTTAAGCTGGAAGCATGATTTACATTTGAATTGGGGCATGAGAGTTCAGAAATTGAGTACAATAGTTACAACGTCATATTACAACTGTATAGGTTTAAGGAAGAAGGGAAAGATTCAATAGGAATTTGAGGCACAACTTGTTCACGCAGAGGATGGTGGATAAATGGAACAAGCTGCCAGACTAAGTGCTTGAGGCAGATGCATTTAAAAGACATTTGGACAGGTTCATGAATCGGAAATGCTTAGAGGTATAGGCGTGTGTAAATGGGACTTTACCTATCCATGTTATTGAAGGATGCTGTCTGACCCGATGAGTTACTCCAGCACTTTGTGTCTTTATTGTACACCAGCATCTGCAGGTCCTTATTTCTAGTAGCTACTGTACGTGAGTATTAGTAATGGATGATAGTAAATTTAAATAATTTTAAGAAGAAGTGAGCATGCTTGTAGCTGTGTCTAATCCTAATGTAGGTGCTGGCTGGTGCATCCAGACCTCATTGTACCAATTGTATTTAATTTACTGGGCCAACAAATGTACCCAGGAGCCAGATGTCTGCTGTGCACTTTGGTAACATCTTTGGCTGAGGCTAAATCCTTTAGCAGAGCTTTGCTGTGAACTATGCTGTTAATGTTGTATTCTCTATCAATACGAGAGTCAAGTGTATTTAATTGTCATAGATAGAAACATAGAAAATAGGTACAGGAGGAGGCCATTCAGCCCTTCAAGCCAGCATCGCCAGTCATTGTGATCATGGCTGATCGTCCACAATCAATAACCCGTACCTGCCTTCTCCCCATATCCCTTGATTCCACTAGCCCCTAGAGCTCTATCTAACTCTCTCTTAAATCTATCCATTGCTTTGGCTTCCACTGCCCTCTGTGGCAGAGAATTCCACAAATTCATAACTCTCTGGGTGATAAAGGTTTTTTCTCGCCTGTTTTAAATGGCCTCCCCTTTAATCTAAGACTGAGGCCACTGGTTCTGGACTCGCCCAACATTGGAACATTTTTCCTGCATCTAGCTTGTCCAGTCCTTTTATAATTTTATATGTTTCAATAAGATCCCCTCTCATCCTTCTAAACTCCAGTGAATACAAGCCTAGTCTTTTCAATCTTTCCTCATTTGACAGTCCCACCATCCCAAGGATCAATCTCGTGAACCTACACTGCACTGCCTCAATTACAAGGATGTTCTTCCTCAAATTAGGAAACCAAAACTGTACACAATACTCCAGATGTGGTCTTACCGGGGCCCTATACAACTGCAGAAGAACCTCTTTACTCCTATACTGAAATCCTCTTGTTATGAAGGCCAACATGCCATTAGCTTTCTTCACTGCCTGCTGTACCTGCACGCCAACTTTCAGTGACTGGTGTACAAGGACACCGAGGTCTCGCTGCACCTCCCCCCTTACCTAATCTAACTCCATTGTGATAATAATCTGCCTCCTTGTTTTTGCCGCCAAAGTGGATAACCTCACATTTATCTATATTATACTGCATCTGCCATGCATCTGCCCACTCACTCAACCTGTCCACTCACTCAACCTGCAACCGCCTAACATCCTCTTCACATTTCACACTGCCACCCAGCTTTGTGTCATCCGCAAACTTGCTAGTGTTGCTTCTAATTCCCTCTTCCAAATCATTAATATATATAGTAAAACAGTTGTGGCCCCAACACCGAGCCTTGCGGCACTCCACTCGTCACTGCCTGCCATTCTGAAAAGGACCCGTTTACTCCTACTCTTTGCTTCCTGTCTGCCAACCAATTTTCTATCCATGTCAACACCCTACCCCCAATACCATGTGCTCTAATTTTGCTCACCAATCTCCCGTGCGGGACCTTATCAAAGGCTTTCTGAAAGTCTAGATACACTACATCCACTGGCTCCCCTTCATCCATTTTACTTGTCATACCCTCAAAAAATTCCAGAAGATTAGTCAAGCATGATTTCTCTTTCATAAATCCATGCTGACTTGGACTTATCCTTTTACTGCTATCCAAATGCACCGTTATTACCTCTTTAATAATTGACTCCAGCATCTTTCCCACCACCAAAGTCAGGCTAACTGGACTGTAATTCCCCGTTTTCTCTCTCGCTCCTCTCTTGAAAAGTGGGATAACATTAGCTATCCTCCAATCCACTATCAACCGCCAGCAGAACCAATAAATTCTTGCTGAAGCTTTAAAGGTCCATCAGTGCAATAACACACAAATAAATAAACAATAATCAATAATACAATAAATTACTGATCAGTAATACGAGGTAACCAGACCATAACGGTGCAAAACCAAAGTCCGTAGTGCAACCAAAACAAAGCAAATTATAGTGGCTGAGGTAGGAACAACAAACTGCTGATGCTGGTTTACAAAAAAAAGATATGAAGTGCTGGAGTAACTCATCGAGTCGGAGTGCTTCCCTAGAGAACATGGATTTGAAGAAGGTCCAGTCTGAAGAAAGGTCCTAACTTGAAATGTTACCTATCCATGTTCTCCAAGGTTACTGTCTGACCCGCTGAATTACTCCGGCATTTTGTGACGTTTTTTTTGCTGAGGTAGGGTGTGGCTAGTGTGCAATGTTCAAGGGCCTGATATTTGCTGAGAAGACGCTATACTTGAATCTGGTCATGGTTTTCAGGCTCTTGTACTTTCTTCCTGTTGGTAATAGTGAGAGGAAAATGTGGCCAGGGTGGTGTAGGTCTTTGATGATATTAGCTGCCTTTTGAGGCACTGGTCCCTTCAGTGGAGGGAAGTTCAATATCTGTGATGAACTGGGCACTGTTTATCACTTTCTGCACCCTGCATTGCTAGTGTTTGAATCATTGAAGCAGGCTGGGCTGCAGACTCTCTGTCCTGCTGTTGTGTTGATGATGCTGGATCCCGGGCTTCCCTACCTGCCGTCTGTCTTTGTTCTGTAATTAGGGACCAATTGATTCTGTGCTATTTTTCTCAATATCAAGTTTTATGATGCACAAATACTATTGTGTTTCATGTTATCTTACAACATAGATAGCTCTGTTGTAACGCTGGAATTGTATTCTTAAGAAACATTTTGTAACAGAAAATAGCATTAGAAAAACAATAAGAACAACATAGATTTCAGATTCACAAAACTTTTTGGGGGGGATAGGAATGGGAAGGGAAGTTAAAATAACTAACAACTTGAAGATCCAAAAATCAAGTTATTTTCAAAAATTAAGGTCTATTTAATATCTTTGTTACTGCGAGCTAAAGAATACTGGCTATATATTGCATTGTTCAATAAAATATCATTGCACAAGTGAAAATAGAAGCAACCGTTATCAATTTCAATGGGCTGCCTTAGTGAAACTGACAGACGTAAGAGACAATGATGTCTGATTACTTAGGGAGGTTATAGTGGAACACATTTTTCCCCCTGAAATTGTTTCTTTTTTCAAGACATTATTTCTGCTTGCCAATTTCCCAGGTAGCTTTCAAGTATTTTCCGGTTCACAATCTAAATTGTATTATAACCTCGTCTATTGTATTTAGTGTTCCTGATGTGCTTTCTCTACATCGGCGTGATCAAGCATAGATTAGAGAACCATTTTGCCCCACATTTGCATTCTGTTGCCAAGGCCTGCTGGATCTTCAAGTTGTTAGCTATTTAACTATCCTTCCCATTCCTATCCCAACTTTTATGTCCTTGGCCTCCTCCACTGCCAAAGTGAGGCCACTTGCAAACTGAAAGAACAACACCTTGTATTCCGTTTGGATAGCTGACAACCCAACTGTATCATATCATATCATATATATATATACAGCCGGAAACAGGCCTTTTCGGCCCACCAAGTCCGTGCCGCCCAGCGATCCCCGCACATTAACACTATCCTACACCCACTAGGGACAATTTTTACATTTACCCAGCCAATTAACCTACATACCTGTACGTCTTTGGAGTGTGGGAGGAAACCGAAGATCTCGGAGAAAACCCACGCAGGTCACGGGGAGAACGTACAAACTCCTTACAGTGCAGCACCCGTAGTCAGGATCGAACCTGAGTCTCCGGCGCTGCATTCGCTGTAAAGCAGCAACTCTACCAATTAAACTAATACCCTCGACAAATCACTTCTTTTCCTCCACCATTTCTCCGCCCCTGTTTACCGTGTTTCCCCTCCTTGTTCCAATCAGCTCTATTTCCCTTTTATCCCCCTCTTCCCCCTTCCCTTTCCTTATCCCTTTTGTTTCTTTTTCACCTCAAGTCTGTTGCCTCACATTGCACTCATCTGTCAATCATCACCCCCCCCTCCTGCACTCATCTATCACTTGCTAGGCTTTGCCTCACTCCTTACTCCCTTTTCCATCTCTCTCCACTCTACTCTATCAATCTCAAGTAGAGTAGTCCGGACCTGGAACATTGTCTGAAGATAGACACAAAATGCTGTCAGCGGGACAGGCTGACGTTTGGGTGGGTTGGGTGACGTTTCGGGTCGAGACCCTTCTTCAGACTGAGAATCAGGGAAGAGGGAGACACAGAAATAAGGAAGGGTAAGTTGTGAAAACAAGACAACAAAGGAGATATGGATTAAGGAAAATGTTGAATTAGCTCGGAGAAGGTGACAACGAAGCATACAGATCAAATTTAATCGGGACAGTCAGACTGGTCGGAGAAGTAGGAAGGGGGAGGGATGGAGAGAGAGAGAAAGCAGGGGTTACTTTTCGTTAGAGAAGTCAATATTCATACCACTGCCCAAATGAAATATGAGGTGCTGTTCCTCCAATTTTCACTGGGCCTTACTCTGACAGTGGAGGAGGCCCAGGACAGAAAGGTCAGTATGGGAATGAGAGGGGGACTTAAAGTGGTTAGCAACCAGGAGATCAGGTAGATTTAGGTGGACTGAGCGTAGGTATTCAGCGAAAAGATCGCCGAGCCGGCACTTGGTCTCACCAATATTTAGGAGTCCATGCCTGGAATAGCGGATACAGTAGATGAGGTTGGAGGAAGTGAACCTCTGCCTAACCTGAAAAGACTGCTGGGATTCTTGGATGGAGTTGAAGGAGGAGATATAGGGACAGGTTTAGTTTAGTTTAGAGATACAGCACAGAAACAGGCGCTTCGGCCCACCGAGTCCACATTGACCAGCGATCCCCGAACATTAACACCATCCTACACACACTAAGGACAATTTATACCAAGCCAATTAACCTACAAAGCTGTACATCTCTGGAGTGTGGGAGGAAACCGAAGATCGCGGATAAAACCCACGCGGTCACGGAAAGAACGTACTAACCACGTACAGCCAGCACCCATAGTCAGGATCAAACCCTGGTCTCTGGTGCTGTAAGGCAGCAACTCTACCGCTGCGCCACCGTGCCGCCCTGTTGCACGTGCAGGTTGCAGGTGTTGCATCTCCTGCCGTTGCAAACATTGTCTGTCCATTCCCTCCACAGATGCTACCTGACCTGCTGAATTCCTCCAGCGCTTTGTATTTTACACACGGTTTTAGTTATAGAACGTAGAACAGTACTGCACAAGAACAGTGCCTTCAGCCCATAATGACTGTGCCAAACATGATGCCAAGACCAATTCTTATCTGCATGCACATAATCCAAATCCCTCCATTTCCTGAATATCCATACGCCATATTATCCAAAAGTTTCTTAAATATCGCAATCGTATCTGTCTCAACCACCAGCCCCAGCAGCACACCCGAGCCACTCACCATTCTTTGTGCAAAAAAAAACTTGCCTGCACTCCTTTAAACTTTGCCCCTCTCACCTTGAAGCTACCGTATGCCGTCCAATATTTGCTTTTTCCATCCTAGTAAAAGGTTTTGATTGTCTATCCTATCTGTGCCTCTCATAATTTTATATACTTCAATCCCGTCTCCATCGTTCTAAGGCAAGCAATCCAAGTCTGTCCAACCTCTCCCTGTAGCTAATACCTCCTAATCCAGATATCATTCTGGTGAACCTTTTCTGCACTCTTCAGCTAGCCTCCGCATCCCTCCTGTGATGGGGCAACCAGAAGTTGTCTTACCTTGAGGTGAAAAGATTCAGCAAGTTCTCCCTGATCTGTAAGCTGTACAGATCAATATCTTTAACATTTGTATCCACAATCCACATTTGCTTTCACAATCCACCAACTTATTTATTTGTTGTTATTTTAGAGCTATGTTATTTTATTGGATAATATTAGTTCATTGTCACATGTAGTAGGATACAGAGAGGAAACTTTTTTTGCCTGCTATCCAGGTAAACAAAAAACATACATACAACATTGCAATTTGCCAACTTTTTTTTGATTATCCATTCCTTTCTGTAACTCATTCTTTTTTTAATATCTGATTTGTTTTTTGCTTCATAATCGGTCTGCTTACTGATTTGCTTCTCTTTTACTTTCAGCTGATGCAGCAAGGTATTGAAGAGGAAACTAAAGAATTTCTGCAGAAATTCAGTCACCTGTTTTACGCTAAGGTTGTCTGGGACATGTGCAAGGGAAGTCTGGCTCCACAATTGACAGAAGTCATGCAGCGATACCAACCAGTGAGGCATTCATGCGCTAGGTACCAGGATTAGCAACTTGAGCTACAAACAAGAGCTATAACTCTTATTTGTTATAGGACATTATTCTTATTCCTTCAGTTAGCTAATCAGATCTCTGCTTTCTTTTGAAAGTATACTTTTGATGGTTGTTTTAAAGTATGAGGCTTTTCATCATTTCAGTTCCTCATATTGTGGGAACACAGTGGAGAATTAAATCAAATGTCTCAATATAACTTCAACATTTTTACTTCACTGACATTAGTGCTGCTTCCTGTGCACAAATGTGATAGTTGCACTTCTATGACTGAAACATGAATGTAGAGTTGGCTAAAGGAATGTTGGGCCTTGTAAATGTATAGAATATGTGAGAGTGATTGTTGCTCTTAAACTGTCACCATTAGGATTGTCATGTGGCAAAGTGCTCTCTGTGTTGAGACAATAATTGTATTTCCAGGAGAAAGTCTGAAGAGCCCTCGAATATGCTATACACGAGTTTCACATAGTTCGATACATTCGGGAGTGAAAATGGAGATTAAGAACAATGGGTAGCAAAACAATGTTTACACGCTCCTCACAAATTCTGTCCCTTTGGCCCTGAGCATATCCCCGTCAATATTGAGAAGGTTCAAGTCACCCACGAAGACAACCCTGTTGCTTTGTAGTGAACTCGCCAGAAACTAGAACTGAGAAACATGGCTGGGAAAAATCTAGAAAACCTGCAGGAAAGACCGCACCTGGAGTACTGCGTGCAGTTTTGGTCTCCAAATTTGAGGAAGGACATTTTTGCTGTTGAGGGCATGCAGCGTAGGTTCACTAGGTTAATTCCTGGAATGGCGGGACTGTCGTATGTTGAAAGACTGGAGCGACTAGGCTTGTGTACACTGGAATTTAGAAGGATGAGAGGGGATCTTATTGAAACATATAAGATTATTAAGGGATTGGACACGCTAAAGGCAGGAAACATGTTGGGGGAGTCCAGAACCAGGGGCCACAGGTTAAGAATAAGGGGTAAGCCATTTTGAACAGAGATGAGGAAAAACTTTTTCAGTCAGAGTTGTAAATCTGTGGAATTCTCTGCCTCAGAAGGCAGTGGAGGCCAATTCTCTGGATGCTTTCAAGAGAGAGCTAGATAGAGCTCTTAATGATAGCGGAGTCAGGGGGTATGGGGAGAGGGCAAGAACGGGGTACTGATTGTGAATGATCAGCCATGATCACATTGAATGGCTGGCTCGAAGGGCCGAATGGCGAACTCTTGCACCTATTGTCTATTATAAAGGAAAACAAAGGTATGAGCAAGGGGTAGCAAAGAATCACAGCCATTAAGGAAGAAGAAGTCAAAGGAGAAACTGACAACATGTTTGCTTTGGCAGATGTGACTATGAAGCTCATGATTAATTTTGGTCAATCTGAGGTTCAGACTTGACCGTGATGAAAATAAATTATAAAGATAGTGCATGCAAAATTGAACGCAGATCAAAAGAAATTAGCAACGTCATTTGTAAAATGTTGAAAATATCAGTGGTTATATAAAGTTTAATACCTCTTCATTTCATACATTGAAAGGACGGAAATGATTCTTCTTTGGGCAGTTAAGATTGAAATAGAGGGGAGAGTGATTTTTTTGTGATAAAGATCATATTGAATGCAAGAAGATGATTTTACTGAAGTTCTGTTAGATACATGAGGCTTCTGATTTGTATTCAGTTTTGCATGCACTGCCTTTATTATTTATTTTCTTCATGTTTACATTTACACCTCATGTTTGCACTGATGTACAGAGGGATATTAATGTCAAAGTCCATAGATTCCTGAGAGTGGCAAAATATGTGGATAGACTGGTTTAAAAAAAGCATGTGGTGAAGAAGGGTCTTGACCAGAAACATCAGCTAGTCCTTTTCCCCGAGATGCAGCCTGACCAGCTGAGTTACTCTAGCTTTTTGTGTCTATATGTGGTATGTTAGGCGACTAGTCAAGTCAAGTCAAGTCAATTTGTATAGCACATTTAAAAACAACCCACGTTGACCAAAGTGCTGTACATCTGATTAGGTACTAAGGAAAAAAATGAAACATACAGTAGCACGCAAACAGTTCACAGCGCCTCCTCAATGAACCTCAAACGCTAGGGAGTAGAAATAGGTTTTGAGCCTGGACTTAAAGGAGTCGATGGAGGGGGCAGTTCTGATGGGGAGAGGGATGCTGTTCCACAGTCTAGGAGCTGCAACCGTAAAAGCGCGGTCACCCCTGAGCTTGAGCCTAGACCGCGGGATAGTGAGTAGCCCGAGGGACCTGAGGGACCTGGAGTTAGAGAGGTGGGTTAGAAGATTTTTGATATAGGGGGGGGGAAATGTCCATTTAGGAGGGCTTTATACGTGAATAGGAGGAGCTTGAAGTTGATTCTGTACCGTACAGGGAGCCAGTGGAGAGAGGCCAGAATCGGGGTGATGTGGTCCCTTTTACGGGTACCCGTCAGGAGTCTCGCTGCAGCGTTTTGGACCAGTTGCAGGCGGGACAGGGAAGATTGGCTGATCCCAGTGTATAGGGAGTTGCAGTAGTCTAGGCGGGAGGAAATGAGCGTGAATGATTTTTTCTGTGTCGTCGAATTGGAGGAAAGGTTTGATTTTAGCTATGGTACGAAGTTGGAAGAAGCTGGCTTTTACCACAGCGTTGACTTGCTTATCAAATTTTAATGCAGAGTCAAATATCATGCCGAGGTTTTTGACATGCGGTTTGACTAGGCAGGATAGGCTTCCAAGACTGCCTGTTATCGATTTGATGGAGTCGGGGGGGGGGGGGGGGGGGGCGAATAGGATGACCTCAGACTTGCTCTCATTTAATTGGAGGAAGTTCTGTGCCAACATTTGACTAGGCTTGTATACACTGGAATTTAGAAGGAGGAGAGGAGATCTTATCGAAACGCATAAGATTATTAAGGGGTTGGACACGTTAGAGGCAGGAAACATGTTCCCAATGTTGGGGGAGTCCAGAACAAGGGGCCACAGTTTAAGAATAAGGGGTAGGCCATTTAGAACTGAGATGAGGAAAAACATTTTCAGTCAGAGAGTTGTGAATCTGTGGAATTCTCTGCCTCAGAAGGCATTGGAGGCCAATTCTCTGAATGCATTCAAGAGAGAGCTGGATAGAGCTCTTAAGGATAGCGGAGTCAGGCGGTATGGGGAGAAGGCAGGAACGGGGTACTGATTGAGAATGATCAGCCATGATCACATTGAATGGCGGTGCTGGCTCAAAGGGCCGAATGGCCTCCTCCTGCACCTATTGTCTATTGTTAGCCTTCATCAGTCTGGGCATTGAGTATAAGAATCAGGAGGTCATTTGGCAGCTATATAAAACTTTGGTTAGACTACATTTGGATTATTGTATGTATTTGTCCCATTACAGGAAGGATGTGGAGGCTTTGGGACGTAGTGCAGAAGAGATCTACCAGAATGCTGCCTGGTTCAGAGGATATTAGCTATAAGAAAAGACTGGACAAACTTTTATTGTCTCTTGTGGAACATTGAAGTCTGAGGGGAAACCCAATAGAAGTATATAAAATAATGAGGGGTCATAGAAAGAGTATAACCATATAACAATTACAGCACGGAAACAGGCCCGTTCGGCCCTACCAGTCCACGCCGACCACTTTCTCTGACCTAGTCTCATCTACCTGCTCTCAGACCTTAACCCTCCAATCCCCTCCCATCCATATACCTATCCAATTTACTCTTAAATAATAAAATCGAGCCTGCCTCCACCACTTCCACCGGAAGCTCATTCCACACAGCCACCACCCTCTGAGTAAAGAAGTTACCCCTCATGTTACCCCTAAACTTTTGTCCCTTAATTCTGAAGTTATGTCCCCTTGTTGGAATCTTCCCCACTCTCAAAGGGAAAAGCCTACCCACGTCAACTCTGTCCGTCCCTCTTAAAAATTTAAAAACCTCTATCAAGTCCCCCCTCAACCTTCTACGCTCCAAAGAATAAAGACCCAACCTGTTCAACCTCTCTCTGTAGCTTAAGTGCTGAAACCCAGGCAACATTCTAGTAAATCTCCTCTGTACCCTCTCCATTTTGTCGACATCCTTCCTATAATTTGGCGACCAGAACTGCACACCATACTCCAGATTCGGCCTCACCAATGCCCTGTACAATTTTAACATTACAACCCAGGATGGATATGTCAAAGACCTGAGGACATTGCTTTGAGGGGCGAGGAAAGTTGAATTCTCTGCCGCAGAGGGCAGTTTAGCCCAAATCACTGGATGGATTTAAGAGAGAGTTAGATAGAGCTCTAGGGGCTAGTGGAATCAAGGGATATGGGGAGAAGGCAGGCACGGGTTATTGATTGTGGATGATCAGCCATGACCACAATCAATGGCGGTGCTGGCTCGAAGGGCCGAATGGCCTCCTCCTGCACCTATTTCCTCCCATCTTACCTAATTTGTTTTTCACTGTCACTTTCAGACTCTTTAACACCTTTATCAAATCTATATTAACTGTTTCCCATTCCTTCCTTTCTCTTGCCATAGCCCATTTTGGTTTCTCTAGGTTTCAGCCCACTGCTCTTCTCCCTGACTGGCAGATTAACGTCACTGCCACCTACATCCCCCTCTACAATGCGTGTTCCCTCCTCCTTAGTGACAGGAGTAATGATATCCCACAAACGTACTGCTCAAGACGTACTGCTCAATGTGATTTCCCTGCACTCCCTCTAACAAGCACTTCCTTCCCTGATGTATTCTAAGGCCCTTTGCTGTTGTTACTTTCTGCCAACCACAAGAACAGACCTGGCGCTTCTTTCCCTTTACCAATGAGCCGCAGTCCTTCATTGATGCGTTAATCGTACTCATAATCTTTTCCATTCCGTAATCCACCTGTGAGTCTTCTTCTGCCCCAGCTCTCACAGACTAGGGGTATTTTTCTATTATTTGTCGTAGCTTTTTAGAGGTGCAGCAAAACAATGAAGTCAAACTCAAGAAAACAGAAAGAGCAAAGAGAAAGATATAAACTACAGAATATAATTTGCAGTATTGTAGTGCATCTGTTCCACAGACAAAGTCTAATGTCTGCAATGGGGTTTATGTGAATCGGACAGCACCCTAGCTTATGGAAGGACCATTCAGAAGCCTGATAACAGTGGGGCAGAAGCCATTCCTAAGACTGATGGTGCTTTCAAGCTTCTGTATCTTCTGCCAGACGGGAACAGGAAGAAAAAGAAGGATTTTTCTGATTATAGAGTTATTCAGTGTGGAAACAAGCTTGCCCAATTTGCCCACACCGATCAACATATCTCATTTACCCACCTGCCGGCATTTGGCCCATATCCCTCTAAACCTGTCCTATCCATATACCTGTTCAAAAGTTCCTTAAACGTTGCGATAGTATCTGCCTCAACTATCTCCTTCGGCAGCTCGTTTCATACACCCATCCCTTTTGTGTGAAAAAGGTACCCCTCAGATTCCAATTAAATCTTTCCCCCCCCTCACCTTAAACCTATGACCAAAAAGCAACCTTCCATCTCACTCTCTGCTTCCTTCCATGAAGCCAATTTTCTATCCATTCAGCTCACTCCTTGGATTCAATGGGATCTATCCTTCCAGAGCAACCTACTATGAAGAACATTGGCAAATGCCTTGCAGAAATCCATATATACATCTACAATCTTCATCAACCTTTTTAGTCATGTCATCAATAAACTCGATCAGAGTTAAGGGTTTTGGGTTAAGGGTTTTGCCATTAACTGTGTACTCTTCTCTTGTATTCAACCTCCCAAAGTGCAACACCTCATAATTGCTCCGATTAAACCCATCTGCATTTCTCCATCCATTTCAACAGCTGATCTATATCCTGCTTCTTTGACACTCTCCTTATCGTTGGGTATCATCCTAACAGTTTAGGAAACATCTGCAAATTTACTAAAGAACCCATCTACATTTCTGTCCATATCATTTACACAACATATATCACAACAGAGGCCCCAGCAATGATCCCTGTGGGACTCCACTGGTCACAGACAGACCTCCAGCCAGAATAATACCCATTTATATATATCACAGCACAGATCCTGCACAATCAGAATAATACCCTTCCATGAGTAAACTGGTTCTGAATCCAAATGACCAAGACAACTTGGATTGCATGCATTTTAATCTTCTGTATAGGCCTACCATGATGGATTTGATCAAATGCCTTACTAAATTTCAAATTTAATGTAGATTACATCCACTACCCTATACCCATCAATCATCATCGCGACCTTCTCAAAATCACTCAATCAAGTTCAAAAGATCAGACCTGCTGCGACATCAGCCAATTCAGTTCACGTAATATCAAGATGAGAGCATTGGATGCAGCCAATGAAACCATGTTCTCCAAAAATAATTGCCTCTACCAAGCTGATGCAATACAGTTACAATACTGACCTGTGGCAATTGCTTAGGTATGTCATGCTCACGGGGTCAGGCCAAATCCAGTCTGGCTAATTATTATCAAGCTAGATTACTCTAATCACAGAATTATATAGCACAGAAATGATCCCTTCAGCCTAACTTAGCCATGTCAACTGTGATGCCTATGCATACCACTACAATATGACTGCATAAAACCAATATACCTCTATTCTTTTCTTATCCATATACCTGTCCAATGTCTCTTAAATGTGATAATTGTATCTGTCTCCACCATCTCCTCTCACAACTTGTGTTCCACCACCCTCAGTTTGAAAAAAACTTTTCTATCTATGCTCATATAACTATGAGAGGAATAGATAAGGTAGGCAGTCGAAATGTCTAATGCTAGAGGCCATAGCTATAAGGTGAGAGGGGAAAGTTGTAATGGAGATGAGCAGGGCAAGTTATTTTACACGCATAGTAGTGATTGCTTGGAACATATTGCCAGGGGTAGTGGCGGAGGCAGATACAAGAGTGGTGTTCAAGAGGCTTTTGGATAGGCAGGGCAGAGAGGAATATTGATCATGTGCAGGCAGATGAGATTAGTTTAACATTGTTGGGCGAGGGGCTTGTTCCTGTGCTGTTCAGTTCTATTGATTTATCCAACTTTTCAACTGATCTATGTCTCTCTATATCTTTTCAAAACCTTCTTCACTGTATACTATGCTGCCATTTTCAGTGCTGTCAGCAAACTTGCTTATCAGTAATTATTGTAAATATATATACATATATCTCTATATATAAATAATCTCTGCAGTACACCGGTGAATCAGAACAACAACCCTTTGCCCACTACCTTCTGCCTCTTATCACCAAGCCTATTTTGCATCCAGTCTTTGAAGACATGTTGGATCCCATGTGCCTGTCAAACCGTCAGCAAACCAATGGATGATGTCAATAATAGTGCTATCATATCATATCATATCATATCATATATATACAGCCGGAAACAGGCCTTTTTTCGGCCCTCCAAGTCCGTGCCGCCCAGCGATCCCCGTACATTAACACTATCCTACACCCACTAGGGACAATTTTTACATTTACCCAGCCAATTAACCTACATCAGTTGGCACTTACTCAACATTAACCTGTTTGGCAAAGCCCAGGACCACTTTGGTCCAGACATTATCACAACCTTCGTCCAAACATGGAATATCAATGTCTGCGCCAATCAGTGATCACCCATTCGCACTAGCTCTATGTTATTCTGCTTTTTCAACCACTCCTTACACACTACAGTAATTGCCAGCGGCCAACCTATCCTACAAACCCGCACATCTTTGGGATGTGGGAAAAAACCCATGCAGTCACAGCGAGACATTCCAACTCCACATTGTCAGCACCCGAGACCAGGATCGAGCGCAGGTCCCTGGTGCTATAATGCTGCAGCTCTACCAGCTGTGTCACTGCCATCCTTAAAAGTCCATAAAATCAAATATAGATTATGGTTGCAGACACCCTATGCGCTGAAAATTCTGTGACAGATGTATCAGTCCATGACAGTATTGGCAGCAGTTAATACCTTACAGTTCTTGTTCAGACAGTCCTGGCTACACACTTCAGATCTTTTCATTTTTCTGTGTGGCAGTATGATCACGCTAAATGAGTTAAACTTGCAACAGATTGGGCCACATAGCTAGATATCCATAAGACACTGCGGATCTGCAGCAGCAGAAATACCACTGCAATTTGTAACTTTGTGGTCTGGCAAAGAAACCACTCTATTACAATCAATCCTAGTACACACGGAGACCAGTGAAATGGGGTGCCAATTTTATGAAGTTGCGCCCCTGGTGCACATGTGTGCTAAAGAACAAAAGCATCGTTGAGTAGATAGAATTATCTGATCTCATAACCAACGTTTCATTTCAAATAGTTATTGCAGTTCTGCAGTGTCTAATACTGAATGGTGATGGTCTGGTTGAAGTGGGGGAGAATATTTTACTGAGAATATTTTAGCCCTCGATGATAGCTGAGCCCAAGGCTGAAGGATTTGCAACAATGTTTGGAAGCCCCAAGTGCCATCTAAACATTCTCCTTAATCACCACCATCATAGATGCTGTCTTCACCCAAGGTGATTCATTACAAGATATCAAAACATGACTCAGAGCAATAGATACAGCTGATACGATCAGACAGCGCCACAGCACATTGTAGTCTCAGTCCAAGCATCTCCAAAAGAGCCATGGTCCTTGATAATCAATGCAGCATTTGACTGGCATCGCAAAGACCTGGTAAAATAACTCAGTGGGCAGCAAGATAAAAGCATTCCAATGGTTCTTGGAAGTTAGTTATTGTCCTAGGATATTGTTGCAGGAGTTCCTCAGGGAAGCATCAAATTCAGTTGCTTCTTTGCTGGTTCTCCTTCCATCCAAAAGTCTAAATAGGGTTGTTCCGTGTGATTGCACATTATTCAATTCTGTTCACTGAGCAGTTCTTGCCAGCCTTCAGCACTCGCTTAGCAGCGTTAAATTATTAACAAATAAGACTTGTGCTCCAAAAGTATCAGGGAATAGTTTTTACCAACAGAAGAGAGTTGCCACCCACTTTTGGCATTTACCTGCATTAGCATTCTCACATCAAAATTGTGGGAGGCACTCAAAAACTCGACTGGGATCAGTCATATAAATACAGAGACTCCAAGAGCAGGTCAAAGGCTGTGTTGAAGACTCACCTATACTTCATCTATAAGACATAAATTAGAATACCGGCCTCTTGCCAGGATGACAGTAGTTCCAACAGCAGGCTTGGCACCATTTGGGATTAAGCAGCCCAATTAATTGCTATCCCATCCACATTTCCATAAATTCCTTTCCTCATCCACCAGCACACACTGGCTGCAGGGTGTTCCATCTAAAACAATGCAGTAGTTATTCACCTTGGCTACTCGGACAACACCTCAAACCTGTAACCTTTACCATAAAAAGGACAAGGCAACAGATGCATGGCACACAACCACATACGGTACATGTTTCCCTCTGTTGCATACTATTCTTATTTGGAAATGTGTTTCCTTCATCGTCACTGGTTTCAAATTTTGAAAATCCCTATCTCATGACTTTGTTGGATCATCTCCAGAATGACCAAAGCAGTTCAAAAGATAACCCACCATCACCTTTTCAGGAACCTTTAGGCATAGGCAAGAAATGTTGGCCCAGCTAGCAGTGCACAGCTACCAAAATATGAAAAAATAAATAAAAGTGAAGATTGAACAGGAGATGCCATGCCTCAGACATTAGAGAAAGTCAGTTTGTTATAAAAAGCACAGATAAATACAGTACAGCAATATGCAATTCAGCTCATCATGCCAAGCATGATGCAAAGCTAAACTAATCTCATCTGCCTACACATGATCCATATTCCTCCATTCCCTGCAGATCCATGTGCCCATATAAAAGCCTCTTAAACGCTACTATTGTATCTGCCTCCATCACCCACCCCTGGCAATGAGTCCCAGGCACCCACCACACTCTGTAAAAAAAAAACATGTCTCCCCCCCCCCCCCCCATGTTTAAACTTTGCCTCTCTCACCCTTTCAGCTATGCACGCCAGCCTGACATTTCCACACTGGGTGGGATAGGTTGACTGGTTACCTATCCATGCCTCTCATCATTTTATGTACTTCTACTATAAGATCGGCCCTCAGCCTCCTATGCTGCAGAAAATTTGTCCAAACTCTTCTGACAGCTAATTCCCTCTAATCCAGGCAACAATCTGGTAAACCTCTTCTGCACTCTTTCCAAAGCCTCCACATCCTTCCTGCAATGGGGTGATCAGAACTGTATGCAATACACCTAAGCTTGCTGATAATAAACTGAAAAAAAAATTGTTCTTTTATATTATATTTTCTGTTTGACTTTCAGACGTTGTAGTATAAAAGATAATGAAGATTCCATGGCTGAGTGTGTGAAACCTAAACCACATCTTAGACATATTGGGGAAGAACTGATGGTTGTACCAGGGGCAACACACAGGGTGAGAAAATAATGTTTATATTTCCTTGTGTATCTGGAACTTCTATGTTTTGCATCTCCAGTTTGAACCATACCATTCCAGCATTGTTTTTACATTTTCCTTCCCCATCTTTGTCCTTTATTTATATCTCCTGTAGGTCGATCACCTTCTTTCCCACCGTTTCACCCAGCCTTGCAACCACTTCTGTCCTTCAATCTCCTTTGGTGTCCATAGGAACACCCTGATTTCCATTGGTCTCTCCACCCTTCCCTCTTCGCTGCAATTTAAAATGTGTTTGATCACCTTCTTTGTTCAGTCTGAGAAGAGGTTATAGCCCCAGAACATTGACACTACTCTGTCCACAGATACTACATGTCATGCTGAATATTTGCAGATGTTTTCAGTTTTTTTTCTTCTAAATCACCCCTCCCATTATTCAGCTGGGTGGGACTCAAGGTTCCATTTCCACAATCTGGTGATAACCAGATAATAGACACAAAATGCTGGAGTAGCTCCATGGGACAGGCAGCATCTTTGGAAAAAAGGAATGGGTAACGTTTTTATTCTTCAGTCTCATGGAAACATAGAAACATAGAAAATAGTTGCAGGAGGAGGCCATTCGGCCCTTCGGACCAGCACCGCCATTCATTGTGATCATGGCTGAGCATCCACAATCAGTAACCTGTGTCCAACTTCTCCCCATATCCCTTCATTCCACTAGCCCCCAGGGCTCTATCACACTCTCTCTTAAATTCCTCCAGTGATTTGGCCTCCACTGCCCTTTGGCAGAGAATTCACAAATTCCACAAAGTGGATAACCTCACATTTATCTACATTATACCGCATCTGCCGACTCACTCAACCTGTCCAGGTCACCCTGCAACTCCTAACATTCTTTTCGCAGTTCACACTGCCACACAGCTTTGTGTCATCTGCAAACTTGCTAGTGTTACTTCTAATTCCTTCATCCAAATCATTAATATATATGGTAAACAGTTGCGAGCCTTGCGGCACTCCACTCGCCACTGCCTGCCATTCTGAAAAGGACCCGTTTACTCCTACTCTTTGCTTCCTGTCTGCCAACCAATTCTCTGTCCATGTCAACACCCTACCCCCAATACCATGTGCTCTAATTTTGCTCATCAATCTCCTGTGCGGGACCTTATCAAAGGCTTTCTGAAAGTCTAGATACACTCCATCCACTGCTCCCCTTCATCCATTTTACTTGTCACATCCTCAAAAAATTCCAGAAGATTAGTCAAGCATGATTTCCCTTTCATAAATCCGCGCTGATTTGGACTTATCCTTTTACTGCTATCCAAATGCACCGTTATTACCTCTTTAATAATTGACTCCAGCATCTTCCCCACCACTGATGTCAGGCTAACTGGTCTGTAATTCCCCGTTTTCTCTCTCGCTCCTTTCTTGAAAAGTGGGATAACATTAGCTATCCTCCAATCCACAGGAACTGATCCTGAATCTCGACCCGAAACGTCACCCATTCCCTCTCTCCGGTGGTGTGACCAGTGATGTGCCTCATGGTTTGGTACTGGGCCCATTCTTATTTGTCATCTATATCAATGATTTGGATGAGAACGTACACGGAATGATTAGCAAGTTTGCAGACGACATAAAAGTGGGTGGTATTGTAGATAGTGAAGATAGTTGTCAAAAAATGCAGCTGGATCTTGATCGGTTGGGCAGGTGGGCTGAGGAATGGTTGATGGAATTAATATGGAGAAATGTGAGGCATGCATTTTGGGAAGTCTAACCAACATAGTGAATGATAGGGCTCTGGGGAGTGTTGTGGAGATGAGTCATCTTAGAGTGGAGGTAAATAGTTCCTTGAGAGTGGAATCACTGGTAGATCGGGTGGTCAAAAAAGCTTTTGGCACATTAACCTTCATCAATTAGAATATTAAGTATAAAAGTTGGGAGGTCATGTTGCAGTTATTATATAAGACGTTGGTGAGGCCACATTTACAGGCCAGTATTGTGATCAGTTTTGGGCACCATGTTATAGGAAAGATGTTGTCAAGTGGAAAGGGTACAGAAAAGATTTACGAGGATGTTGCCAGGACCTGAAAACCTGAGCTCTTGGGAGAGTTGAGCAGGCTAGGGCTCTATTCCTTGGAGCGCAGGAGGTGTACAAAATCATGAGAGGAATAGATCTGGTAGTGGAATCGACAACCAGAGGACATAGGATTAAAGTGAGGAGGGAAAAATTGAATAGGAACCTGAGGAGTAACTTTTTTACACAAATGGTGGTGGCTGTATGCAGAGCAGTCTGAGGAGGTAGTTGAGGCAAGTACTGTCGAAACATTTAGGAAACATTTAGATAGGTACATGGATAGGATAGGTTTAGTGGAATATGGGCCAAATGCAGGCAGGTGGGATTAATGTAGATAAATCGTGTTGGTTGGTATGGGCAACTCGTTCCAAGTCAGCATGGATTTACGAAGGGGAAATCGTGCTTGACTAATCCACTGGAATTTTTTGAGGATGTAACTAGGAAAATTGACAGGAGAGAGCCGGTGGATGTGGTGTACCTTGACTTTCAGAAAGCCTTCGACAAGGTCCCACATAGAAGATTGGTGGGCAAAATTAGAGCACATGGTATTGGAGGTAGGGTACTGACATAAAGTTGGTTGACAGACGGAAAGCAAAGAGTGGGGATAAAAGGGTCCCTTTCAGAATGGCAGGCAGTGACTAGTGGGGTACCGCAAGGCTCGGTGTTGGGACCGCAGTTATTTACAATATACATCAATGGCTTGAATGAAGGGATTAAAAGTACCATTAGCAAATTTGCAGATGATACAAAGCTGGGTGGCAGTGTGAACTGTGAGGAAGATGTTATGAGGTTGCAGGGTGACTTGAACAGGTTGTGTGAGTGGGCGGATGCTTGGCAAATGCAGTTTAATGTGGATAAGTGTGAGGTTATCCACTTTGGTGGTAAGAATAGGAAGGCAGATTATTATCTGAATGGTGTCAAGTTAGGAAAAGGGGACGTACAACGTGATCTGGGTGTCCTAGTGCATCAGTCACTGAAAGGAAGCATGCAGGTACAGCAGGCAGTGAAGAAAGCCAATGGAATGTTGGCCTTCATAACAAGAGGAGTTGAGTATAGGAGCAAAGAGGTCCTTCTGCAGTTGTACAGGGCCCTAGTGAGACCGCACCTGGAGTACTGTGCAGTTTTGGTCTCCAAATTTGAGGAAGGATATTCTTGCTATTGAGGGCGTGCAGCGTAGGTTTACTACGTTAATTCCTGGAATGGCGGGACTGTCATATGTTGAAAGACTGGAGCGACTAGGCTTGTATACACTGGAATTTAGAAGGACGAGAGGGGATCTTATCGAAACGTATAAGATTATTAAGGGGTTGGACACGTTAGAGGCAGGAAACATGTTCCCAATGTTGAGGGAGTCCAGAACCAGGGGCCACAGTTTAAGAGTAAGGGGTAAGCCATTTAGAACAGAGATGAGGAAAAACTTTTTCAGTCAGAGAGTTGTGAATCTGTGGAATTTTCTGTCTCAGAAGGCAGTGGAGGCCAATTCTCTGAATACATTCAAGAGAGAGCTAGATAGAGCTCTTAAGGATAGTGGAGTCAGGGGGTATGGGGAGAAAGCAGGAACGGGGTACTGATTGAGAATGATCAGCCATGATCACATTGAATGGCGTTGCTGGCTCGAAGGGCCGAATGGCCTACTCCTGCACCTATTGTCTATTGGCAGGTTGGGCCGAAGGCCCTTTTTCCTCGCTGCATGACAATGTTTGGTGTGAACAGGTCCGTTTGGACTCCATGGGGGTGCCTGTTTCCATGCGGTATCTTTCAATCAACTCAATCAATCATTCCAGTAATATGAATCTTTTGTCTGCCGCTGCTTTCAATAAGATTGATAAGATATCTTTCTCATCAATACGCTTCTTATCTCTTAACTGATCTCTTAACCTTTTGGTGATCTCTTAACCTCTATTTTTTTTCTCAAAAGTTCTTCTGCCTGAAGCCTAATTGAGCAAGTCATCTTTACCCATCATTCTGCTTGCACTACCTACATTTTAAAAAATTTAGTTTTTAACCAAAAGTAATTTAATCAATTATTAACAATATAACATAACAGTATAACAGAGCTTTATTTGTCGTTCGGTACCGAAGTACCGAACGAAACTACATAGCAGTCATAGAAAAAAAAGAACACAAGACACACAGCCCCAACACAAACGTCCATCACAGTGACTCCAAACACCCCCTCACTGTGATGGAGGCAACAAAACTTCCACTCTCTTCCCTACGCCCACGGACAGACAGCTCGTCCCCGACCGAATCGCACAGTCCCCGTAAGGGGATGGAAGTCCCCCCGGCCGAATCGCACCGGGCGCTGAAACGTCTTGCGGCCGAGCCGGGCGATGAAAGGCCCCGCGACCAAGCCTTGTGCAGCTAAGTCCCGTGGTCGAGCCGCACCAGCGATGTTAAGTCCCGCAGCCGAGCCGCACCGGGTGATGTTAAGTCCCGCAGCCGAGCCGCACCGGGCGATGTAAAGTCCCGTGGTCGAGCCGCACCGGGCGATGTAAAGTCCCGCAGCCGAGCCGCACCGGGCGATGTTAAGTCCTGCAGCCGAGCCGCACCAGCGATGAAAAGTCCCGTGGTCGAGCCGCACCAGCGATGTAAAGTCCCGCAGCCGAGCCGCATCGAGCGATGTTAAGTCCCGCGGCCGAGCTGCACCGGGCACTGTTAAGTCCAGCGGCCAAGCCGCACCGGGCGATGTAAAGTCCAGCGGCCAAGCCGCACCGGGCGATGTAAAGTCCAGCGGCCAAGCCGCACCGGGCGATGTAAAGTCCAGCGGCCGAGCCGCACCGGGCAATGTTAGGCCCCGCAGCCGAGCCGCACCCCGCGCCGTGAGGAAGAGAAAAGTTTCCCCCACCCCCCCCCCCCGCCACCCCCCACCCACACCACCACCCACACCACCACCCCCCACACATACACAACCAAAAAAAATACAAAAACCATCCCAACACCGACACAACAAACAAAAAAAAGGAAAAAAGACGAACAGACTGCTAGCGAGCCGCTGCCGTTAGGCGCCGCCACGCCGCCACTTCCTACTGTAAATAATATTTACAGTACAAAATAAAACAAAACAAAACCCACCACCATAATACAAGTCAAATAAATATACTAAATACCATCCTATACAATGATATCACCATCCTTATTGAGGATGACATACTACCTATATTAGCTGCTGGTCTAGTAATAGCTCAGCACCATAGTCTCAGAAAGCTATACAATATAAGCCCTTTGGCACACCTGGAAGTGCCTCAAGACATATTATTGTCCAAATTGTAGTCTAAAAATATTAATAATTATGAAAATCCAGTCGGAGCATCATTTGTAATCATTTTGTTGTTTGCTAGCACTAATTTACTAGTTTACTTTATGTTTGTTCGTGATGCAGCTTGAGTTTGGGATGTCTCCAGAGCTTTACAGTCAAAGAGAAGATAATACAAGATATGCAACTAGCGCAGAGACTCTGCAAGTTCTGAGAACTTGTCAGGGTTTGAATGACAACATAGGTCAGCAACAAAGTACGTAATCTGACATGCAGTGAAAATAGCTCATTAAGAATAATTGATATAGTTATTACGAAATCTCTGAAACTGAAGGGTTAACAAGGACCCCAACGTGATAATAACTTGTGCCTCCTTCAGCTGGAAAGTGACTTTCTGTACAGTTCTAACATTTTTTTACATTGGCACGTCTGAGACATAAATGGATGATGTGAATTTCCAAATCAGACCTTTTAATGTATTTTCTGGAGATGAGATGTTGTTAGAGGTCATGCTCCTGCCACTGAATCAGAAGGTTATGGGAAACATGCCATGCTCCTACTCAGTCCTATGATTTAAGCTAACAATATTTAGGGAAGGGTCCTGACCCAAAAGGTCACCTATTTATGTTCTCCAGACTTGCTGCTGAGTTACTCTAGCACTTGGTGTCTTTTGGTAAACCAGCACCTGCATTTCCTTGCATCCCAATATTTAGCTGTGTTGCCTTTGATGAAATATCAAACTTAACATAGAACGGGCCACTGGCCCCGCAATGTCTGTGCTACACATGATGCCAAATTAAACTGGTCTCATCTGCCAGCACATGATCCATATCCTTCTATTCGTTGCACTTCCATGTACCTATCCAAAAGCCTCTGAAACACCACTATCGTATTTGTCTCTACCACCATCTTTGGCAATGCGATCCAGGCCCCTACTACTCTTGTGTAAAAAAAAAAACTTACCCTGCACATCTCCATTAAATTTCCCCATCTAATATGGGGAGAAGGGACATACGGGGTACTGATTAGAAACATAGAAAATAGGTGCAGGAGGAGTCCATTCGGTCCTTCGAGCCAGCACCGCCATTCATTGTGATCATGGCTGATCATCCACAATCAATAACCCGTGCCTGCCTTCTCCCCATATCCCTTGATTCCTCTAGCCCCCAGAGCTCTATCAAACTCTCTCTTAAATTCATCCAGTGATTTGGCCTCCACTGCCCTCTGTGGCAGAGAATTCCACAAATTCACAAATCTGGGTGAAAAAGTTCCTTCTCACCTCAGTTTAAAATGGCCTCCCCTTTATTCTAAGATTGTGGCCCCTGGTTCTGGACCTCCCCAACATCGGGAACATTTTTTCTGCATCTAGCTTGTCCAGTCCTTTTATAATTTTATTTGTCTCTATAAGGTCCCCTCTCATCCTTCTAAACTCCAGTGAATACAAAGCTAGTTTTTTCGATCTTTCCTCACAATGACAGTCCCTCCATCCCAGGGATTAACCTTGTGAACCTACGCTGCACTGCCTCAACAGCAAGGATGTCCTTCCTCAAATTAGGAGACTAAATCTGCACAGAATACTCCAGATGTGGTCTCACCAGGGCCCAATGGTTGCAGGGTGACCTAGACAGGTTGAGTGAGTGAGCAGATGCATGGCAGATGCAGTATAATGTAGATAAATGTGAGGTTATCCACTTCGGCGGCAAAAACAAGGAGGCAGATTATTATCTCAATGGTATCAGGTTAGGTAAGGGGGAAGTGCAGCGAGACCTTTAGATTTATTTAGATTTTTTTAGATTTAGAGATACAGCGGGGAAACAGGCCCTTCAGCCCACCGGGTCCGCGCCGCCCAGCGATCACCGCACATTAACACTATCCTACACACACTAGGGACAATTTTTACATTTGCCCAGCCAATTAACCTACATACCTGTATGTCTTTGGAGTACGTACCTAGGTGTCCTTGTACACCAGTCACTGAAATTTGGCATGCAGGTACAGCAGGCAGTGAAGAAAGTTAATGGCATGTTGGCCTTCATAATGAGAGGATTTCAGTATAGGAGTAAAGAGGTTCTTCTGCAGTTGTATTGGGGCCTGGTAAGACCACATCTGGAGTATTGTGTACAGTTTTGGTCTCCTAATTTGAGGAAGGACATCCTTGTAATTGAGCAGTGCAGCGTAGGTTCACGAGGTTAATCCCTGGGATGGAGAGGCTGTCATACGAGGAATGATTGAAAAGTCTGGGCTTATATTCACTGGAGTTTAGAAGGATGAGAGGACCGGACAAGCTAGATGCAGGAAAAATGTTCCCAATGTTGGGGGAGTTCAGAACCAGGGGCCACAGTCTAAGAATAAAGGGGAGGCCATTTAAAACAGGTGAGAAAACACTTTTTCACCCAGTGAGTTCTGAATTTGTGGAATTCTCTGCCACAGAAGGCAGTGGAGGCCACTTCACTGGATGAATTTAAAAGAGAGGTAGATAGTGCTCTAGGGGCTAGTGGAATCACGGGATACGGGGAGAAGGCAGGCACAGGTTACTGATTGTGGATGATCAGCCATGATCACAATGAATGACGGTGCTGGCTCGAAGGACCGAATGGACTCCTCCTGCACCTATTTTCTATGTTTCTAATCAGTACCCCGTATGTCCCTTCTCCCCATATCCCTTGATTCCGCTATCTTCCAAGAGCTCTATCTAACTCTCTGTTGAAAGCATCCAGAGAATAAGCCTCCACTGCCTTCTGTGGCAGATAATTCCACAGATTCACAACTCTCTGGGTGAAAAGGTTTGTCCTCATCGTTCTAAATGGCCTACCCCTTATTCTTAAACTGTGGCCCCTGTTTCTAGACTCCCCCAACATCAGGGACATGTTTCCTGCCTCTAGCGTGCCAATACCTTAATAATCTTTTATGTTTCAATAAGATCCCCTCTCATCCTTCTAAATTCCAGAGTATAAAAGCCCAGTTGCTCCATTCTTTCAACATATGACAGTCTCGTCATCCCAGGAATTAACCTCATGAGCCTACGCTGCACGCCCTCAATAGCAAGAATGCCCTTCCTCAAATTTGGAGACCAAAACTGCACACAGTACTCTAGGTGTGGTCTCACCAGGGCCCTACACAACTGCAAAAGGTCCTCTTTGCACCTATACTCAACTCCTCTTGTTATGAAGACCAACATACCATTAGCTTTCTTCACTGCCTGCTGAACCTGCATGCTTATTTTCAGCGACTGATGTGCATGGACACCCAGATCTCATTGTACTTTCCCTTTTCCGAACTTTACACCATTCGCCTTCTTGTTCTTGCCACCAAAGTGGATAACCTCACATTGATCTACATTAAACTGCATCTGCCTTGCATCTGCCCACTCACCCAACCTGTCCAAGTCACCCTGCATCCTCATAGTATCCTCCTCACAGTTCACACTGCCACCCAGCTTTGTGTCACCTGCAAATTTGCTGTTACTTTTTATCCCTTCATCTAAATCATTAATACATATTGTAAATATGGTCCCAGTACCAAGCCTTGCGGTACCCCACAGGTCATGCCTGCCATTCTGAAAGGGACCCGTTATTCCCTACTCTGTGTTTCCTGTCTGCCAACCAATTTTCTATCCATGTCAGTACCCTACCCCCAATACCATGTGCTCTAATTTTGCCCACTAATCTCCTATGTGAGACCTTATCAAAGGCTTTCTGAAAGTCCAGGTACACTCTATCCACTGGCTCTCCCTTGTCCATTTTCCTAGTTACATCCTCAAAAATTCCAGAAGATTAGTCAAGCATGATTTCCCCTTCGTAAATCCATGCTGACTCGGACCAATCCTGTTACTGCCATCCAAATGTGCCACAATTTCATCTTTTATAATTGACTCCAGCATTTTCCCCACTACCGATGTCAGGCTAATTGGTCTATAATTCCGTTTTCTCTCTCCCTCCTTTCTTAAAAAGTGGTACAACATTAGCTACCCTCCAGTCCACAGGAACTGATCCTAAATCTATAGAACATTGGAAAATGACCACCAATGCATCCACGATTTCTAGCGCCACCTCCTTAAGTACTCTGGGATGCAGACCATCAGGCCCTGGGAATTTATCACCCTTCAGTCGCATCAGTCTACCCAACACCATTTCCTGCCAAATGTGAATTTCCTTCAGTTCCTCCGTCACCGTAGGTCCTCTGGCCACTAGTACTTTTGGAAAATTGTTTGTGCCTTCCTTAGTGAAGACAGATCCAATGTACCTGTTCAACCTGTCTGTCATTTCCTTGTTCCCCATAATAAATTCACCTGCTTCTTTCTTCAAGGGACCCACTTAACTAACTTTTTTTCTCTTCACATACCTAAAGAAGCTTTTACTATCCTCCTTTATGTTCTTGGCTAGCTTTTCTCATATATTGTTACCTCAACTTTTCTCCCCATCTTGTCTTTTTGGTTATCTTCTGTTGCTCTTTAAAGGTTTCCCAATCCTTTTGCTTCCCGCTCTTCTTTGCTATGTATACTTCTTCTCTTTTATTTTTATGCTGTCCTTAACTTCCCTTATCAGCCACGGTTGCCTCTTACTCTCCTTAGAATCTATCTTCCTCTTTGGAATGAACTGATCCTGAACCTTCCCAGAAATACCTGCCTTGTTGTTCCACTGTCATCCCTGCTCGGGTTTCTTTCCAGTCAACGTTGGCCAGCTCCTCCCTCATGCCTCCATAGTCCCCTTTGCTCAACTATGATACTGACACTTCCGATTTTCCCTTCTCCCTCTCAAATTGTAGATTAAATCGTATCATATTATGGTCACTACCTCCTAATGGCTCCTTTACCTTGAGTTCCCTTATCAAATCCAGTTCATTACACAGCACTAAATCCAGAATTGCCTTCTCCTTGGTAGACAATAAGCTGCTCTAAGAATCCATCTCGGAGGTACTCCACAAATTCCCTTTCTTGGGGTCCAGTACCAAACTGATTTTCTCAGTCTACCTGCATGTTGAAATCTCGCATAACCACTGTAGCATTACCTTGCTACATGCCAATTTTAACTCTTGATTCAACCTGCACACTATATCCAGGCTACTGCAGTTGGGGGCCTGTAGATAACTCCCATTGTGGTCTTTTTACCCTTACAATTCCTCAGTTCTATCTATACTGACTCGACATCTCCTGATTCTATGCCACTCCCTGCAAGGGACTGAATTTCATCCCTTACCAACAGAGCTACCCCACCCCCTCTGTCCACCTGTCTGTCTTTTCGATCGGACGTATACCCCTGAATTCCCTGTCTTGCAGTCCCGACAGTTCCAAAGAGGGTGTACCTGTTTTCATTAGGTACAGCCACTGGGGTCGCCTGCTCTCCACGTTTACTCCCCTTTCTCACAGTCATCCACCTTCGCTCTTCCTGTAACCTTGGCGCGATAACCTCATTGTAGGTCTTCTCCAGGAAACACTCGTTTTCCCATATGGCCCTGAGGTCATCCAGCTGCTTCTCCTATTCCTCAACACTTTCATTCAGGAGCTGCACCTGGACACAATTTCTGCAGGTGCAGTTTCCAGAAGCTCCAGCGATCCTCTTGCAGCCATATCTCTAATTCCCACAACATATTTGTGTCTCAATTTCTAACTGAGCCTCAAGCTCATCCACTTTATTTCTTTTACTTGGCGCATTCAAATACAACACTTTAACTTCAGTATTCACCTCCCCTGACTTTACTCTCTATTCCTTTCTCGAACATTCCTTCCCAATAATTCGGGAGTCTTTTGTAACTTTTTCTGTACTCACTTCCCTTTTATACTCCCAATTTGTCAACACCTCCCCCCCGCTATTTAGTTTAAACCCACACGTGTAGCACTAGCAAACCTGCCCGCCAGAACGTTGGTCCAGTTAAGGTGTAACCCGTCCCTTTTGTACAGGTCATTCCTACCCCAGAAGAGATCCCAGTGGTCTATAAATCTAAATCCCTGCTCCCTGCTCCCTGCACCAGGCCCCCAGCCACACATTCAGATCCCCTATTTCCCTGTTCCTGCCTTCTTGATTTTGCCTCTACTGCCTTCTACGGCAGAGAATTCCACAAATTCACAACTTTCTGGGTGGAAAAGGTTTTTTTCATCTCAGTTTTAAATGGCCTCCCCATTATTCTTAGACTGTGGCCCCTGGTTCTGGACTCCCCCAACATTGGGAACATTTTTCCTGCATCTAGTTTGTCCAGTCCTTTTATAATTTTATACGTTTCTATAAGATCCCCTTCTAAATTCCAGTGAATACAAGCCCAGTCTTTCCAATCTTTCTTCATATGACAGTCCCGTCATCCCGGGAATTAACTACTGCCTCAATAGCAAGGATGTCCTTCTTCAAATTAGGAGACCAAAACTGCACACAATACTCCAGATGTGGTCTCACCAGGGCCCTGTACAACTGCAGAAGGACCTCTTTACTCCTCTCGTTATGAAGGCCAACATGCCATTAGCTTTCTTCACTGCCTGCTGCACCTGCATGTTTACTTTCAGTGACTGATGTACAAGGACACCCAGGTCTCTTTGACCTTCCCTTTTTCCTAATCTGGCACCATTAAGTGTTAATTTCCTGTAATGAGGTGACCAGACTGCACACAATGCTCCAAATGTGGCCTAACCTAAATCCTGTAATAACTACCCTATCATAACTTCCTCATTCTTACATTCAAAGCCCCTAGCAATATAGGCAAACATACCATACTTCTTTACCACCCTATCTACCTGTGCTGCCACCTTTAGTGAGCTACGAACTTGGACTCCAAGATCCCTCTGTACATCATTGTTGTTAAGGGTCATGCTATTAATGTATACTCTCTCCTAACATTCAACCTCCCAAAGTGCAGCACATCATGCTTGCTCAGGTTAAACCCAATCTGCCATTTCTCTGTCCATTTCTGCAGCTGATCTGTATCATCTGACAGCATTCCTCACTATCTGCCACTCCTGTGTTAGTGTCATCAGCAAACCTACTCACCCAACCAGCTACATTTATGTCCATTTATATATATCAAAAACAGCAAAGGTCCCAGCAGAGAAACCCGTGGAACTCTACAGGTCACATACCTTCAGCCAGAATATCTACCTTCCACCACAAGCCTCTCTATCTTCTATGAATAAGTCAGTACTGAATCCATATACCCAAGTCATAGTGAATCCCGTACATCTTAATCTTCTGGATCAGCCGACCATAAAGGACCTTATCAAAAGCCTTGCTAAAATCCACGTATACAACATCCACACCCAACATTCATCAATTTCCTTCATAACCTTTGTTAAGGGCGGCAAGGTGGCGCAGCGGTAGAGTTGCTGCTTTACGGCGCTTACCGCGCCAGAGACCCGGGTTCGATCTCGACTACGGGTGCTGTCTGCACGAAGTTTGTATGTTCTCCCCGTGACTGCATGGGTTTTCTCCGAGATCTTCGGTTTCCTCCCACACTCCAAAGACGTATAGGTTTGTAGGTTAATTGGCTTGGTATAAATGTAAAATTACCCCTAATGTGCATAGGATAGTGTTAATGTGGGGATCGCTGGTCGGTGCGGACTCAGTGGACTGAAGGGCCTGTTTCCATACTGCGTCTTTAATCTAAACGCAGTGGAGGCCAGTTCGTTGGATGCTTTCAAGAGAGAGCTGGATAGAGCTCTTAAGGATAGCGGAGTGAGGGGGTATGGGGAAAAGGCAGGAACGGGGTACTGATTGAGAGTGATCAGCCATGATCGCATTGAATGGCGGTGCTGGCTCGAAGGGCTGAATGGCCTACTCCTGCACCTATTGTCTATTGTCTATTGTCTAAACGTCCTCAAAAAAATTCAGTCAAGTTAGTAAGGTACGACCTGCCATGAACAAAGCTGAGCAAGCTATCCCTAATTTGCCCATTCTCTTCCAAATGGAAGTAAATCTCGAAGAATTCTCTCCCGCAATATCCCAACTAGCCTATAGTTCCCTGGATTCTCTCCACTTCTCTGTGGCTGGAGAAGAAACAAAGATCTGGAGAAGAAACAAAGATCCTGCAATCTTCTCCTTGCTCAATAGGATAGATCCTATGAGACCCAGGGGACTTATCTACTTTAAATAGTCGATAGTCTCAGCACCACCACCTTCCCGATTTCATGTAGCGTAACCTTTTTAAGAAGGGAGGGAGTGGGAACCTTTTTAAGAAAGGTTAAAAAATATATTTTTAAGAAAATGGGGAATTATAGACCAGTCAGCCTTATGTCAGCAGTTGGGAAGAAGCTTGAGTCGATAATTAAAGGTGTAATAGCAGCGTATTTAGAAAGCAGTGACATGATCGATCAAAGTCAGCATGGATTTATGACGGGAAAATCATACTTGACTCATCTGGAATTTTTTGAGGAGGTAACAAGTAGAATGGAGAAGGGAGAGCCAGTGGATGTGGTGTATCTGGACTTTCAAAAAGCCTTTGACAAGTCAAGTCAATTTTATTTGTATAGCACATTTAAAAACAACCCACGTTGACCAAAGTGCTGTACATCTGTTTAGGTACTAAGGAAAAAAATGAAACATACAGTAGCACACAAACATAACAGCACATACAAAACAGTTCACAGCGCCTCCTCAATGGGCCTCAAACGCTAGGGAGTAGAAATAGGTTTTGAGCCTGGACTTAAAGGAGTCGATGGAGGGGGCAGTTCTGATGGGGAGAGGGATGCTGTTCCACAGTCTAGGAGCTGCAACCGCAAAAGCGCGGTCACCCCTGAGCTTAAGCCTAGACCGCGGGATAGTGAGTAGCCCCAAGTCGGCCGACCTGAGGGACCTGGAGTTAGAGAGGTGGGTTAGAAGATTTTTGATGTGGGGGGGGGGAATGTCCATTTAGGGCTTTATATGTGAATAGGAGGAGCTTGAAGTTGATTCTGTACCGTACAGGGAGCCAGTGGAGAGAGGCCAGAATCGGCGTGATGTGGTCCCTTTTACGGGTACCCGTCAGGAGTCTCGCTGCGGCGTTTTGGACCAGTTGCAGGCGGGACAGGGATGATTGGCTGATCCCAGTGTATAGGAAAGCTAAAATCAAACCTTTCCTCCAATTCGACGACACTGAAAATATCATTCACGCTTTCATTTCCTCTAGGCGGGAGGAAATGAAAGCGTGAATGATATTTTCAGTATCGTCGAATTGGAGGAAAGGTTTGATTTTAGCTATGGTATGAAGTTGGAAGAAGCTGGCTTTTACCACAGCGTTGACTTGCTTGTCAAACTTTAATGCAGAGTCAAATATCACGCCGAGGTTTTTGACGTGCGGTTTGACTAGGCAGGATAGGCTTCCAAGACTGCCTGTTATCGATTTGATGGAGTCGGGGGGGGGGGCGAATAGGATGACCTCAGACTTGCTCTCGTTTAATTGGACAAGGTCCCACACAAGAGATTAGTGTGCAAAATTAGAGCACATGGTATTGGGAGTAGGGTATTTACATGGATAGAGGACTGGTTGGCAGACAGGAAGCAAAGAGTAGGAATTAATGGATCCTTTTCAGAAGGGCAGGCAGTGACTAGTGGGGCACCGTAAGGCTCAGTGCTGGGACCTCAGTTATTTACAATATGGATTAACGATTTAGATGAGGGAATTAAATGTAACCATCTCCAAGTTAACGGATGATGCAAAGCTGGGTGGCAGTGTGAGCTGCGAGGAGGATGCTATGAGGCTGCAGGATGATTTGGATAGGTTGGGTGAGTGAGCAGATGCATGGCAGATGCAGTATGTGGATAAATGTGAGGTGGCAAGAACAAAAAGGCAGATTATTACGTGAATGGTGTCAGATTAGGAGAAGGGGAGGGGAACAAGTCCTTGTATAGTCACTGAAAGTAAGCATGCAGGTACAGCAAGCAGTGACGGAAGCAAATGGCATGTTGGCCTTAATAGCGAGAGGATTTGAGTATCGGAGCAAGGAGATCCTACTGCAGTTGTACAGGGAGAGACAGTTTTGGTCTCCTAATTTGAGGAAGGACATTCTTGGTATTGAGTGAGTGCAGCGTAAGTTTACCAGGTTAATCCCTGGGACTAACATGATGAACGAATGGGTCGACTGGGCTTGTATTCACTGGAATTTAGAAGGACAAGAGGGGATCTTATGGAAACATAAAATTCTCAAGGGATCAGAAAGGCTAGATGCAGGAAAAATGTTCACGATGTTGGGGGAGTCCAGAACTAGAGGTCACAGTTTAAGAATAAGCAGTAGGCCATTTAGGACTGAGATGAGGAAAAACGTTATCACCCAGAGAGTTGTGAATCTGTGGAATTCTCTGCCACAGAAGGCAGTGGAGGCCAATTCACTGGATGTTTTCAAGAGAGAGTTAGATATAGCTCTTCGGGCTAACGGAATCAAGGAATATGGGGAAAAAGCAGGAATGGGGTATTGATTTTGGATGATCAGCCATGATCATATCAAAGGGCCAAACGGTGTACTCCTGCAACTATTTTCTATGCCTATGTTTCAACTGCCCGAGCATATTTGTATTCTCCACACTGATCTCGCTATCCTCCATGTCCTACTCTTTGGTGGATACAGGTGCAAAGTACTTGTTTTGTACCACACCTACATCCCCCAACTCCAAGCATAGATTCCCTCCTTTAACCTTGAGCAATCCTAGCATTTACTATGGTCCCAAGGAACTGCAGATGCTGGTTTCCAAAATAAATAACACAAAGTGCTGGAGTAACTCAGCGGGTCATACAGCATCTCTGGAGGGTGAAGTTTCAAACAGAGAAGGGTCCCAACATGAAACGTCGTCTATCCATTGTCCTCCAGAGATACTGCCTGATCTCCAGCACTTTGTGTCTATCACTTATTGTATTTTTCCTGCCCCTATTTTCCTTCCCAAAATAAATTACTTTGCATTTGTCAGGATTAAATTTCAATTGATAACATTTCGCCCAACTTTCTATCGATCCATCCCCTTGACTGGGACACCTCCCACGTGTACTTTGGTAACGTAACTAAAATTAATCCCCCTTACTAAAGAATGTATTTATTATCTTCTGACCCATCTCTTTTAAAACCCAAGAAACTTGCTAATATGGTCTGAACTAATACAATTTCAGGAAATTCATAATTCTTCAAAGTCAGTAAATTACTGCTATTTCAAACCGAGCTGACATTTTTACATTGGATATCATGACAACTAAGGTGACATAGTGCACAAGTTGTGCAGATCTCTCAGAGCTTCATGTTTAGTTTAGAGATACAGCATGGAAACAGACCCTTTGGCCCACCGTCCATCCTGACCATCGAACACCCGTTCATACTAGTTTTATGATATCTCACTTTCTCATCCCCTACATATAAAAGGCAATTTTTTACAAAGGACAATACAAACCCGCAACTCTTTGCATTTTTATTGGACAAACCAGGCAAAACTAACACAGTAAATGTTGTAGATCAGGGAACTAGGGTCCCAAGTGCATAGTTTCAGGAAAATAACGACGTAGGTAGAAAGGGTGGTAAAGATGCCATTCAGCATGCCTACCTTTATTGGTACAGGATGTAGAAACAAAGAACTGCAAATGCTGCTTTAAACCAAAGATAGATAAGAAATGCTGGGCCTCACATGTGTCACCTCTATGTCCCGTAGATCAGCTCTCGCTTCCCCCTCCACCTAAAGGCAACAAGAACAGAGTTCCCCTAGTCCTCACCTTTCACCCCACCAGCCTCCGCATCCAACCCATTATCCTCCAACATTTCCGTCATCTACTACATGATCCCACCACTAATCACATCTCATCTCCACCCCTCTCTGCCTTCTGCAGAGACCGCTCCCTCCGCAACTCGTTGGTTCACTCATCTCTTCCCACCCAATGCACCGCCTCCTGGGTACTTTCCCTATGTAACACCTGCCCTTGTACCTCGACTCCATCCAGTGACCCTGATAGCTCTTGCAGGTTAGACGGAGGTTCACATGTACCTCCGCTAGCCTCAGGTATTGCCCCCGGTGTTCCTGATGCGGGCTTCTGTACATCATTGAGACCAAGCGTAGACTCGGCGATCGTTTCACTAAACACTTCGCTCGGTCTGGTAAGGCCTACGAGATCTCCCAGTTGCCAACCATTTCAATTCTCATTCCCATACTGACCATTCTGTCCTTTGCCAGAGTGAGGCCACACGGAGATTGAAGGAACAGCACCTCATATTTCGCTTGGGTAGCTTCTTAATTTTAAGTCACATTTCTAAAACTCCCTACCCACCCCACTTGAATGAATGAATGAATGAGTATATTGGCCAAGTATGTGCATAGACAAGGAATGTGCCTTGGTGCTTAGCTCACAAATGACAACACAAACATACAGTTAACAATTCAGAATAAAGCATAACCACATCAAAACAATAAGGATACAACATTACGGTCTAAATATGTGGGTGAAAATAAACCAGAGCAAAAAAAGAGACTACAGACTTTGGTTATTGAGTAGAACTATCACTCGTGGGGAAAAAAAGCTATTTTTATGTCTGGCTGTGGCTGCTTTGACAGTCCGGAGTCGCCTTCCAGAGGGAAGTGCTTCAAAGAGTTTGTGGCCAGGGTGAGAGGGATCAGAGATGATCTTGCCCGCTCGCTTCCTGGCCCTTGCAGTGTACAATTCGTCAATGGGGGACGGTTGCAGCCAACAACCTTCTCAGCTGATTCTCATTTCCATACTGACCATTCTGTCCATTGTTCCCTTCCTCCACCCTTGTCGTTTAACCAGTTCTACTGTTCACCACTTTGTATCCCTTTTGAGATCACATCGTCCCTAGCCAACAATTGGCCCATAAGGGCACCACCCCTTCTGAGGTTATTTGTTGTGGCCCTGATTTGTCCTGCACTTTTCCTCACCTCCAGCTCTCCCTCCCACCCACCCCTTTTAATCTGAAGAAGGGTCCTAACATAGAAACCCACCCACCCCTTTTAATCTGAAGAAGGGTCCTAACATAGAAAATAGGTGAAGGAGGAGGCCATTTGAGCCAGCACCTACATTCATTGTGATCATGGCTGATCATCCACACTCAGTAACTCGTGCCTGCCTTCTCCCCATATCCCTGATTCCGCTGGCCCCTCGAGCTCTATCTAACTCTCTTTTAAATTCATCCAGTGAATTTGCCTCCACTGCCTTATGTGGCAGAGAATTCCACAAATTCACAACTCTCTGGGTGAAAAAGTTCGGACCCGATATGTCACCTATCCTTTTTCCAGAGATCTGCTGAGTTACTCCAGCACTTTGTGCCTATCTTTGGTATTAAGTAGAGAAGTTGAAGCTTCATGCCATAGGTTTGAGATGAGAGGGGAAAGATTGGAAAGGGACCTGAGGGACAACTGTTTTGCACAGAGGGTGGTGGATATATGGAACAAGCTTCCAAATGAAATGGGAGAGGCAAGTACAATTACATTTAAAAGACACTTGAACAGGTACGTGGATAACTAATGTTTGGAGTGACATGAACCAGGAGCAGAGAAGTGGAACTGGCAATTTGGCCACCATGGAACAATTCTGCCATAGGCCCCACATTTCTGTGCTATCTAGCTGTATGATTCCTTGAGTCTGGAGGTCGGTGCTACTTCTATAGGGTGAGATTGGTGAGCTTTTTGCTGGGTGCTCTGAAATCCTTGGGTAGGAGGATCCACTCGGCACAGAACCTCATTCCCAGGTGACATGAATGGCATCTTTCCACACATGGATTGCTTTTTGAGCAGTGTTCATCCAATGGAGTGAGATGGTTTGATCTCTTTTATGGCATAAATGTTGCCAGATTTGTGCACTGTATTTTGTACTGTAAATATTCTGACTAAATGGCATAAAGTATTCACAACAAATGCAAATGACAATGAGTCTGACAGTTTTAGCATTGGTGAATTTAGGCAGATGTATCAACAATATGTGCACAGCAAGAAAGATTCTAAGACAGTAATGAAATGAACTACTTAATTTGTTTTAGTAGTATTAGTTCATAAAATCTACATTAAAAATGAAAATCTGATTAGAATGCCCATGAAGTTAATCAGATACTCATAAACCGATCTGTTCTTAGGGGAAGGAAACTACTCTGCATCTGCTTTGGACTGTGTGTGACTTCAGACATATACCAAAATGGGTGCCTTACAAATTATGATCTTGAGAATGAATTAACAAATGAATGGAATCTGCTATTTCACATAAAATATTTAACAGAACAATGCTTTCATTCAAATGAATAAAAGTTCAATTGTTGATATCAGTTGGCATTTACTGATAATGCAATAGTGTAAGTTTATTAAAAATGAAAGCTTTTCTTTAAGATTTTTCACTGAATGGTATATTGTGAGCAAAAAGTAGAAATATCTTATTTTGCTTATGCTTGATTTTCTGTCTTGCAGGCAATTTAGAACTACTTTATGATGAGCTAATTTCGAGTGAGCAGAAGCATGAAGGAAACATTGTAAGTAAATTCATGGATCATAGGGGTTTAAATCTCATTTAATTTCCTCTGCGGGTTACTTATCTTAATTCAGGACAGTGATATCACATTTGGATGTATTGCCTGCTGTAACATGAAAAATGATGATTCTTAAATAGGTACTAAAAGAAAATGAGCACGAAGCAGAAAGGAGGGATTAGAATGAGCATAATCGAAAGGGTCGCAGGGAGGTTCTCATATATAGACGAAGAGAGGTTTGTCGGATGTTTCTAAGAGTAAAACCAGGGGAATTTAATACAGTAAACCCTCGTTTTAACAGACCTCTTTATAACACATTTTGGTTATAGCGGACTGACCTACCATGCCACCCCCTGGCGCGCGCCAGCTCCCCTGCCACTTGCACTCCTTGCTGCCCCCAGCTCGCGCCACTTCCCCAGCTGCCCCCTACACCGCCCATGGCTCGCACCATTTCCAAGCCGGACTTTCTGCCGCGACCTTAGATCCACACAGCTTCCTTGGCCGCTTCCAGGCTGCTCCTGCACTGCCACAGCTACCACCAACCGTCACCTGCAGTCCAGCCGCCCAAGGGTCATGACCATTGACTTTGCTGATCTTTGCCTCTCCCCACCTGCCAGCAGGCCGGGGCTGTCGACAGCTGAATTCCAGGCCCAGTTCCGGACCGAGAGTCTGAAGAAGGGTCTCAACCTTATTTAGTGATTAGAGGGACAGAGTGTTAGAATAGGCGTAGTGGGAAGTTGAAGAGCTATTGTGGAGCAATATTTGAATATGAATTATGAGATTCACGAGGATGTTGCTGGGACTGGGGGAGGGGAGAATGACTAGGGGGCTGAACAGGCTGGGACTTGGGGGGGGGCGAGAATGACATGGGGGCTGAACGCTGGGGCTGGGGGGGGCGAGAATGACTAGGGTGCTGAACAGACTGGGGATGGGACTGGGGGGGGCAAGAATGACTAGGGGGCTGAACACACAGGCTGGGGCTGGGGGGGGGGCGAGAATGACTAGGGGGCTGAACACACGGGCTGGGGGGGGCGAGAATGACTAGGGGGCTGAACACACGGGCTGGGGCTGGGGGGGGGCGAGAATGACTAGGAGGCTGAACACATGGGCTGGGGCTGGGGGGGGGGGGCGAGAATGACTAGGGCTGAACACAAGGGCTGGGGCTGGGGGGGGCGAGAATGACTAGGGGGCTGAACAGACTAGGACTGGGGGGGGGCGAGAAGGACTAGGGGACTGAACAGACTGGGGCTGGGACTGGGGGTGGGGTGAGAATGACTAGGGGGCTGAACGGGCTGGGACTGGGTGAGAATGACTAGGGGGCTGAACAGACGGACTGGGGGGTGGGGTGAGAATGACTAGGGGGCTGAACGGACGGGCTGGGACTGGGGGGGGCGAGAATGACTAGGGGGCTGAACAGACAGGCTGGGGGGGGGGTGGCGAGAATGACTAGGGGCTGAACAGACTGGGGCTGTTTTTTCTGGAGTGCAGGAGGCTGATGGGTGAGAATATAGAGATTTATAATATCGTTGGGGTCATGGATAAAATGGATTATCTCAGTCTTTTTCACAGGGTCAGGTAGTCTAAAAGTAGAAGTCATAGTTTTAAGATAGGAAAGAAAAGATAGGAACCCAAGAGACATGTTTTCACATCTAAATGAAGGGTCTCAACCCCAAACATCGACTGTCCATTTGCTTCTACAGATGCTGAATTCTTCTCCTGGCGAGGAGCTGCTCTTCTCAGTATAGCAGGTTCAATACCCCTCCCCCAGCATGTTGGTGGTGTGGGATCCAGCTAGTTACCGCTGCTGAATGTCCAGGGAAAATAAATAGATTCTCATATGGACAATGGTCGTCACTTAGCACTGTTAATTGATACTTATCAACCCATACCTGATGTAATTCAGATTATGTTGCACTTGCTTAACTATCTGTGAAGTTGAGGATAGAATTCAATTATTATAGAAGTAAGGTAGTTAATGAAGCAATTGAAATAGTTTAGCCTAGTACACTGCTATGTAGAAATACTGAAGTAATATCCTGAGGCTGAAGAGATTCATTTCAACAACGGGCGGCACGGTGGGGCAGCGGTAGAGTTGCTGCCTTACAGCACCAGAGACCTGGGTACGATCCTGGCTATGGGTGCTGTCTGTGCAGACTTTGTACATTCTCCCTGTGACCACGTGGGTTTACTCTGGGTGCTCCAGTTTCCTCCTACATTCCAAAGATGTGCAGGCTTGTAGGTTAATTAGCTTCCTGAAATTGCCCCTTGTGTATAGGATACAAATGTGGGATAACTTATAAGTAGTGTACAGATGATCAATGGTTAGCTGAAGGGCCTCTTTCCATGATGTATCTCTGAGCTAAACTAACCAAAACTATCTTCTCATTGCTTTGCTTCATTCTCACACCAACCTGTCTGTCCTCAACCTCTCCCACTGCCAGGGTGAGGCCAGATGCAAACGAGAGAAATTCCACCTATGGCCACGGCAGTAACACAGCCGTCCTTTTCCCTCTCCTCATCGACCCAGTCCGCTCATACAGCCCCTTCTTTCCACAATGCCCCCAGCCAACTCCCTCTCTTGTTCCCAACTTCCACCTTCAGTCTTTTGACTCCTTCCTCTTTATCCAAATCAAAGGTGTAGCCATGGGCACTCATGGGCCCAAGCTATACCTGCCTTTTTGTCGGGTACATCAAACAGTCCTTATTCCAGAGGTACACTGCTCCTATCCCTCAACTCTTTCTCCGCAACATTGATAACTGCATTCATCCAGAACTCAAGGATTTTATTAATTTCACCCCTAACTTTCACACCCTGCCTTCAAATTCACCAAGACTATCTCAGACACCTCGCTCCCCTTTCACAATCTGTCTCCATCACAGGAAACAGACTATTGACGGACACCTATTACAAACCTACTGACTCCCACAGCTATCTGGACTAGACCTTTTCCCACCCTGACTCTTGCAAAGATGCTCTTCCCTACTCACAGTTCCTCCGTCTCCGCTGCATCTGCTCCCAAGATGAGGTGTTCCATACCAGGACATCCGAGATGTCCCCCCTTCGTTCATAGATGAGGCCCGCACACGTCTCTCCGCTGTGTCCCATAGTTCTACTCTCGCTCCACCTCCCTGCAGATGCAACATGGAGAGTTCCCCTGGTTGTCACCTTTCACACCACCAGCCTCCACATCCAACACATTATCCTCCCACATTCCTCACGTCCTAAGGAATCCCACCACCAATCACTTCTTCCCATCTCCATCCCTTGCCACCTTCCACAGGGACTGCTCCCTCGGTAATTCCTTAGTTCACTCGTCCCTTCCCAACCAAACCACTACATCCCTAGGTACTTTCCCCTGCAACCGTAGGAGATGCAACTCATGTTCTTACACTTCCTCCCTCGACTCCATCTAGGGACCCCGATAGCCTTCCAGGTTAGACAGAGGTTCACATGTACCTCCTCTAACCTCAGCTTGGACAGGTTGGGTGAGTGGGCAGATGCATGGCAGATGCAGTATAATGTGGACAAATGTGAGGTTATCCACCTTTGTGGCAAGAACAAGAAGGCAGATTATTATCTGAATGGTGTCAGATTAGGAAAAGGGGAGGTGCAACGACATCTGGGTGTCCTTGTACATCAGTCACTGAAAGTAAGCATTCAGGCAGTGAAGAAAACTAATGGCATGTTGGCCTTCATTGCAAGAGGATTTGAGTTTAGGAGCAAAGATGTCCTACTGCACTTGTACAGGACCCTGGTGAGACCACACCTGGAGTATTGTGTGCAGGTTTGGTCTCCTAAGGACATTATTGCTATTAAGGGAGTGCAGCATAGAAAGTTCACCAGGTTAATTCCCGGATGGTGGAGCTGACTGGGCTTGTATTGACTGGAATTTAGAAGGATGAGAGGGGATCTTATTGAAACATAACAGGTATAACAGAGCTTTATTTGTCGTTCGGTACCGAAGTACCGAACGAAACTACATAGCAGTCATAGAAAAAAAAAAGAACACAAGACACATAACCCCAACACAAACGTCCATCACAGTGACTCCAAACACCCCCTCACTGTGATGGAGGCAACAAAACTTCCACTCTCTTCCCCACGCCCACGGACAGACAGCTCGTCCCCGACCGACCCGCACAGTCCCCGTACCGGGCGCTGAAACGTCTCGCGGCCGAACCGGGCGATGAAAGGCACGTGACCAAACCTTGCGCAGCTAAGTCCCGTGGTCGAGCCGCACCGGGCGATGTCAAGTCCGCAGCCGAGCCGCACCAGCGATGAAAAGCCCCGCAGCCGAGTTGCACCGGGCGATGTTAAGCCCCGCGGCCGAGCCGCACCGGGCGATGTTAAGTCCCGCAGCCGAGCCGCACCAGCGGTGAAAAGTTCCGCAGCCGAGCTGCACCGGGCGATGTTAAGCACTGCAGCCGAGCTGCACCGGGTGTCTGTTAAGTCCAGCGGCCAAGCCGCACCGGGATGTAAAGTCCAGCGGCCAAGCCGCACCGGGATGTAAAGTCCAGCGGCCAAGCCGCACCGGGTGATGTAAAATCCAGCGGCCGAGCCGCAGCGGGCGATGTTAGGCCCCGCAGCCGAGCCGCACCCCGCGCCGTGAGGAAGAGAAAAGTTTCCCCCCCCCCCCCCCACCCACACCACCACCCCCTCCCACACATACACAACCAAAAAAAATATATATATAAAAACCATCCCAACACCGACACACAACAAAAAAAGGGAAAAAAAAAAGACGGACAGACTGCTAGTTTATTAAAGGATTGGACGGGCTAGATGCAGGAAAAATGTTCCTGATGTTGGAGGAGTCCAGAACCAGGGATCACAGTTTAAGAATAAGGGGTAGGCCATTTAGGACTGAGATGATGAAAAACTTTTTCACCCAGAGAGTTGTGAATTTGTGGAATTCTCTGCCACAGAAGGCAGTGGAGGCCAATTCTGTTTTCAAGAGAGTGTTAGATATAGCTCTTACAGTAAACAGAATCAAGGAACTTGGGGGAAAAGCAGGTATGGGGTAATGATTTTGGATGATGAGCCATGATCATATTAAATGGCGGTGCTGGTTTGAAGGGCCGAATGACCTACTACCTATTTTCTACGTTTCTATCCAATGTTCCCGATGTGGGCACTTGTACCCAAAACAAAACAAGTTGCTAAATGAAGTAGTTGTGGCAGGCACAATAACAACATTTAAAATATATTTAGGCAATTACATGGATAGGAAAGGTTTAGAGGGATAAAGGCTAGGAAATTAGGACTGGCTTAGATGAGGCATTTTGTCGACATGGACAAGTTCGGCCGAAGGATCTGTTTCCATGCAGTATGACCCCCGACTTTTATTTCTTAACAAATTCCAGATCCCTTCTGTCTTCTCTACTTATCACTTCCCAGCCTCTGTTGCTCCCTCTATTTTTCCCTCGCCTATCTGGTCGTTACATGCCAATTACCCCTTTCTGTGCTCCATCTATCTATTGTATGGATGGGTGACGTTTTGGGTCGGGACCCTTCTTCGGGGTCTGAAACGGCATCAATCCATTTCCTCCAGAGATGCTTTCAGATCCACTGAGTTACTCCATGACTTTGTGTGTTTTTTTGTGTAAACCACCATTCCTTGTGTCTCTACCTATTGCCTCTTAGCTCTTGTCTTACCACTTTATACTGGCTACTTCGCCTCATTCTTTTAGTTCAGCTGAAGGGTCTCTACCTGAAAAGTAACTGTCCATTTTCCTCCTATCCCAAGATGGCGCGGCCGAGCCCAGTCGCCGTCATGGTAGCTCCGCGGAGACTGCGTTCTTTTAACTTGTATGTTCATTTAAAATTTATTTTTAAGTACTAACACATTAGCACTAATAACATACGACTGGAAAACTCTCGTAAAGCTAAACTTTAGCGTAACCGAAGACTTATTAGACACTGTACTTACCGATCCAGCGTGGCCGACAGAGATCAAAAGAGCGCAACAAAAGAGCGGCAACAACAATGGGAGCGTGGCTCCGAGAAAAAGTCGGAGAAAACATCGAGGAAAGCGGGGGGGGGATTCGGAATAGGCTGAGAGCCCAAGCCTTCCGTCCACCTCTGCCCAGCATCCTTCTGGCCAACGTCCAGTCCCTGGAGTACAAGCTGGATGACCTCAGGGCGAGGATTGGATTCCAGCGGGACATAAAAGACTGCAACATCTTCTGTCTGACCGAGACATGGCTGACCCCGCTGGTGCCAGACCAGGTGATCTGCCCAACCGAGTCCTTCACTGTTTTCCGTGCGGACAGAACGGAAGAATCCGGGAAATCCAAGGGCGGAGGAGTCTGCTTCTTGACCAACAATAACTGGTGCAACCCTAGGAATATTAAGACGCTTTCTTGTTCCTGCTCACCGGACCTGGAGCATCTGATTATCTCATGCCATCCATTCTACCTTCCCTGGGAGTTCAGCTGGGTGATCATCACAGCCGTCTATATTCCACCGCATGCGGACACCGACATGGCACTGTCGGCCCTGCACGATGTGTTGTGTCGACACCAAAACAAGACCCTGATGCGGATGTGGTGGTGGCTGGAGATTTCAATAGGGGAAATCTCAAAAAGGTAATGCCTAACTTCTGCCAACACATCACGTGTGTCACCAGGGGGGATAGAACTTTGGACCACTGCTACACGCCGTTCAGGAAAGGCTACAAGGCCGTTTCTCTCCCTCCTTTTAGAAAATCTGACCACGCAGCCATTTTCCTGCTGCCGGAGTATAAACAACGGATAGTACGGGAAACGGCAGTGACGAGGGACGTAAAGCGGTGGTCTGACCATTCAGAGGCCATGCTGCAAGATGCACTGAACGATGTCGACTGGAACATGTTCCAAGCAAGTTCCAGAGACGTCAGTGAGTTTGCGGAAGCGGTTACGGACTTCATTGCCACAATAGCCGATAACATCGTCCCCACGGTAAGGGTCAGTATCTTTCCTAATCAAAAACCCTGGGTGGACAGATCTATTCACTCTGCCTTGAATGCTCGCACCGCTGCTTACAACTCTGGCCTGGCATCCGGCAATATGGACGACTACAAGGGAGAGTCCTACCGACTGCGAAGGGTGGCGAAGGACGCAAAAAGGAGGTACTGGGACAGGATGGAGTCGTAGATGGAGCAGCAGGACACCGGAAGCCTTTGGCAGGGGCTACAAACTATAACTAACTACCGGTGCAGCCCCCTTCAACCGGAAGTGCCGGCACCTCCCAAGCTGATGACTTGAACTCCTACGCACGATTCGAGACGGGCAACATTACCCCTAGCTTGCCGTCTAAGAACAACACCGCCAGCGCGCTGGCTAGCGAGGCTGGAGGGAGATCCATAGCTGGGGATGTGCACACATTCTCGGTGTCCGAGCACGACGTGAGGAAGGCTCTGACGCGTGTGAACACGAGGAAAGCTGGAGGCCCAGATGGTATAGCTGGGCGAGTACTAAAGTCTTGTGCTACTCAGCTTGCTCCAGTGCTCACCACAATATTCAACCTCTCCTTGGCCAAGTCCGTGGTCCCTGCATGCTTCAAAAGATCCATCATCGTACCAGTGCCAAAGAATGCCTCTCCAGCGTGTTTAAATGACTACCGACCGGTGGCCCTCACCTCGGTCATGAAATGCTTCGAGAGGCTGAAACCACATCTGTGCCTTCCTCCCTCGCAATATGGACCCACTGCAGTTCGCATACCGTCCGAACAGATCCACGGATGATGCGGTCTCCCAGGTTCTGTCATCTTGACAGCCAGAAGGGGGGCTATGTGAGGATGCTGTTCATTGATTTTAGTTCAGCTTTCAACACAATAGTCCCCACCAGACTTGCTGAGAAGCTGCTGAAACTGGGGCTTAACACTCCCCTGGGTCCTGGACTTTCTCACCGCCAGGCCCCAAGTGGTCAAGATGGGGAGACATACATCTAACCCCCTCACCCTGAACACAGGATCCCCCCAGGGTTGCGTCCTTAGCCCCCTACTGTACTCCCTGTGCACACATGACTGTGTGGCCAGGTTCAGCTCCAACTCCATCATCAAGTTTGCTGATGACACTGTGGTGGTGGGCCAGATCTCCGATAACGATGAGAAGGCCTACTGGGAGGAGGTGGCTGATCTAGCACTCTGGTGTCAGGACAACAGCCTCCTCTTGAATGTCACAAAAACTAAGGAGCTGATTGTGGACTTTAGAAGGGCTCAACATCCGAGGACGTACACAGCACTGGAGTTAAATGGGAATACTGTGGATAGGGTGAGCAGCTTTAAATACCTGGGAGTCCACATCACAGAGGATCTGACATGGACAACACACATTGCTGCACTGGTGAGTAAGACAAGGCAGCGTCTTTACCACCTCAGACAGTTGAGGAAATTCAGAGTCTCTGAGGATCCTTCAGTGCTTCTATTCTGGGGCTGTAGAAAGCATCTTGTCTGGCAACATCTCAATCTGGTTTGGGAACAGCTCTGCCCAGGACAGGAAGGCTCTGCGGAGAGTAGTGCTTTCGGCTGAACGCACTATGAGAACAACACTCACCCCCTGCAGGACCTATACATCAGGAGGTGCAGATCCAGAGCCAGCAACATTATGGGGGACCCCTTCCACCCCAGCAACAGACTGTTCCAGCTGCTACGGTCAGGCAAACGCCTCCGCTGTCACGCTGTGAAAACGGAGAGGATGAGACGGAGTTTCTTCCCACAGGCCATCAGGACTGTTAACTCTTATATCACCAAGGACTAATTTACTGTATTAATTTATTTTTTGTGTTGTGTCTTTTTTTTAAATTCTATTCTGTTTTGTATTTTTCGCACAATCCGCAGGCATTGCCACTTTTATTTCACTGCACGTCTTGTATGTGTATGTGACAAATAAAGTAGACTTGACTTGAGCATCTCTCCTTTTTCTGCTCCATTCTCCTTTGGGCGCGTGCACAGAACCAGGCCCACCAGCACCTCCTGTGGCAGCACATTAAGAGAAATCAAGCACAGCATAAGAGAACATATCTCTTTTAAAACTCCTCTCCCTCACTTTGAACCTATATCCTCTTATTTTGATACTCCTACTATGGGGAGAAAATAATTTTGACTAACTACCCTATTTATGTCTCATAATCCTACATGCTTCTATCAGGCCACCCCTCATTTTGCACCATGGAAAACAAGCCCAGCCTATCTAATCTGTCCCCATATTTAAAGTTCCCTAGTCCAGGAAACTTCTTGATGTATCTTCTTTATACTCTCTCCCACACAATCACATTCAGATAGAGTTGAATAACATGGAAACAGGCCTTTTGGCCCAAGTTGGCTATGCCGACCAAGGTGCCCTCTCAACGCTAGCCCCACCTGCCTGCGTTTGACCCTTATCCCTGTAAATCTATTCTGCACACAATACTGCAGCCAGAGGAAAGGTTCTTTCTTTTGTTTCTCATTTACTTTATTTTGACTGCAGTATTTTCTGTTTTAATTCACTGGAGAACATTTGGTCACAAATGTGGATACGGGCGGCATGGTGGCGCAGTGGTAGTGTTGCTGCCTTACAGCACTGGAAACCCGGGTGTGATCCTGACAAGGGGTGTTTGTCTGTACATTCTCCCTGTGACCTGCGTGGATTTTTTCCAGGAAGCTCTGGTTTCCTCCTACACTCCAATGACATACAGGTTTGTAGGCAAATTGGGTTGATATAAATGTAAATTGTGTGTGTGCGTAGGATAGTGTTAGTCAGTGTGCAGGGTTCGCTGGTCAGCATGGACTCAGTGAGCCGAAGGGCCTGTTTCTGCACTGTATCTCTAAACTAAACTAAAGCTGAGTCCCTGTTCTGTCACCTAGATTCTAAATCTAAGGCAGCCAGTGAATGCCTACAAACAATAAAACTTTGATTCCCATGTTTAAATTTGATATTGTGTTGTGTTACAAGACAAAAACTTTTAGGTGCAGATGCATGGATTGTGTAATAAATTGTGACGTACAGTGCAAGTGTGATGCTTTTTGTTCGCTGCAGTCATAATTACTCACACCCTGACTTTTAGTAGAAAATGATTGGATATGGATATTGAAAGTTGGCAGTATTATTAGCCTGGGTGTTTTTTGGAAACCTACCTGAAATGATCACTATCTCAAAGCAGATTAGTTTGTTGTCACATAGATCATGCAATGAGATTCCTTGTTCACGTGAAGCTCAGAGCAATCACTATATGCTGATGATAGGTACAATTATAAATTTAACAATGAATGTAAAACAGCAGAGTTTTGTAAAGATTATAGAAGTAGTGCAAAAACTAATTTAGACTGCCGAATAGTTTTCTTGATGAGCTGCTAAACGTATACTGAATAACGCTGAGGTTATGTCATGAAATTTAATTGACTGAAATGCTATTAGGTTTGAAATCTAGTAATTTTGTTAACTGTTGAAGTGGAGATTGTAAAATAATCTTCACTCTTCAATAAGAGCACTGTCCTGTAACTACTTGGACAGAATAATCTATTGTTAAAAGTTTCAAGGGCTATCTGATAATTTAATTCTTTCATTTTGATTTAACAGTGCATTGGATGGAATATAACACAGTCAGAGTTGGCAGCACCAGCAGCTGATGAGCAGTAAGTGTCATGCCCTTTTTAATTTAAACTTGTTTCTTCTTCTATGCCCATCTGTCAGATATAGTGGCAAATTTTAATTGATTGGTAGAGTTGTGGTAAGGAAACATTTTTTATTTCAACTATATAGATTTTGTGATAAATGTTGTGACGATTCAATATGCAATTGATTTGGCTCGAATCAATTCAGTTCAATGTATGAATGTGCCCAAAAAGCATACTTGCTCTTAATTTGATTGTTACAGGAACAGGCCCTTGAGTCCATGATTTCTGTACTGAACATAATGCTAAATTAAATTAGTGCCTCTGCCTGCATGTCATCCATATCTCACTATTCCCTATATATCCATTGCTTTGTCTAAAAGCCTATGTAAATACCACTATTGTATCTGCTTCCATCACCATCCCTGGCAACGTGTTTTATAGGTTGCAACATTACAAGCCCAAGCTTAGAAATGAAATTAGAACACAGAATAGTACAGCACAAGATCAGGCCCATCAGTCCACAATGTCTGCCAAACATGATGCCAAAACCATCCCTTATTTATCTGAACATAATCCATATCCCTCCACTCCCTGCATATCCATATGCTTATCCAAAAGTCTCTGAAATGCCACTATCGTATCTGCTTCAATTGTCAACCCCAGTGTGTTCCAGTCACTTACCACCCTCTGCATAAAAAAAGTTGCCCACACATCTCATTTAAATTTTGCTTCTTAAACCTATGCCCTCTAGTATTTGATTTTTTCATCCTAGGAGAAAGGATCTGACTGTCTATGCCTCACATAATTTAATATATTTCTATCAGGTCTCCCCACAACCTCTGGCGTTCCAGAGAAAGTAATCCAAGTGTGTCCAACCTCTCCCTGCAGCTAATCCCCCTATTCCAGGTGAACCTTCCCTGAACCCTTTTCAAAGCTTCTACATTCTTTCTTTAATGGGATAACCAGAACCAGGCTCCAAATATAGCCATATCAAAGTCCTACAAAGCTGCATCATGACTTCCTGACTCTGATACTCAATGCCCCGACCTATGAAACCAGAGAACCCAGCACAGATCCCTGCGGAACTCCACTGCAAACCTCCATCCTGAATATCATCCTTCCACCCCAATGCTCCGTCTTCAATCAGTTAGCCAGTTCTGGAATCTGGTATTCTGAATCCAAGTACTCCAAAGACGTACAGGTATGTAGGTTAATTGGCTGGGTAAATGTAAAAATTGTCCCTAGTGGGTGTAGGATAGTGTTAATGTACGGGGATCGCTGGGCGGCACGGACTTGGTGGGCCGAAAAGGCCTGTTTCCGGCTGTATATATATGATATGATATGATATGACCAAGTCACTGTACATCTTAATCATCCGGATCAGCCTAGCAAATGCCTAACTAAAATCCATGTAGACAGCATCCATATAATATAACCATATAACCATATAACAACTACAGCACGGAAACAGGCCCGTTCGGCCTTACCAGTCCACGCCGACCACTCTCCCTGACCTAGTCTCATCTACCTGCACTCAGACCATAACCCTCTAATCCCCTCTTATCCATATACCTATCCAATTTACTCTTAAATAATAAAATCGAGCCTGCCTCCACCACTTCCACCGGAAGCCCATTCCATACAGCCACCACCCTCTGAGTAAAGAAGTTACCCCTCATGTTACCCCTAAACTTTTGTCCCTCAATTCTGAAGCTATGTCCCCTTGTTGGAATCTTCCCCTCTCAAAGGGAAAAGCCTACCCACGTCAACTCTGTCCGTCCCTCTCAAAATTTAAAAAACCTCTATCAAGTCCCCCCTCAACCTTCTACGCTCCAAAGAATAAAGACCCAACCTGCTCAACCTCTCTCTGTAGCTTAAGTGCTGAAACCCAGGCAACATTCTAGTAAATCTCCTCTGTACCCTCTCCATTTTGTCGACATCCTTCCTATAATTTGGCGACCAGAACTGCACACCATACTCCAGATTCGGCCTCACCAATGCCCTGTACAATTTTAACATTACATCCCAACTTCTATACTCGATGCTCTGATTTATAAAGGCAAGCATACCAAACGCCTTCAAACCACCCTACCCTCATCGATCACCTACACCACTTCCTCACAAAACTCGATAAAGTTAGTAAGATATGACCTGCCGTATACAAAGCCATGCTGAATGTCCCTAATTAACCCATTCTCATCCAAATGGGAGTAAATCCTATTCTGAAAAATCCTCTCGAATAGCTTCCCTACCACTGATGTGAGGCTCACTGGCCTATATTTCCTTGGATTTTCTCTAGTTCCCTTCTTAAATAAAAGAACAACATTAGCTACTCTCCAGACCTCCAGGACCTCGCTCATACCTTGAGAAAGCCGCAAAGATCTTTATCAAGGCTCCCGCAATCTCTCTTGCCTCTCTCAATAATGTGATATATAAATCTCATCAGGTCCCTGGGGATTTACCCACGTTAATGCTCTTCAAGAGCTCAAGCACAATCACATTCTTAATCGCAAACTGCCCTTGCACTTTAGTATTCTCCACACTAATCTCACTGGCTTCCATGTCCTCCTTGGTGAAGACTGATGCAATTTACTCGTTGAGTATCACAACTATTTCCCCAGACTCCAAGCTTTATTCTGAAGTGGTCCTTGGTTACTCTCCTGTTTTTAATGTAGGTATAAATAGCTTTGGGGTTTTCCATAATCCAACATAATCCATAAAGCCATCTTGAAGCCCCTTTTGGCCCTTCTAATCACCTGCTTCTTTCCTCCTTCTCCATATTCCTCAAAGGTCCTGTCTGATTCCATCCTCAGAAATCTTACATGTGCTTCCTTTTTCTTTGTGACCAAGTTTACGTCTTTGGTATCCAAGGTTCCCTTACTTTGCATCTTTACATGCTGGTTCTTAACTTCGATCAGCTAGCTTTTAAACGACTCCCACATGTCACATGTGGATTTAGCCATTAACAACTACTTCAAGAATGCCAGCAAGAATGCCAAGACAATACCGGGACAATCCTGAGTCCCAGTATAATCATTCAGCCACACGCAGAATGTAGTGTGAATACTGTAACTAGCTGCAAAGCAAAGTCAGGCAATATCACTGGTGATTCTGAAGCTCTACCTGATGAACTTAATAGATTCTATGCTCGCTTTGAGCAGAAGGCCAACGTCCCATCAGACTCGAGTGTATCTCTTCCCAGGGTCACTATTGCAGAGGTTAGATCAGCCTTCCTGTGGGTGAACCCATGGAAAGCAACTGGCCCAGACAGAGTCCCTGGCCGCATCATTAGGAACTGCACAGACCAACTAGCGGCAGTATTCACAGACATCTTTAATCTCCCTACGCCGTTCTGAAGAACCCACCTGCTTCATGAAGACCACCATCATGGTGCCAAAGAAAAACAAGATCTCATTTCTCAACGACTACCATCCACCATCATGAAGCGCTTTGGGATGCTGTTTGTGGAACAAATTAAATCCAGTTCACCAAGCAACATTGACCCACTGCAATTCGCCTACCGCCACAGCAGTTCCATGGCTGATGCCATGTCTCTGGTCCTACACTTGTCACTGCAACACCTGAATAAGTGAGACGCCTACATCAGACTTATTTTCATAGACTAGCTCTGCTTGAAGCACCATTATGCCATCCAAACTCCACCAAACTCCTGCAACTCGGAGTCAGCACTCATCTCTGCAATTGAATCCTCGACTTCCTGACCAACACACCACAATCAGTGAGGAAACATAGAAACATAGAAAATAGGTGCAGGAGGAGGCCATTTGGCCCTTTGAGCCAGCACCGCCATTCATTTGTGATCATGGCTGATCATCTACAATCAGTAACCTGTGCCTGCCTTCTCCCATATCTCTTGATTCCACTAGCCCCTAGAGCTCTATCTAACTCTCTTTTAAATTCATCCAGTGCATTGGCCTCCACTGCCCTCTATGGCAGAGAATTCCACAAACTCACAACTCTCTGGGTGAAAAAGTTTCTTCTCACCTCAGTTTTAAATGGCCTCCCCTTTATTCTTAGACTGTGTCCCCTGGTTCTGGACTCCCCCAACATTGGGAACATTTTTCCTGCATCTAGCTTGTCTAGTCCTTTTATAATTTTATACGTCTCTATAAGATCCCCTCTCATCCCTTCTAAGCTCCAGTGAATACAAGCCTAATCTTTCCAATCTTTCCTCATATGACAGTCCCTCCATCCCAGGGATTAACCTTGTGAACCTACACTGCACTGCCTCAATAGCAAAGACATTCTTCTTCAAATTAGGAGACCAAAATTGCACACAATACTCCAGATGTGGTCTCACCAGGGCCCTATACAACTGCAGACTTTTTTGCTCCTGTACTCAAATCCTCTCGATATGAAGGCCAACGTGCCATTTGCTTTCTTCACTGCCTGCTGCACCTGCGCGTTTACTTTCAGTGACTGGTGTACAAGGACACCAAGGGGTCGTTGCACTTCCCCTTTACCTAATCTGACACCATTGAGATAATAATCTGCCTCCTTATTTTTGCGACAAAGTGGATAACCTCACATTTATCTACATTATACTGCATCTGCCCACTCACTCAACCTGTCCAGGTCACCCTGCAACCTCCTAACATCCTCTTCGCAGTTCACACTGCCACCCAGTTTTGCGTCATCCGCAAACTTGTTAGTGTTACTTCTAATACCATCAGCCAAATCATTTATATATATATATATTGTAAATAGTTGCGGCCCCAGCACCGAGCCTTGCAGCACTCCACTCTCCACTGTGCCATTCTGAAAATAACCCGTTTATTCCTACTCTTTGCTTCCTGTCTGCCAAGCAATTCTTTATCCATGTGAATACCCTACCACCAATACCATGTGCTCTAATTTTGCTCACCAACCTCCCGCGTGGTACCTTATCAAAAGCTTTCTTAAAGTCTAGATACACTGCATCCTCTGGCTCTCCGTTATCCATTTTACTTGTCACATCCTATTCCAGAAGATTAGTCAAGCAGGATTTCCTCTTCATAAATCCATGCTGACGTGGACCAATTCTTTTATCGCTATCCAAATGCACCATTATTACCTCTTTAATAATTGACTCCAGCATCTATTGAACATTGGAAAATGATCACCAATGCGTCCACGATTTCTTGAGCCACCTCCTTGAGTACCCTGGGATGCAGACCATCAGGCCCATCAGCCTTCAGTCCCATCGGTCTACCCAATACTATTTCTCGCCTAACGCTAATTTCTTTCAGTTCCTCTGTCACCCTGGAGTTTAGAAGTCTTCCTTAGTGAAGAAAGATCTGAAGTACCTGTTCAACTCTTCCGCCATTTCCTTGTTACCCATAATAATTTCACCCATTTCTGCCTTCAAGGGACCCACATTTATCTTTACTAATCTTTTTCTCTTAACATACCTAAAGAGGCTTTTACTGTCCTTCTTTATATTCTTAGCCAGCTTACCTCTTCTTACCTCTTCTTTTCAGCCCGTATTGCTCTTTTTGCTCTCTTCTGTTGTTCTTTGAAAGTTTCCCAATCCTCTGGCTTCCTGCTACTCTTTGCTATCTTATCCATCTTTTCTTTTAGTTTTATTCCATCTCTAACTTCCCTTGTCAGCCATGGTTGCCTCTTACTCCCCTTAGAATCTTTCTTCCTCTTTGGAATTATATGATCCTGCATCTTCTGGATTATGCCCAGAAATTCCTGCCATTGCTGTTCCACCGTCATTCCTGCTCGGATCCTTTTCCATTCGACCTTGGCCAGCTCCTCTCTCATGCCTTCATAGTTCCTTTTGTTCAACTGCAACACTGACATTCCTGGTTTAACCTTCTCCTTCTCAAATTGCAGATTAAAACTAATCATATTATGGTCACTACCTACAAGCGGTTCCTTTACCTTGAGTTCCCTTTTTAAATCTGGTTCATTGGACAACACTAAATCCAGAATTTCCTTCTCTCTGGTAGGCTCCAGTACAAGCTGCTCTAAGATTCCATCTCGGAGGCACTCTACAAACTCCCTTTCTTGGGGTCCAGAACCAACCTGATTTTCCCAGTCTACCTGCATATTGAAACCCCCCATAACCACAGTGGCTTTGTTGCATGCCAATTTTAACTCCTGCTGTAACTTACACCAGGCTACTGTTTGGGGGTCAGTAGATGACTCCCATTAGTGTCTTCTTACCTTTACAATTCCTCAACTCTATCCACAGTGACTCCACATCGTCAGTCCCAATGTCACCCCTCGCAAGGGACTGAATTCCATCCCTCTCCAACAGAGCTTGCCCACCTGCCTGTCCTTTCTCTCGGACGTATAACCCTGAATATTCAGTTCCCAGTCCTGATCCTTCTGCAGCCACGTCTCTAATCCCCACAATGTCATATCCACCAATCTCTTACTGAGCCTCAAGCTCATCCACTTTACTTCTTATACTTTGCACATTCATATATAGTACTTTTAATCCTTTGCTCATCTCAGCTTCCACATCTATTCCTATTACACTTGGCCATTCTCTCCTATTGAGGGAGGGGACAAATCATCTTCTATGAAAATCCTCAACACTGGTGCTCCACTGGACGAGATGGAGTAGAGAGGAGATTAAGAAACTCATAACCTGACGTCAAGACAACAGCCTTTCTCAATGTCAGCAAAACATAGAAGACAGTGATCGACTTCAGGAAGCAAAGCGGTACACATACCCCGGTATATATAGACAGCGCTGAAGTAGAGATGGTTGAAAGCTTTAAGTTCCGAGGAGTACATATCATCAGCAACTTGTCCTGGACTAGCTAGATTGAAGCAATGGCCAAGAAAGCATACCAATGCCTCTACTTCCTTAGAAGGCTGAGGAAGTTTGGCATGTCCCCAACAACTCTCACCAACTTCTACAGAGGTGCTGTAGAAAGCATTTTAACGGGATGCATCACAGCAGGGTTTGGGAACAGCTCCATCCAAGAACGTAAGAAATTGTAGCCCAGACAATCACGTAAACCAACCACCCTTCCTGTGACTCCATCTACACCATGCTGCCTCGGCAAGGCCACCCGCCTTGGTCTCACCCATCAGGCAGGTGGTGCAGAAGTGTGAAAACACAAACCTCCAGATTCAGGGACCATTTCTTCCCAGCTGTTAACAGGCAACTAAATCATCTACCAGAGAGCAGACCTGAGCTATCATCTAGTGTAAGAAAATAACTGCAGGTGCTGGTATAAATCAAAGGTATTTATTTCATAAAATGCTGGAGTAACTCAGGTCAGGCAGCATCGCAGAAGAGAAGGAATGGGTAATGTTTCGGGTCGAGAAGATGGGTTTCAGTCTGAAGAAGGGTTTCGACCCGAAACATCACCCATTCCTTCTCTTCTGAGATGCTACCTGACTTGCTGAGTTACTCCAGCATTTTGTGAAATGAGCTATCATCTACCTCATTGGAGATCATCGGTCCATCTTTAATTGGATTTACAGGACTTTATCTTGCACCAAATAATATTCCCTTTATCCTGTACCTGTACACTGGATGACTTGATTGTAATCACATAATCTGTCCTCTGACTGGATAGCACACAACAAAAAGCTTCTCACTGTACACGTGACAACAAACCAGACTAAACTACATCCAGTGCACCCTCCCGAGCTCAGCCTAATAAAGTAGATTGCCTTGCGCCAATTTAGTACTTTCCCGCAAGGTCCACGTATATCCCTATTCAGAACAATTTTGAAGCTTACAGAGTTGTGATTAATATACCCTTCTACTGAAACACCAGTTACCTGGCTAGGCTCATTTCTCAAGACAAGGATCAGTATGTTCCCTTCTTGGGTTGGACTATCCACATACTGTTCCATGAAACCCTGTTGAGAGACACCTCACAAATTCTGCACTGTCTAAACCTTTAGCAATGAGCAAGTCCTAGTCAATATTGGTAAAGTCGCCCATTAAGACAATCCTGTTGCTTTGGCATAATCTTGGTAATCTGTCTACATATCTGATCCTCTATTTCCCGCTTGCTATTGGAGGACCTATCTCATTAGTGCTTGCATCGTTCTTATTTTCAAGCTCCACCCATATTGCCTGTGTGAACGAACCCTCCAGTATGTCCTCTCTGGGAACCACCATGACAGTCTTCCTGATGGGTAGAGTAACTCCTCAACCTCTTATGTCTCCTCGATCAGGTCTGAAACATAGAAATCCTGGAACAATAGACAATAGACAGTAGGTGCAGGAGTAGGCCATTCAGCCCTTTGAGCCAGCACCGCCATTCAATGCGATCATGGCTGATCACTCTCAATCAGTACCCTGTTCCTGCCTTCTCCCCATACCCCCTCACTCCGCTATCCTTAAGAGCTCTATCCAGCTCTCTCTTGAAAGCATCCAACGAACTGGCCTCCACTGCCTTCTGAGGCAGAGAATTCCACACCTTCACCACTCTCTGACTGAAAAAGTTCTTCCTCATCTCCGTTCTAAATGGCCTTTAGCTGGCAGCCGTGTCCGTCTCACAACCATGTTTCACAATGGCAACATTATAGTCACAAGCATGATCCAGAGTTCACCTGCTTTCTCTGGCAGTGCTGGCTCGAAGGGCCAAATGGCCTCCTCCTGCACCTATTTTCTATGTTTAATTGGAATAATCACACTCAAGCCCATCAACGTCACCATATTCCTTCATCTGTTCCACCTATCTTACCTTTGAGACTTACTGGTCCTAACCTTTACCTTCCAACTTCTGTCCTACTACTCTGGTCCCCCCCCCACTCCCACTTTAGTTTAAACTCCAGAGTTTATTCGAATATCGAATGTATAGCCAAATGAAATTTAAACAATAGTTGTATAGATCTCTTCGGAAATATGCATTATGAATTGCGATCTTAATTTGGATTAATTATTTGAAAGGTTGCAAGTGACATCGACCAGTGACAGCACTGACCAAGTGACAGCATGTGATATTATTTCTTATGCTAATGAAAATGTCCCAATCTTAAGACATCTACAGTGATTAATGGAAGAAATGTGTGTATTTCTTATTTAGACAATGCCAGATCCTGTATCGTAAATTGTGATATTTTTCTCCCTTTCTCCAGACATGGAAACCATTCGGACCCATTCATTTGGTTTTATTCTCAGATTAAGAACGTATGTCTTCTGGGTTTTCTGCTCGTCTTTACAATGATGCTTGTGGCATTTTCCAGCTTTTTCTCTCTTTTCCCCTGGTCGTGTCAGAAATACTCTTTTGCAGAATGCACAGACAGCAGCCTCTGGTCATTGTTGAAAGCTTTCCTCTGCCCTCAAATCAGACTAAGGCATGCGGCTCCTCCACCTGTTTGACACACTCATCATTGTAATTTTCAAAATAAACAGCTCTTTTAAATTTTAAACACTTGTAACCAAATTTATTGATTGTAAATTGCTGTGAACTTATATTTCTCAGTTCTTCATTAACATTGCAATAATAGACTCCTGGATCTATTAACAATCCGCCCACCTCTAAAGATAAGCAATCAACATCAGCATTAATTTGTCTTTCTAGTTCTTCATCCCATTAACTTTGACTGTGCTTAGGAAGCGAGAATACCATTTCTTCCTTTGGACAATTATTAATTTCATCAGTTGGTGAATTTTCCGATTTTAACCACTGATGGAAGAGGAGAATTTGTAATATCTCTTCACTTAGGGAAAGTACTTTGTGTTCCTGAGTTTTCTGTTTTTTCTTTTGAAGACAGCTTGAAATGTTTCTGACTCAGTTAATGAAATACAAACACATATTTTCCTTGATTAATTGTAATAAAAATGTAAATTAAAAAACACAGGAAGAGCTCGGCTTGAGCAGCATCTGTAGAGTCACAGAGTATAGCAGCATTGAGACCGTACACCAAGACTGAGAGGGAAGGGTAAATATTAGTGAAGAGCTTGGCCTGAGCAGCATCTGTAGAGTCACAGAGTATAGCAGCATTGAGACCGTACACCAAGACTGAGAAGGAAGGGTAAATATTACAATGCAACATTACCTAAGGCTGCTAGGTAATGTGTAACCAGAATAGAGCAGACACGATGGGCAATGACACCACCTTACCATCATCATCCAGGGACCTAAACAACCCATCGAGGTGAGACAGAGGTCCACTGCACCTCTTCCAGCCTGCTCTACTGCATTCCATGCCCACAGTGTAATCTCTTCTCCTGTGGTCAAACCAAGCATAGTCTAAATAAGGGAAAAAATGGATAAGTGGATTGGGGAGCTTTGTAAAGTAGTGGTTGTGTTCAAGCATCTAAGTGGATCAAAGAGAAAGGGACAGAGGCCACCTGAAATTGGAAAATTCAATGTTCATGCTATTGAGCTGTAAACCATCCAGACAAAATACAAGCGGTTGACCTCACCCCGGCAATGGAGGTGGCTGAGGAGAGACAGGTCAGTGTCCTGCCTTCTCCCCATAACCCTCGACACCTGCACTAATCAAGAATCTATCTATCTCTGCCTTAAAAATGTCCATTGATGGTCTCCACAGCCTTCTGTGACAAAGAATTCCAGATCCTCTGACTAAAGAAATTCCTCATCTCCTTCCGAATAATTCTGAGGCTATGACCTCTAGTCCTGCTAGTGGAAACATCCTCTCCACATTCACTGTCGAAGCCTTTCATTATTCGCTAAGTTTCAATGAGGTCCCCCCTCATCCTGCTAAACTCCAGCGAGTACAGGCTGAGTGCCGTCAAACACTCATCATACGTTAACCCAATCATCCCTACCGATTTGCCTTGCAAATTAACTTTTAGACAATAGACAATAGGTGCAGGAGTAGGCCATTCAGCCCTTCGAGCCAGCACCGCCATTCAATGCGATCATGGCTGATCACTCTCAATCAGTACCCCGTTCCTGCCTTCTCCCCATACCCCCTCACTCCGCTATCCTTAAGAGCTCTATCCATCTCTCTCTTGAAAGCATCCAACGAACTGGCCTCCACTGCCTTCTGAGGCAGAGAATTCCACACCTTCACCACTCTCTGACTGAAAAAGTTCTTCCTCATCTCCGTTCTAAATGGCCTACCAATTATTCTTAAACTGTGGCCCCTTGTTCTGGACTCCCCCAACATTGGGAACATGTTTCCTGCCTCTAATGTGTCCAATCCCCTAATTATCTTATATGTTTCAATAAGATCCCCCCTCATCCTTCTTACCACAAATTAAATTAACACCAGCACTTCCAAGTCCTTTTGCACCTCCCGTTGGACAAAGGTCAGAGATGAAAAGGCCAGTGAGACAAAAGCACTGTGATAAGGTTATAACAGGTGCATATGAATCTGTCTCACATGGAAACCAGAAAAGGGGGAGGAGGGGATAATGTGACTGGTGGTGGGATCATGTTGTAGTTGGTAGAAACATCAAATAATTATCTGCTGGATGCAGAGGTGAGGTTAAAAGTAAGGACCAAGGGAACTCCATTCCATTTCTCTTTGTGGGGTGGTGAGATGAGATCAACAGGGTGAGAAATGGGAGTCCCTTAACCACAGTCTAGGGAAAGTCACCTTCCCAGAAAAGCAGGCATTTCTAATGCCCAGGACTGGTAAGCCTCAACTTGAGAACAAAATACCATGGAGGCAGAAAACAAAGGGATGGTGTCCATACAAGAACTAGGTTTAGAGTAGTCGAGATAACTGGGTTTATAGTAAAACTCCAGTGGATAGTTTTTCTCCTGAGTGGAGATGTTTCGAAGGATATGGACATGACCAAGTGGGATTACTGTTATGGTAATCATGGCCCACTTCTGTGCTGTACATGATCATGACATTTGGTGGCATATCTGAACTTTGTGATGGGAATTAATAGAAGCTTTCATTAGGACTCACCATTTTGAAAATACCGAAAACTCTTGAAAAGACTTGTAGAAGGAGAGAAATTAATGAGAGACTTCACCTTCAGACGTAATGATAAACTATGCAACTCAAAATGTGATACTAAGAATAACAATAGAATCACTTCCCATCTTATATTATGAAATATTAGCGAAAAAGACAGTATAGTGAGAGATGGTTTGTACTCGAGGTCTCCGAAAATTTGGCCATCTGAATATATCCAATATCTCTCGGTTTCCCCAAAAGCAAAATCCAGAATCTTTGTTTCGTTTTGTCTTACTAACCATCTGTACCATGCCTAATTACCAAATTTGAATCAGTTTTTGCCTGGAAATGGAAGAAACATAATGAGCTTTGAACAAAATGAACACAAAAAAACAAGAATTACAGGCTACACTTTATTCAAAATATAACAATGAATTAAAACAGCAGTGAATTACATTTTTAGAAAAAGTCACAAATTTGTCAATTTCCTGTCCAACTGTTGTTTGTACAGAGTCCAGCACAGAATGAATGTTGGCAGGCTTTCACACCCATGGTATCCCTCTAAATTACCAAATGCATTAAATATTACAACATTGACTGCAGAAGTCATTCATCTGAACAGTCAATGGTGACTTGCACCTGGTCAGGACTGCAGCCAGTGACAGAGCTGCCCATTTTGCAGTACTGCATTTGGAGGTACCACCTTTAAATGTAGTTGTAAGCAGACATCCTGTTCTAGCTATTCAGTTCGCTGAATACAGGATATCTTGTATTCAGACAGTTTCACAGGTCTGCAAACTACATTGCTGAAGCACACACGTCATCAGCTGGGCAAATTGGCAACTGAAGTGCCGCAAGAATAACTCTCATTCAAAATTAATTAATTAGCTATGAACTCTTTAAAATCTGATATAAAGCACGTTTGTTCTTGGCAAATTTGGGGAGCCAATTATACTACCGTGAAGGCAATTTAACTGCTGAGCTCCCGCTTAAGCAGTTTACTGAAGGAAGTGTGAACTAATGGTAGATAAATTCACAATTTCAAAATCGTCTGTTGGCACTTGTAATCTACTTGTTCAAGTGCAAAACAAAATAAGTCATTCAAACTAACATTAATGTCGCATTAAGTCCAAGCGATCCCTGGGTTCCTGAGAACTATTGGTAATCCAAACCTTTTGTAAGTCAAACACTGAGTGTGTGAGAGGATCACAGACAGCCGAGATGGAGGAGCAAGCAGCTGCAGGAAGAGCTACAAGCCAGCCTCACCGACTCAATGATTGAATGGGTCTATTCAGCGTTCCCAGCTCTGCTCCACCCAGCCTTCAATTGTTGGGACTTAGGGTGGGAAGGGAAGTGGCCCGTTCACAACCAGCCAAGAATGGTGGTGGAGGCAGATACAAGTGGCATTGAAAAGGCTTTTAGATAAAAAGCCATGGATATGCAGTGAAAGGGGGAGAGAGAGAAAAACCATGTTTTATCAGGTTGAAAATTCATAAGTCAGGGCTTTTGCAATCCAAGGACTGTCAGTATATCAAATATGAATAAATTAGCCAAACTGCTTTGTACCTGCCAAGTTATTGAAAGGTCTTGCAGAGTTATTACAGTCCATCTTTACCCATGTTCTCAGAGATTTAACATCATGCCTTCTAAATAACTTTGTATCAGTCATGATCAACATTGGCCTTCAAAGTGCTGCTACATCCAGTAACTTTAAGTTCAGCTATACTTTACTTTATGTCTAAACCTAAATCTGATTTTGAAACAAAGGCTGTACTGGAGGAAAGGAAATGTTAAGTGACAGAATAAATCCACGTTCACAGCTCACTGAAGGTGGCAGCACAAGTAAATAGGGTGGTAAAGAAGGCATACGGTATGCTTGACTTCATTGCTGGGGGCATTAAGTATAAGAGTCAGGAAGTCGTGATGCAGCTCAAAAGGACTTTGGTAAGGCTGCATTGGGACTATTGTGTGCAGTTCTGGTCACCCCATTATAGGAAAGATGGAGGCTTTGGAGAGGGTGCAGAGGAAGTTTACCAGAATGATGCCTGGATTAGAGGGGTTCAGCTACACAGAGAAGTTGAATAGACTTGGATTGTTTTTTTCTGGTGGTTGAGGGGAAAATTATGGGGCAGAGATAGGGTAGACAGAACCTTTTTCCCAGGGTGGAAATGTCCAATACTAGAGGGCACAGCTATACGGTGAGATGGGAAGTTTAATGCAAATGTGCAGGGCATGTTTTGACCGAGGTTAGTGGGGGCCTGGAACACATTGCCAGGAGGGGTAGTGGAGGCAGATAAGATAGTGGCATTTAAGAGGCTTTTAGATAGGCAAATGTTAGTGCAGGGAATAGAGGGATGTGGATCATGTACAGGCAGATGAGATCTGGCATCATGTTCAGCAAAACATTGTGGTCTATGGTCCAATACATTTAGTGACTGGCACAGGTCGTCTGCTGTCAAATAAATGGTGATTCTGCTATCATATTTGTATCACATAGATCAGTAAATTAGTTGAGTAACACATTTACTTTGTTGAAACAACTTCATACATCCTGAATCATACACGATATTGTGATTTCCACAGAGTAGCGCAGTACTTACGCAGTACACAACAGCAGTTCTCCAAAATTAACACCTTTCACAGTCGTCTGATGGAGTGTCAACTATGGAACCATTAGCCACCAATAACTGCATTTGCACAGGATGCAAATTAAATGTTTTAAAAGTCAAAGATAAACATTTGGGTTCAGCAAACTAGTGAATCCCCCCCCCCAATACTTTATTTTAGAAACAGAATACCAAATGATTTTTAAAGATTTCGTCACGATAGTTTCACAATACCACAGAACAAACCATTACTCTGCATTTGTCATGATAATGTATTCTTGGACTATTTGTAGAATGTTTTTATAACAAAGGATTTTATTCAAGTTGAGCCTTTCACCTTTTTTGTTTCAGTTTTAGAGGTGGAAACAGGTTCTTCCACCCACCAGCCAGCTATTGCTAGTTGCACACTAGTTCTATGTTCTCCCACTTTCTCACCCACCCTCTGCACACCAGGGGCAACTTCCAGAGACCAATTAGCCTAGAAACCTGCACATCTTTGGATGTGGGAGGAATTTCACATGGTAACAGGGAGAACGTGCAAACTCCTTATAGACAGCACCCGAGGTCAGGTTTGAAGTCTCAAGTCTCTGGCGCTATAGAGTATTGAACACAAAACTGCACAGCACGTCCCGCTGCGTCGATGGTAAACATGATGCCAATTTAAAGTAAGGGCTGTGAAACAGTAATTGGAAGTTGTTTTCCAGTTATTAAAAGGTCGATAGGTACTTTTATTTGAAGATGGCAATTACACTTGCATTTATTTTTCCATGTTTGCGGGGTAAGTGAATAATTTAGACCAAAGACTTAACAATAGTTACTATTATCAGCATTCAGGACAGTTTCCAGGGTCTATGGTTCCACATCATGAAGTGTGGGGAAATGGAATAGCCCCTGCGATGGATCTGTGGACATTGGAGCCCTGCGTGTAACACCGACCGATCGGTCCAAGGAGAAGTTTGATTCAACAGTTGCTTGATGACCATCTTTCAGACTGAGTGGGTTCAAAATGTAAACTAAGGCACAGCCTCAGATTTTATGTCTGCATCCAAACTACACTTGCTTTTGTTATTTCTTTCATAAATACTCAGCATCTTAGCTGTACTTATGAAAACAGGGTTCATGTTCAAATCTTCACCTTTTAGTCATTGCAAGAAGTATCACACCAGATAAGTCCTGTAACGTTAGGTGTTTCGCAGGGAGCAGGCTTTTAAAGGCTTATCAGTGTAGGAAGGTAAGTGAATGGCTGCGTAACCTTCTGCCATTAATGTTTTCTGCCATTAATGTTTTTTGCCATTACCTGATGGCAAGAAACATCCACTCCAACAATACAAATCTCTCTCTCTCCCCCTTCCTTCCTTCCTCATTTCCCTTTATTGATCTGCAGACCAATTAGGAAGTCATCTGGTATTTACTTGCATGGTGGAGAAAGTTTAAAAACCTGCATTCGAACAAGGGAAAACATTTTCTGTACATATGTTCAACTTTTCAAGAGCTTTGGAATCCAGTTAACTGCTGATATCTTCACGGATGTTCATCGATGCCTGACATCCCCACTAAACCCAACACTGTCTAGTCTATAAATTCTTTCGATCACATTTCAAAAGCTGTATGACTGTACATGGTCTGTACTGGGAAACTGCAGTTTTAATGCATTGCTGAGACCCTGAATGTTTGAAGCTGTGAAAACTGCAATTTTGCTTCCTCTGGTTGATTGGTTTCAGGTGTAAAGAGCTCGGTGGAGGTTGGAAGTCGAGGGCAGGGTTAGACAATGACGATTGTTAAGGAGAGATATCTTTCCATTTTTTGTTCACTTATGATAAACAATCCTTGCAGTTTGGGATCACAGGTCCAAGTTATTTTAAAGAATTATGCACCTTTTCTTCGAGTTCTTTTTCTTCCTTTTACCATTTTTGCTGATCTTCTCTTTGTATTTACGAATTTCACGCACTAGTGTGTAGAATGCATCTTCCACGCCCTGAAATTAGAAGAAAGAATTAAAACGACGAAAAGTACAGCATGTGAACAGCCCTTTGGCCCACAATGTCTGTGCTGAACATAATGCCAAGATCAACTAATCTCATCCAGCTACAAATTGTCTAAAAGTGTTTAAGAGGCTTTTCGATAGACACACCTAGCCCAACTTGCCCACACAGACCAACTAGTCCCACCTGCCCACGTTTGGTTCATCTCTCCAAACCTGTCCTATCCATGTACCTATCTAACTGTCCATATGCCTGGTCAGCACTTGTACCCTGATTGTGGGGTACAGTTGCTGGCCAAATGTTGCTTCAATCCAATTTTGAATTGGGAAAATAATGGGAAATTGTAATTTCTGTCATTCTGCCACAGTTCATCACATGGGCAAAGTTGTAAATGGTGGAATACAAATAAAATGTGGTTATAGCTCTGGCTCAGCCCCACTGATCCAGGTTCAATCCTGACTTCCTATCCTTTTTGGTTGGAGTTTGCAAGTTCTCCCCTGACTGGGGGGGTTTTGGCCCGTCTCTCCAGCTTCCTCCAGCATCCCAAAAACACTAGTTGGCAACATTGTTAGCAACCTCTGTGTGGATGTGAGAAAAGTCAGGGTGGAGCTAATAGGCACAAGAGAAGAGTTTAATTTAAGGAAATTGGGGAATAGGATTGTCCCAAAAACCAGCACCACCAACATCTGACCTCCTTCTCAGTAGCAAGGAAATACAAGGCATTGGTGCAATCATTTGGATATATGGATAGAGAAATGGCAGATGGTGTAATAATCCAGACAAGTGTGAGGTGGTGTGCTTTTGGACATAAAACACAAGAGTAAAATGTGCAGTAAACAGAAGAACACTGATGCCCAGCAGGATCGTTCATGCAAGTCCATTGTTCTCTAAAAGTAGCAAGTAGTAAAGGTGGCATACACCATGCTTGCCTTCAATTAGTCAAGATGCAGAGTACAAAAGTTCACTTGATTAGAACGGGTGTCAGGGGTTATGGGGAGAAGCAGGAGATTGGGGTTGAGAGGGAAAGATAGATCATCCATGATCGAATGGCGAGTGGACTCGTTGGGTTGAATGTGTAGGAAGGAACTGTAAATGCTGGTTTACACCCAAGATAGACACAAAATGCTGGGGTAACTCAGTGGGACAGGCAGCATCTCTGGAGGGAAGGAATGGGTGACGTTTTGGGTCTGAAGAAGGGACTCGACCCGAAACGTTGCCCATTCCCTCTATCCAGAGATGTTGCCTGTCCCGCTGAGTTACTCCAGCATTTTGTGTCTCTTTGTTGCTGTGAATGGTCTACTTCTGCTCCTATGACTTATGACAAGTTATGTTGCAGCTGTGTAGAACTTTGGTTAGGCTGCAATCAGTTGTGTGTACAGTTCTGCCATTACAGGAAGATATTGGAGAAGGTTTAGAAGAGGTTTACCAGAATGCTGCCTGCATTAGAGGGTGAGGTTGGACAAACTTGCCCATCCAGAACTACTCTTTCAACTGACTCTCAAAAAAACAAACATCAATTTACTTAAAATCAAAGCCCATACACAATGAAGAGTAAAAAAAACCCTGCCACTTCTAACAGTAAGAGCACAGTAAACATCTCCAGTTATGATGAGTGGAGGTCAGGTTTCGCATCTACAATTATGCCATTTCCCATCACCTAGTCCACTGCCTATATGCCAAGGTAATTCAAACAAAGCTTATTCAGATACTTTCCATGTTCTGAGAGTTCCTGCTGCATCACCTTTGCAGGTAATGTTACAGATTGCAATCACCTCAGTATAAAGGAGAAACAGCTCCTCAGCTGCCTGGCCACTTAGTTTAGTTTAGAGATATAGTGGAACAGGCCTTTGGTCCCACCGAGTCCTCGTCGACCACCGATCCCTGTACACTAGCAATTTTTACCAAAGCCAATTAACCGACAAATCTGCGTGCTTTAAGTGTGCGAGGAAACGAGCAACCGGGAAAAACCCATGCGGTCAAGGGGAAAACGTACAGGCTCCATACAGACAGCAACCATAGTCAGAATTGAACCCGGGTGTCTGCACTGCAAGGCAGCAACTTTACTGCTGCCTCTATTAACCTCTATTCCTCACCTTCAACCTGTGACCTTGGGTCCTTGCACCTCCAATGGTGGGGGACAGGTTTCTCATGACCCACACTATCAAGGGCCCAAAATGTACACCACCATCAGATTTTTACATTTCTCCCCTCACCTTAAACATGTGCTCTCTAGTTCTAATCTCCTGCCTTGGGAAAAGGATTCTATCATATTTTTCATGATTTTTCAAATCTCTAAAGGATATTCCTCAGCCTCTGACACACTGGTGAGAATAAAACCCAGGCTATCCTTGTATTCACCGCCCTCCATTGCAGGCAATGGTCTCGACTCGAAACGTCAACCAATCCTTTTCTCCAGAGATGCTGCCTGTCCCGCTGAGTTACTCCAGCTTTTTGTGTCTATCTGTCTAACATCCTGATGAATCTCTTCACTACCCTCTCTGACACTACCACATCCTTCATGTAGTGTGGCAACCGAAACTCTACACAATACTCCAAAGAGTTATAGTGCGGAAACAGGCCCCATGGCCCAACTTGCCCACATGGACCATCCACCCACATATTACTAAAACTCTTGGTTTGTTTGTGTGTATGTTTATGTGTGTACCATCCCTCTACACAGCCAAAACGGCACAGGACAGCACGACAATTATAGGCACACCCTACTCACCATTCCCCTGTGCTGTGAATGAACCCACTTTTGCTACTTTTTAAAAACAAATTACCTAATAAACTTTAATAAATCCACCCCCCCCCCCACGGGAGGACCAGCGGGAGGACCGGCGCCCATCCCAGCATACCCTGCGCCTGACCTTTCTCCCATGGCGACGCAGTGGCGACGGCAGATGGTCCAACAAGTTGGCCGTCCCCGCCACTCTGCCGATCGCAGCGGCAGAAATGGGGCCGAGGTCAATGCTTTCACCCTGTCCACTCTCACCCACCCATGGCCCCGGGTGACGATCCCTGACCGCCAACGGGTCCCTGCCTTCACCACCGTTCCCCACCGCAGATCGCATCCGAGCTGCAGGAGACACTTCCCCGGGCACTCCCTGTCGGCAATGGCTCTACGGTTGGGCAGACGGGGGAGGGGGGGGTGGTGAGGGATGGGAGTAAGGAGGGGGGATGGTGGGGGTGAAGGGGATATGGGAGGATGTGGGGGAGGGATGAGGGATGGGGTAAGGGGAGGATGGGGGAGGGGGTCAGGGGATGAGGGAGGGGCAAGGGCTTGGGGAGGGATGAGGGAGAGGGGGTGCTGCACCAATGCAGGAGAGGTTTGGACACAACGGGTCCACTTGTATCGCTCTAAACCTGTAAATATATTCCAAATACAGGTGAAGTTTTATACAGTAGCAACATGATGTTCTGGCTCCACCCACTGTGCCCCCCATTTTCAGGGAGGCACAGAACAACTACATAGTATTTGCATACTGCATAAAGTCACTAACTTTATCTGGGATTATAAGAGCCATAGAATAAAAAAAGAACACTTATGTAAACCAAAAATAAATGGAGGTCTAGCTCTACCAAACTTTACGTTTTATTATTGGGCAGTCAATATTAAAAATATTAACTTTTGGTTAGTAGAGACAGATAAACAACCAACCTGGTTAAAAATGGAAAAAGAAGATTGTTTGCCCTTTGAAATTAGTTCGATTTTATTCGCCAATAATAAAATAAGTAAGAAAACCTATAGTGAAAACCTTATAATAGATAGTGGAATACGTATTTGGAAACAAATAAAGAAAACATTAAAATTGGAATGTATACCACTAGCTCTTACTATTGTAAATAACATCACATTTAAACCTTCAATGATAGATAAAGGTTTTTTACAATGGAAAAACTGTGGAATTAATAAGATGGGAGATCTCTATAGGGAAATTTTTTTCCTTTCATTTCAAGAATTACAACAAATTTATGGATTACATTCAAAAGATTACTTTAGATATTTACAAATTAGAGATTATGTAAAAGCAAATACACATGAAATTAGAAATAGAAAGACAGAGATTTTAGATGAATGTCTGAATAAACACCCAAATACAGAAAAATTGATATCATATATTTATAATATTTTACTGGAAAACGACGCTCCAAGGACAGAAATATATAGACAATCATGGGAAAATGAATTAGGTCAAATTATTAGACCTGATATATGGGATGAAAGTTTACAACACATACATCACTGTTCGCTAAATGCTAGACACTCTCTTATACAATTTAAAATATTACATAGACTACATTATTCAAAAGCTAAATTACATAGTATTTTTCCAAATATATCTGCCATTTGTGACAAATGTCAGCAATTGGAAGCTAACTTAACGCACATATTCACAAACTGTGAAAAAATCACTAAATTCTGGACAGAAATATTTAAAATAATTTCGAATGTTGTTAATATGAAGCTGATCCCTGACTCAAACTTAATAATACTGGGAATAGTAGAAACAGATCAATTAATAACAATGAATCAAAGAATTTTTATTGATTATAGTTTAATAATTGGGAAAAAATTAATATTGAAATTCTGGAAAGGTCCTACATCCCCCACAATTAAAATGTGGATTACAGGAATGTCGGAGACACTTCATCTGGAAAGATTGAGACTTGTACTAATGGACAGGTTGAATCTTTTCAGAGGAATATGGTCTCCATTTATTGCATATTTAAAGGGTCAAAATGGCTTGGTGCGAGGACCTGACCGTGGCCTGAATAATGGAATGGAGGAAGAATTATGTATAATAAATCATGGATATATCTCCAATGATAGATAACTTTTTTAATACTCCATTCATCTCTCCAATTTGGATTTCTTATTTTTATTTTATTTTTCTCTATCTTTCCCTCTCTGGAAAAAAAGAAAAAAAGTATAGAAATATGTAAGACATAATTGTTAATATTAATAATATTACGAATGTATGTGATAAGTATATTTTATTAATATGTACTTATGTTTAATAAAAATATTTATCAAAAAAAAGAATTTGCATACTGGTGTGGAGAAGGAACTGTACCCTCCCATAGGTTCGCTGGCTTCAGCATAACCATGGTAGGAGCACTCTGAAATGGCAGCTGTTCAGCTCAACTACGAGTCTGGCTGGTGCTGCCCACACTACACCCCTCCAGTGAAGGCCGTCAATAACACAGGTTGTACAGGCCGCAGGACAAGGGGGGGGGGGGGGGGGGGGTGAAACGTCGGTGAAATTACAGCCACTGTGGTTTGGGTCTCACTATTCATTCTGAAATCAGCTGGCTAATGATAACCAGATAGGATCCCAAGCTCCCCGATACAAGATTCCCTAAATCATAGATTCCCTAAATCATAGATCATAAATCAAGAACCTCCTCCCTTGACTCCGTCAAAGGACCCCGACAGTCATTTCAGGTGAGGCAGAGGTTCACTTGCACCTCCTCCAACCTCATCTACTGTATCCGCTGTTCCAGATGTGGACTCAATATATATCGGTGAGACCAAGCACAGGCTCGGCGATCGTTGTGCTGAACACCTCCGCACAGTCCACATAAACATACCTGATCTCCCACTTTCCAAACACTAACTCCCCCTCCCATTCCTAAACTGACCTTTCTGTCCTGGGCCTCCTCCACTGTCAGAGTGAGGACCAATGCAAATTGGAGGAACAGCACCTCATGTTTCGCTTGGGCAGCGTGCAACCCAGCAATATATTGAGTTCTCTAACTTCAAGTAACCCTTGCTTTCCCTCTCTCCATCCCTCCCCCATTCTAGTTCTCCGACCAGTCTGACAATCCTGATTAAATTTTATCTTTACATGCCTCATTGCCCTTCCCCTCGGAAATAATGATCTATTCTACATTTTCCTTGAACTTTGTCTCCTTTTGATCTCAGGTTTTCACACCTTACCCTTCCTTATCTCAGTGTCTCCCTCTCCCCTGACTCAGTCTGAAGAAGGGGCTTGACCAGAAACATCATCCATTCCTTCTCTCCAGAGATGCTTCTTGTCCCACTGAGTTACTCCAGCATTTTGTGTCGATCCCAAGCTGAATAGGGTTGCGTGGTGGCGCAGCGGTAGAGTTGTTGCCTTACAGCGAATGCAGCACCGGAGACCCGGGTTCGATCCTGACTACGGGTGCTGTCTGTACGGAGTTTGTACATTCTCCCCGTGACCTGCGTGGTTTTCTCAGAGATCTTCGGTTTCCTCCCATATTCCAAAGATGTACAGGTTTGTAGGTTAATTGGCTTGGTGAATGTAAAAAAACATTGTCCTTAGTGTGTGTAGGATAGTGTTAGTGTGCGGGGATCACTGGTCGGTGTGGACTCGGTGGGTCGAAGGGCCTGTTTCCATGCTATATCTCTACACTAAAATTTACATCATAGGAATATTAGCACATTACCAAGTAAATTCAGGAACCAAAGCACAGGATGAGACAGTAACATTTTCCTTCCCTCACTACAAACACTAATTCCTTCACTCTGCCTTCCTATCGATCCTCTGCTCAAGCCACAAATGGTTGCTTCATTACCTGTCTTGTTTTGGCGGAGGTTTCTATGAAAGGGATTCCATAACTCTTTGCCAGTTCCTGTGCTTGCTTCGTGTCCACAGTACGTGATGGAAGGTCACACTTATTTCCAACTAAAACCATGGGAACGTCATCAGAGTCTTTCACGCGATTAATCTGTTCTCTGAAAAGAAACAATAAACGTATTAAATTATCTTTTGGGTACAAGAGTCAGAAAGACAATGCAAGTCCTACAGTGAGATTGTTACACCAAAGGTACTGGAAGAGAGGTGGGTGATGGTGAGAAAGGGAAGGAAACTTGGAGTGCAAAGGTGTTGTGCCTCTTGAGAACAGGTTCACCCACTTGGAAGCTGTCGGGACAGAAGACGTTACCACATTGAGCGGCAGACTGGCCTGCAAAGCAAAACGTGCTGTTGAGCCAAAACCAAAGAGGCCGACGTCAGGCAGCGCCGTGGTAGTAGGAGACTCCATTGTGAGAGGTACGGACAGGGGTTTCTGCGGCAACAGGCGGGATTCGAGGATGGTGTACTGCCTCCCTGGTGCCAGGATCCAGGATGTCACGGACAGAGTGCAGGAAATCCTCATAAGACGATGGCCGGAGCTACAGGGAGTGGTTGGACAGGCAAGGACTTTATTCCTTGGAGCACAGAAGACTGAGGGTTGATTTCATAGAGGTGTTTCAAATCATGAGGGGAAATAATATTTTGCAGGGGTCAGCATTAGTCCGCTACATTTCACATTAATGATCTGGATGTGTAGGTGGAACTGCAGATGCTGGTTTAAACCAAAGATAGACACAAAATGCTGGAGTAACTCAATGGGACAGGCAGCATCTCTGGCGGCACGGTAGCGCAGCGGTAGAGTTGCTGCTTTACAGCGAATGCAGCGCCGGAGACTCAGGTTCGATCCTGACTACGGGTGCTGCACTGTAAGGAGTTTGTACGTTCTCCCCGTGACCTGCGTGGGTTTACTCCGAGATCTTCGGTTTCCTCCCACACTCCAAAGACGTACAGGTATGTAGGTTAATTGGCTGGGTAAATGTAAAAATTGTCCCTAGTGGGTGTAGGATAATGTTAATGTACGGGGATCACTGGGCGGCACGGACTTGGAGGGCCGAAAAGGCCTGTTTCCGGCTGTATGTATATGATATGATATATGATATGATATGATATGAAGGAATGGGTGATGTTTCTGATTACTCCAGCATTTTGTCTATTGATGATCTGGATGATGGAATTGATGAGTTTGTGGTCACGTTTGTGGATAATACGAAGAAAGCTGGAGGGGCATGAGGAAGCAGGGAGACTGCACAAGGACTCGGAAGAGTGGGCAAAGAAGTGGCAAATTGAATAGGGTGCAAAGTATACGGTGATGCACTATGATAGTAGGAATAAAGGCCTGGACTATCTTCTAAATGGTGAGACGATTCAGAAATCAGAAGTACCAAGGGACTTGGTAGTGCTGGTTCAGGATTCCGAAAATGTTAATTAGCAGCCTGAGTTTGTAGCACGTTTGTAGCAAGTAAGGCAAACGCAATGTTAGCAAACATTTAGAGGGGACTAGAAATTAAAAACAGGGATGTAATGCTGAGGCTTTATAAGGCTCACCATATATCAGACCACATTTGGAGTATTGTGAGCAGTTTCGGGCACATCTGAGGAAGGTCTGAAGAAGGGTTTCAACCAGAATTGTCACCCATTCCTTCTCTCCAGAGATGCTGCCTGTCCTGCTGAGTTACTCCAGCAATTTACTCCCACTTTTTAAGAAAGGAGGGAGAGAGAAAACGGGTAATTATAGACCAGTTAGTCTGACATCAGTGGTGGGGAAGATGCTGGAGTCAATTATAAAAGACGAAATTGCTGAGCATTTGGATAGCAGTAACAGGATCATTCCGAGTCAGCATGGATTTACGAAGGGGAAATCATGCTTGATAAATCTACTGGAATTTTTTGAGGATGTAACTAGGAAAATTGACAGGGGAGAGTCAGTGGATGTGGTGTACCTCGACTTTCAGAAAGCCTTTGACAAGGTCCCACATAGGAGATTAGTGGGCAAAATTAGAGCACATGGTATTGGGGGTAGGGTACTGACATGGATAGAAAAAAATTGGTTGACAGACAGAAAGCAAAGAGTGGGGATAAATGGGTCCCTTTCGGAATGGCAGGCAGTGACCAGTGGGGTACCGCAAGGTTCGGTGCTGGGATCCCAGCTATTTACGATATACATTAATGACTTAGATGAAGGGATTAAAAGTATCATTAGCAAATTTGCAGATGATACTAAGCTGGGGGTAGTGTGAATTGTGAGGAAGATGCAATAAGGCTGCAGGGTGACTTGGACAGATTGTGGGAGTGGGTGGATACATGGCAGATGCAGTTTAATGTAGATAAGTGTGAGGTTATTCACTTTGGAAGTAAGAATAGAAAGGCAGATTAATATCTGAATGGTGTCAAGTTAGGAAGAGTGGATGTTCAACGAGATCTGGGTGTCCTAGTGCATCAGTCACTGAAAGGAAGCATGCAGGTACAGCAGGCAGTGAAGAAAGCCAATGGAATGTTGGCCTTCATAACAAGAGGAGTTGAGTATAGGAGCAAAGAGGTCCTCCTACAGTTGTACCGGGCCCTGGTGAGCCCGCACCTGGAGTACTGTGTGCAGTTTTGGTCTCCAAATTTGAGGAAGGATATTCTTGCTATTGAGGGCGTGCAGCGTAGGTTCACTAGGTTAATTCCCGGAATGGCGGGACTGTCGTATGTTGAAAGGCTGGAGCAATTAGGCTTGTATACACTGGAATTTAGAAGGATGAGGGGGGATCTTATTGAAACATATAAGATAATTAAGGGATTGGACACATTAGAGGCAGGAAACGTGTTCCCAATGTTGGGGGAGTTCAGAACAAGGGGCCACAGTTTAAGAATAAGGGGTAGGCCATTTAGAACGGAGATGAGGAAGAACTTTTTCAGTCAGAGAGTGGTGAAGGTGTGGAATTCTCTGCCTCAGAAGGCAGTGGAGGCCAGTTCATTGGATGCTTTCAAGAGAGAGCTGGATAGAGCTCTTAAGGATAGCGGAGTGAGGGGGTATGGGGAGAAGGCAGGAACGGGGTACTGATTGAGAGTGATCAGCCATGATCGCATTGAATGGCGGTGCTGGCTCAAAGGGCTGAATGGCCTACTCCTGCACCTATTGTCTATTGTGTCTATCTGAGGAAGGACATGCTGGTGTTGGGGAGGGTCTAGAGGAGGTTTACGAGAATTATCCTGGGGATGGTCAGATTAACGTACGAGGAGCATTTGATGGCTCTGGACCTGTACTCGCTGGAGTTTAGAAGGACGAGAGAGCATCTCATTGAAACTTATCTTCCACTGGAAGACCTGGATTGAGTGCATGTGGAGAGGTTGTTTCTACTTGTGGGAGATTCTATGACCAGAGGACGTAGCCTCAGAATAAAGGATGTACCTTTAGAAAGGAAATGAGGAGGAATTTCATTTGCCAAAGGGTGGTGGATATGTGGAATTCATTGCCATGGACAGCCATGGAGATTGGGCATTTTTAAAGCTAAAATTAATAAGTTCTTGATTAGCAAGGGCGTCAAAGGTTATGGGGAGATGGCAGGAGAATGGGGTTGAGAGAGGTAAATAGGTCAGTTATGATCGCAAAGGGAAGGGCCACGGTATCACAGGGCAGATATTAGCATGGAGAGCAGGTTGGCTAGATGGCAGGAGGCCAAGAGTGGCAATAAAGGGGGCTTTTTCAGGTTGGCTGCCAGTGACTAGTGGGGCTCCGCAGGGCTCGGTGCTGGGACCGCTGCTCCTCACGTTGTATATTAATGATTTGGGTAAGGGGATAGAAGGCTTTGTGGCCAAGTTTGCAGATGATACAAAGATAGGAGATGGGGCAGGTAATGTAGAGAAAGCAGGGACTGCAGAATAACTTGGACAGGTTAGGAGAGTGAGCAGGGAAGAGGCAGATGGAATCCAGAGCGGCAAAGAGTGGAGTCAGGTATTTTGGCAGTAGGAATAAAGGCATAGAGTATTTTCCAAATGGAAAAAGAATACTGAAGATAGACACAAAAAGCTGGAGTAACTCAGCAGGACAGGCAGCATCTCCAGAGAGAAGGAATGGGTGGCGTTTTGGGTCGAGACCCTTCTTCAGAGAGAATACCGAATTCGGAGGTGTAAATGGACTTGCAGGATTCCCAAATAGTTAATTTGCAAATCGGTAGGAAGGAAGGCAAACGTAATTTATTTAGAGCAGACTAGAATACAAAAGCAAGGATGTAATCCTGAGGCTTTATAAGACACTGGTCAGACTGCATTTGGCGTATTGAGAGCAATATTGGGCCCCATATCTGAGGAAGGATGTGCTGGCACTGGAGAGGGTCAGAAGGTTTACGAGAATGATCCTAGGAATGTTTGGGTTAACATATGATTGTTTAATGGCACTGGGCCTCTACTTACTGGAGTTTAGGATGAGGGGAACTCGTTGAAACTTATTGAATAGCGAAAGGCCTGGATAGAGTGAATGTGGAGAGGATATTTCCACAAGTGCAAGGGTCTAGGACTAGAGGTCATAGCCTAAGAATAAAAGGATGTTCCTTTAGAAAGCACATGAAGGAATTTCTTTAGTCAGAGGGTGGTGAACCTGTGGAATTCGTTGCCACAGGAGGTTGTGGAGGCCGTCAATGGGTATTTTTGAGGCAGAGATAGATAGATTCTTGATTAGTACGGGTGGCAGGGATTATGGGGAGAAGACAGGAGAATGGGGTTAGGAGGGAGAGATAGATCAGCCAAGATGGATGGCAGAGCAGACTTGAAGGGCCAAATGGCCTAATTCTGCTCCTGTGTTTTATGGTTGAGAATGTGAACGTGTTCTGAACCTTGTGATGAGACAAGCCAGTGCAGGGGAACATTCTGATTTGTGCAGATACCAACCTGTACAGGTGAACATCCTCGAAGGACTTGATGTTGTTGATTGCAAAGACGCAGAGGAAGCCCTCCCCAGTGCGCATGTACTGGTCTCTCATCGCACTGTACTCCTCCTGACCCGCTGTGTCCAGAATATCCAGCAAACACGTCTCCCCATCAATCACCACTTGCTTCCTGTAGGAATCCTACGCAAGGGAAGAGAAATCCGTGATCAAATCAGGATTACATTCTCACCATCTTTTGCCTCGTGGTCATTTATAGGTCCCATATTGCTAATACGTTTAACCTGATCAGTGCCACCCAGAGTGTACTCAGGTCATGACCAATAGTGAAAAAACATGGCACTGAACAGGTTAATGAAAATAACTGCCAGATTAACACGGTGGCGCAGCGGTAGAGTTGCTGCCTCACAGCGCCAGAGACCCGGGCTCCATCCAGACTACAGGTGCCGTCTGAACGGAGTTTGTACGTTCTCCCCGTGACCGTTTTCTCCGGTTTCCCCCCACATTCCAAAGAAGTGCAGGTTTGTTAGTTAATTGCCTTTGGTAAAATTGTAAATGATTCCTAGTGTGTAGGATAGTGTTGTAAATGATTCCTAGTGTGTAGGATAGTGCTGGTGTACGGGGTGATCACTGGTTGGCACGTACTCGGAGGGCCGAAGGGCCCGTTTCCAAGCTCTAAAGTATCTCTATAGTCTAAAAAGCAAAGTCTAAAGAAATGGATCAAATCATTCGTCACGGGTGTAAGAAGCGGTCCAAATGCCACCGAACATGTGCCGATTTCACAAACTTTCCTCCTGGTTTATCAAGCCCAGGAATAACAGAGGGAGTATTGTGGAACAGGAGCATGCTTAGTGTGCTGGTCCAACCATCCTTGGAGCTACCACTGCAGGTAGATAATGTCAATAGACAATAGGTGCAGGAGTAAGCCATTTGGCCTTTCGAGCCAGTTCATTGGGAAATGTCATTGGGAAAGCATGTGGGATATGGCAATCAGTCGTCCTGCACGAATTCCAAGAACTGAGAGGTTACGCAGCAACTTTATAAAACATTGGTCAGATCTGTCACAATGCTGCGTGCCTCTGGTCACCTCACGACAGGAAGGATGTGGTGGCGTTGAAGAGGGTGCAGAGATTCACCAGCTTGTGCCTGGGACAGAGAGCTTCAGTTACCAGGAAAGACTGGAGCGGCTCTGTTTTACCTGGAATAGAGGTGGTTACCAGGGGACTGTGGTGTGTAGAATTATGAGAGCAATATAAATCGGGCAGTCCTTACCCCCATGGCAACGGTGAACAAAACTAGGGCATGGGGTAAAAGATTCAAAGGAGATCCAAGGGTGACCCAGCGAGGAGCAAGTACCAGGGACACAGCGCTGGAGAGCAGTGGAGCAGTCACTGACAAGTGGACCGGCATCTGAATCACCCAGGTGGTCAGGGCTGCAGCCAAAGTGCTGGGAGATTGGATTAACCTGGATGGGTGCCCATGTGACAACATGGAAGCGATGGGCCAAATGGCCTGCTTGCACGTATGTGACTATCTGTGAGAAAGCAGTTAGAAAGGCAAACAGTGCGCAGAGCAGCAGGGCCACAGTGCCTGGGTACAGGAGCAAGTATTCCCCACTCTGTTACAGGGTCCCATCTCATCCTGATCCCAGCAAGGATGCCCTGCTGATGGAGAGCGCAGCGATCACTTGCCTCACATTCATGGAATGACAGCACTGCTTCACAAGTTCCAGGAGCAGAATTAGGCCATTCTGCCCATCAAGTCTACCCCGCCATGCAATCATGGCTGATCTATCTTTCCCCCTCAACCCCATTCTCCTGCCTTCGCCCCGTAACCCCTCTAGATTTAAAATTGGGGGCAGGGGGGATAGATTTACATTCACTGGAATTCAGGGAAATGAAAGATCTCAGAAGCCGATGAAATTGCAGCAGGTCAAGGTAAAGCAGGTAAAGGGAAGTCCCCCAAGGCCAGGGGCACGCGGGGCACCGTGCAGAACCAAGGCAAGATGAGGCAAACATCACAGAAACAGGCCCTTCAGCCCAACTCATCTTGTTGACAGAATGTTGACAGCAACAGAAGATGACTAAGAAGGCAATGCGGGGAGAAAAGATGAGGTACTAGGGTAAACTAGCCAATAATATAAAGGAGGATAGTAAAAGCTTTTTTAGGTATGTAAAGAGGAAAAAAATAGTCAAGGCAAATGTGGGTCCCTTGAAGACAGAAGTGGGGGAATTTATTATGGGGAACAAGGAAATGGCAGACGAGTTGAACCGGTACTTTGGATCTGTCTTCACTAAGCAAGATACAAGCAATCTCCCAGATGTTCTAGTGGCCAGAGATCTTAGGGTGACGGAGGAACTGAAGGAAATCCACATTAGGCAGGAAATGGTGTTGGGTAGACTGATGGAACTGAAGGCTGATAAATCCCCAGAGCCTGATGGTCTGCATCCCAGAGTACTTAAGGAGGTGGCCCTAGAAATTGTGGACGCATTGGTGATCATTTTCCAATGTTCTATAGATTCAGGATCAGTTCCTGTGGATTGGAGGGCAGCTAATGTAGTCCCACTTTTTAAGAAAGGAGGGAGAGAGAAAACGGGAAATTATAGACCAGTTAGTCTGACATCAGTGGTGGGGAAGATGCTGGAATCAATTATAAAAGACAAAATTGCAGGGCATTTGGATAGACAATAATAGACAATAGACAATAGGTGCAGGAGTAGGCCATTCGGCCCTTCGAGCCAGCACCGCCATTCAATGTGATCATGGCTGATCATTCTCAATCAGTACCCCGGTCCTGCTTTCTCCCCATACCCCCTGACTCCGCTATCCTTAAGAGCTCTATCTAGCTCTCTCTTGAATGTATTCAGAGAATTGGCCTCCACTACCCTCTGAGGCAGAGAATTCCACAGATTCACAACTCTCTGACTAAAAAAGTTTTTCCTCATCTCAGTTCTAAATGGCCTACCCCTTATTCTTAAACTGTGGCCCCTGGTTCTGGACTCCCCCATCATTGGGAACACGTTTCCTGCCTCCAACATGTCCAACCCCTTAATAATCTTATACGTTTCGATAAGATCCCCTCTCATCCTTCTAAATTCCAGTATATACAAACCTAGTCACTCCAGTCTTTCAACATATGACAGTCCCGCCATTCCGGGAATTAACCTAGTAAACCTACGCTGCACGCCCTCAATAGCAAGAATATCCTTCCTCAAATTTGGAGAACAAAACTGCACACAGTACTCCAGGTGCGGTCTCACTAGGGCCCTGTACAACTGCAGAAGGACCTCTTTGCTCCTATACTCAACTCCTCTTGTTATGAATGCCAACATTCCATTGGTTTTCTTCACTGCCTGCTGTATCTGCATGCTTCCTTTCAGTAGTATAAGAAAATAACTGCAGATGCTGGTACAAATCGATTTATTCACAAAATGCTGGAGTAACTCAGCAGGTCAGGCAGCATCTCGGGAGAGAAGGAATGGGTGACGTTTCGGGTCGAGACCCTTCTTCAGACTGATGCACTAAGACACCCAGATCACGTTGTGCGTCCCCTTTTCCTAACTTGACACCATTCAAATAATAATCTGCCTTCCTATTCTTACCACCAAAGTGGATAACCTCACACTTATCCACATTAAACTGCATCTGCCATGCATCCACCCACTCACACAACCTGTCCAAGTCACCCTGCAACCTCATAGCATCTTCCTCACAGTTCACACTGCCACCTAGCTTTGTATCATCGGCAAATTTGCTAATGGTACTTTTAATCCCTTCATCCAAGTCATTGATGTATATTGTAAATAGCTGCGGTCCCAACACCGAGCCTTGCGGTACCCCACTCGTCACTGCCTGCCATTCTGAAAGGGACCCATTTATCCCCACTCTTTGCTTTCTGTCTGTCAACCAACTTCCTATCCATGTCAGTACCCTACCTCCAATACCATGTGCTCTAATTTTGCCCACCAATCTCCTATGTGGGATCTTGTCGAAGGCTTTCTGAAAGTCGAGGTACACCACATCCACCGGTTCTCCCCTGTCAATTTTCCTAGTTACATCCTCAAAAAATTCCAGTAGATTAGTCAAGCACGATTTCCCCTTCGTAAATCCATGCTGACTTGGAACGATCCTGTTACTGTTTAGGACCGAGATGAGAAAACATTTCTTCACACAGAGAGTGGTGAGTCTGTGGTATTCTCTGCCACAGAAGGTGGTTGAGGCCAGTTCATTGGCTATATTTAAGCGGGAGTTAGATGTGGCCCTTTTTGCTAGAGGGATCAGGGGGTATGGAGAGAAGGCAGGTACAGGCTACTGAGCTGAATGATCAGCCATGATCATATTGAATGGCGGTGCAGGCTCGAAGGGCCGAATGGCCTACTCCTGCACCTATTTTCTATGTTTCTATAAATGCTCCGCAATTTCGTCTTTTATAATTGACTCCAGCATCTTCCCCACCACTGATGTCAGACTAACTGGTCTATAATTTCCCGTTTTCTCTCTCCCTCCTTTCTTGAAAAGTGGGATAACATTAGCTCCCCTCCAATCCACAGGAACTGACCCGGAATCTATAGAACATTGGAAAATCATTACTAATGCGTCCACAATTTCTAGAGCCACCTCCTTAAGCACCCTGGAATGCAGACCATCAGGCCCAGGGGATTTATCAGCCTTGAGTCCCATTAGTCTACCCAAAACTTTTTCCTGCCTAATGTGGATTTCCTCCAGTTCCTCTGTCACCCTAGGATCTCTGGCCACTAGAACATCTGGGAGATTGTTTGTATCCTCCTCAGTGAAGACAGATCTAAAGTACCGGTTCAACTCTTCTGCCATTTCCTTGTTCCCCATAATAAATTCCCCTGCTTCTGTCTTCAAGGGACCCACATTTGCCTTGACTATTTTTTTCCTCGTCACATACCTAAAAAAGCTTTTACTATCCTCCTTTATATTATTGGCTAGTTTACCCTCGTACCTCATCTTTTCTCCCCGTATTGCCTTTTTAGTTATCTTCTGTTGCTCTTCAAAAGAGTCCCAATCCTCTGGCTTCCCACTCTTCTTTGCTATGTTATACTTCTTCCCTTTTATTTTTATGTTGTCCTTGACTTCCCTTGTCAGCTACGGGTGCCTCTTACTCCCCTTAGAATCTTTCCTCCTCTTTGGGATAAATTGATCCTGCAACTTCTGCATTATTCCCAGGAATACCTGCCATTGCTGTTCCAGTCTTCCCTGCTAGGGCCTCCCAGTCAATTTTGGCCAGCTCCTGCCTCATGCCTCCGTAATCCCCTTTGCTATACTGTAATACTGACACCTTCGATTTTCCCTTCTCCCTCTCCATTTGTAGAGTAAAACTTATCATATTGTGGTCACTGCCTCCTAATGGCTCATTTACCTCGAGTCCCCTTATAGGTCAGGTTCATTACATAACACTAAATCCAGAATTGCCTTCTCCCTGGTAGGCTCCAGTACAAGCTGTTCTAAGAATCCATCTCGGAGGCACTCCGCAAACTCTCTTTCCTGGGGTCCATTACCAACCTGATTTTCCCAGTCTACCTGCATGTTGAAATCTCCCATGACCACCGTAGCATTACATTTGTGACATGCCAATTTTAGCTCCTGATTCAACTTGCACCCTATGTCGAGGCTACTGTTTGGGGGGCCTGTAGATTACTCCCATTAGGGTCTTTTTACCCTTACAATTCCTCATCTCTATCCATACTGATTCTACATCTCCTGATTCTATGTCACTCCTTGCAAGGGAGTGAATATCATTCCTTACCAACAGAGCTACCCCGCCCCCTTTCCCCACCTGCCTGTTTTTTCTGTACGTTGTGTACCCCTGAATATTCAGCTCCCAGCCCTGGTCCTCTTGTAGCCATGTCTCAGTGATTCCCACAACATCATACTTGCCAATGTCTAACTGAGCCTCAAGCTCATCCACTTTATTTTTTATACTTCGCGCATTTAAATACAACACTTTAACTTCGGTATTTACCTCCCCTCTCACACCGGTCACAATTGGCCCTGACCTTACTCTCATATCCCTTCTAGAACTTCCCTTCCCATTCATACGAGAGTCCTTTACAGTTTCTCCTGTATTCGCTTCCCCTTTAACTCCATCTCCATATTCCCAATTAGTAGTAACACGATTGTTCCGAGTCAGCATGGATTTACGAAGAGGAAATCATGCTTGACTAATCTTCTGGAATTCTTTGAAGATATAACTACGAAAATTGACAGGGGAGAGCCGGTGGATGTGGTGTACCTTGACGTTCAGAAAGCCTTTGACAAGGTTCCACATAGGAGATTAGTGGGCAAAATTAGAGCACATGGTATTGGAGGTAGGGTACTGACATGGATAGAAAATTGGTTGACAGACAGAAAGCAAAGAGTGGGGATAAATGGGTCCCTTTCAGAATGGCAGGCAGTAACTAGTGGGGTACCGCAAGGCTCGGTGCTGGGACCGCAGCTATTTACAATATACATTAATGACTTGGATGAAGGGATTAAAAATACCATTAGCAAATTTGCAGATAATACAAAGCTGGGTGATAGTGTGAACTGTGAGGAAGATGCTATGAGGTTGCAGGGTGACTTGGACACGTTGTGTGAGTGGGCGGATGCATGGCAGATGCAGTTTAATGTGGATAAGTGTGAGGTTATCCACTTTGGTGGTAAGAATAGGAAGGCAGAGTATTATCTGAATGGTGTCAAGTTAGGAACAGGGGACGTACAACGAGATCTGGGTGTCCTAGTGCATCAGTCACTGAAAGGAAGCATGCAGGTACAGCAGGCAGTGAAGAAAGCCAATGGAATGTTGGCCTTCATAACAAGAGGAGTTAAATATAGGAGCAAAGAGGTCCTTCTGCAGTTGTACAGGGCCCTAGTGAGACCGCACCTGGAGGGCTCTGTGCAGTTTTGTTCTCCAAATTTGAGGAAGGATATTCTTGCTATTGAGGGCGTGCAGCATAGGTTTATTAGGTTAATTCCCGGAATGGCGGGACTGTCATATGTTGGATGACTGGAGCGACTAGGTTTGTATACACTGGAATTTAGAAGGATGAGAGGGGATCTTATCGAAACGTATAAGATTATTAAGGGGTTGGACACATTAGAGGCAGGAAACATGTTCCCAATGTTGGGGGAGTCCAGAACCAGGGGCCACAGTTTAAGAATAAGGGGTAGGCCATTTAGAACTGAGATGAGGAAAAACTTTTTCAGTCAGAGAGTTGTGAATCTGTGGAATTCTCTGCCTCAGAAGGCAGTGGAGGCCAATTCTCTGAATGCATGCAAGAGAGAGCTAGATAGAGCTCTTAAGGATAGCGGAGTCAGGGGGTATGGGGAGAAGGCAGGATTGATACTGATCAGCCATGATCACATTGAATGGCGGTGCTGGCTCAAAGGGCCGAATGGCCTCCTCCTGCACCTATTGTGTATTGTCTATTGCCTATTGACCAAGATGCCCATCAACGCCAGTCCCATTTGCCTGCACTTGTGTCAGTTCAATTGTCCTCTAACTGTTGCCTTGAACAATTGAAAGATACAGCATGGAAACAGGCCATTCAGCCCACCAAGTTCACGCCGACCATAGATTACTTGTTCACATTAGTTCTATGTTACCTCATTTTCTCATCCACTCCCTACACACTAGGGCCAATTAACCTACAAACATCGACATCTTTGGGATGTGGGAGGAAACCCATACTGTCACAGGGAGAACATGCAAACTCCACACCGACAGCACGGAAGGTCAGGATCAGACCTGGGTCTCTGGTGCTGCAAGGCAGCAGCTCTACCCACGGTGCCACCCGCTTGCTGCCTTGACCACCTCCTACACTGAATCTGTGGACTGTCCATCACACAGAAGGGAGTGATGAGGAACAGTGGAGGAGGGGGTGGATATGCGATGCTGTGGAGTTTAGGTCTCGGGTACGAGATGTGGAGCCAGAAACGTGTGGAATGGGGTAGCAGGTCTGGTGTGTGGCCTCCTCACCTTCATCACCTGCACCTCCTTCCAATTCCATTTTATCTTTTAGATTCTAGTTTCCAAAGCAGCATCTTATTTTGCTAAAGATGACACAAAATGCTGGAGTAACCCCATGGGCAGCACGGTGGCGCAGGGGTGGAGTTGCTGCCTTACAGCACCATAAACCCAGGTTCCATCCTGACTAAGGGCACTGGCATTACAGAGTTTGTACGTTCTCCCCATGACCTGCATGGGTTTTCTCCGGGATGCTCCGGTTTTCTCCCACACTCCAAAGGCACACAGGTTTGTTAGCTAATTGGCTTGTTATAAATGTAAATGGTCCTAAATGTGTGTAGGATAGTGTATGTCTACGGGGATCACTGATTGGCTTGGACTCAGTGGGATGAAGGGCCTGTTTACACACTGTATCTCTAAACTAAACGGACCCTGAAGGGTCTTGACCCAAAATGTCACCTATTCCTTCTCTCCAGAGATGCTGCCTGACCCTCTGAGTTCCTCCAGCATTTGTGTCGACCTTCGGTGTAAACCAGCATCTGCAGTTCCTTCTTACACACGTTATTCTCCTGCCCCGGTCTGGCTCTGACTTACCTCGATAGTCGGGTCGTACTCGTCCACAAAGTGGTTCTGGATAAGTTGGATGGTGAGGGCACTCTTGCCCACGCCACCAGCGCCCACCACCACCAACTTGTACTCAGTCATCCTTCACTGCCGTAGACCCTGGAACAGCAGGCAGCAGCAGCATCAGTAAACCACCACAAACACACACCTCCACGTTCACGCACAGCCTCTCCCCAGCTGTTATCAGGCAACTGAATCATCCCACCACAACCCGAGAGCAGTGCTGAACTACTATCTACCTCATCGGGGACCCTCACAGTATCCTTGATCAGACTTTACTGGCTTTACCTTGCATTAAACGTTATTCCCTTATCATGTAAATGGCTCGATTGTAATCATGTATTGTCTTTCCGCTGACTGGTTAACACTAACAAAAGCTTTTCACTGCACACATGACAAACCCACTGACTCGCACAGCTATCTGGACTACGTCTATCCCCTACTCCCAATTCCTCCGTCTACGCCGCATCTGCGCCCGGGATGAGGTGTTTCACACTAGGGCTTCCGAGATGTCCTCGTTCTTTAGAAAACGGGGCTTCCCCTCCGCCATTATAGATGAGGCTCTCACTAGGGTCTCTTCTACATCCCGCAGCTCCGCTCTTGCTCCCCCTCCCCTCACTCGCAACAAGGACAGAATCCCCCTCGTTCTCACCTTCCACCCCACCAGCCAGCGGATCCAACATATCATCCACCAACATTTCCGTCACCTACAACGGGACCCCACCACTGGCCACATCTTCCCATCCCCTCCCCTCTCTGCGTTCCGCAGAGACCGTTCCCTCCGTAACTCCCTGGTCCACTCGTCCCTTCCTACCCAAACCACCCCAACCCCGGGCACTTTCCCCTGCAACCGCACGAGATGCAACACCTGTCCCTTTACCTCCCCCCTCAACTCCATCCAAGAACCCAAACAGTCTTTCCAGGTGAGACAAAGGTTCACCTGCACCTCCTCCAACCTCATCTATTGCATCCGCTGCTCTAGATGTCAACTTATTTACATCGGCGAAACCAAGCGCAGGCTCGGCGATCGCTTCGCTGAACATCTGCGCTCGGTCTGCATTAACAAAACTGATCTCCCGGTGGCCGAGCACTTTAATTCCCCCTCCCATTCCCAGTCTGACCTCTCTGTCATGGGCCTCCTCCAGTGCCATAGTGAGGCCCGCCGGAAGTTGGAGGAGCAGCACCTCATATTTCGCCTGGGCAGTTTGCAGCCCGGTGGTATGAACGTCGACTTCTCCAACTTTGGATAGCTCCTCTGTCCCTCCCTTCCCCTCCTCCTTCCCAGATCTCCCTCTATCTTCCTGTCTCCACCTATATCCTTCCTTTGTCCCGCCCCCCTGACATCAGTCTGAAGAAGGGCCTCGACCCGAAACGTTACCCATTCCTTCTCTCCCGAGATGCTGCCTGACCTGCTGAGTTACTCCAGCATTTTGTGAATAAATGAATAAACCCTCACCAGCTTTCATCTAAAACCTCCATCTACACTAGTCTTTAGGTCTCATGTTGAACAGGCCACTGATATGGGAGCCCATGCAACATGCACTGTGATGCTCGACAGCCATGGGGTGGGAGAAACAGACCCAACTAATCTGATCAAAGTGGAGAAACAATAGACATGGAACAGAACAGCACAGGATCAGGCCCTTCAGCCCACATTGGCTGTGCTGCACATGACGTCAAGTTAAACAAATCCTTCTCCTGCACATGATCCAGATCCTTCCATTCCCTGTATATTCATGTGGCTATCTAAAAGTCTCTTAAATGGCCAAGTCATAGAGTGATACAGTGTGGAAACAGGCCCTTCGGCCCAACTTGCCCACAACGGCCAACATATCCCAGCTGCATTAGTCCCACTTGCCTGCATTTGGTCCATATCCCTCCAAACCTGTCCTATCCATGTACGGAAGGGCCATGTATCCAGTTCCTATGGGATCTCTCGGTCGCTAACCATTTTAACTCCATTTGCTACACTGACCTTTCTGTCCTGGGCCTCCGCCACTGTCAGAGTGAGACCATATGCACACAGGAGGAACAGCCCCTCATATTCAGTGTGGGGGAGGAGGAGGGGGGGGGGGGGAGGTGACAACTTAGCGGCATGAACATGGAATTCTCCAGGTAACTAAAATACGAACAACACCTTGCCCCCACGCTTCCCTCTGCCCTACCTGAATTCGCACCCATTTCTCCTCAACCCCCTCCCCGTTCCTTCCCACCTATATTCCTTCCTCTGGCTTCATAATTCATACCTCTTCTATCCTTATCTCAGAGTTAGAATCATTGAGTGACACGGTGTGGAAACTGACCCTTCAGCCCAACTTGCCCAGACTGGCCAACATGTCCCAGCTACACTAGTCCCACCTGCCGTCCTTTGTTCCATATCACTACAAACGTGCCCTATCCATGTACCTGTCTAACTGTTTCTTAAACGTTGGGATAGTCCCAGCCTTAACTACCTCCTCTGGCAGCTTGTTCCATACACCTATCACCCTTTTTGTGTGAAAATGTTACCCCTCAGATTTAGACAGACAATAGGTGCAGGAGTAGGCCCTTCGGGCCAGCACCGCCATTCAATGTGATCATGGCTGATCATTCTCAATCAGTACCCCATTCCTGCTTTCTCCCCATACTCCGATTCCACTATCTTTAGAGCTCTTTCTAGCTTTCTCTTGAAAGCATCCAGAGAATTGGCTTCCACTGCCTTCTGAGGCAGAGGATTCCACAGATTTACAACTCTCTGACTGAAAAAGTTTCTATTTCTATTAAATCTTTTTCCCTTCGCTTTAAATCTATGTCCTTTGGTCCTCGATTCACCTACTCTGGGCAAGAGACTGTGCAACTACCCGATCAATTCCTCTCTTGATTTTATCCACCTCACATAATTGTTGTCTCTTGATCACTGGCCACGAGCATTGATCCTCGCCTCTCCACCTGCCAGCAGGCCGGCCCCATCAACTCACCTCGATTCCAGGCTCAGTTCCAGACTGAGTACGAAGAAGGACCTTGACCTAAAAGGTCACCTATCCATGTTCTCCAAAGATGCTGCCTGACCTGCTGAGTTGCTTCAGCACCTCATGCCTTTTTTCGTAAACCAGCATCTACACTTCCTTGTCTCCTCTCTCTTAAATGCCATGATTGTATCTGCTTCCACCACCAACCAGGCAACACATTCCAGCACCCACACACTGTACATCTGTACACTGCCCTGCCCATCTCCATTAAACTTTACCCCACTCACACAGGCAGCAGCAGTAGAGTTGCTGCTTAGATTAACATAACATGGAAAATAGGTGCAGGAGGAGGCCATTCGGCCCTTCGAACCAGCACCGCCTTTCATTGTGATCATGGCTGATCGTCCACAATCAGTAACCCGTGCCTGCCTTCTCCCCATATCCCTTGATTCCACTAGCCCCTAGAGCTCCATCCAACTCTCTCTTATATCCAGCCAGTGATGTGGCCTCCACTGCCCTCTGTGGCAGAGAATTCCACAAATTCATAACTCTCTGGGTGAAAAAGTTCCTTCTCACCTCAGTTTTAAATGGCCTCCCCTTTATTCTAAGACTGTGGCCCCTGGTTCTGGACTCCCCCAACATTGGGAATATTTTTCCTGCATCTAGCTTGTCCAGTCCTTTTATAATTTTATATGTTTCTATAAGATCCCCTCTCATCCTTCTAAACTCCAGTGAATACAAGCCTAGTCTTTTCAATCTTTCCTCATATGACAGTCCCACCATCCCAGGGATCAATCTCGTGAACCAACGCTGCACTGCCTCAATTTCAAGGATGTCCTTCCTCAAATTAGGAGACCAAAACTGTACACAATACTCCAGATGTGGTCTTACCAGGGCCCTATACAACTGCAGAAGAAGCTCTTTACTCCTATACTGAAATCCTCTCGTTATGAAGGCCAACATGCCATTAGCTTTCTTCACTGCCTGCTGTACCTGCACGCCAACTTACAGTGACAGGTGTACAAGGACACCCAGGTCTCGCTGCACCTCCCCCTTACCGAACCTAACACCATTGAGATAATAATCTGCCTCCTTGTTTTTGCCGCCAAAGTGGATAACCTCACATTTATCTATATTATACTGCAACTGTCACACATCAGCCCACTCACTCAACCTGTCCAGGTCACCCTGCAACCTCCTAACACCCTCTTGTTCACACTGCCACACAGCTTTGTGTCATCTGCAAACTTTCTAGTGTTGTTTTTAATTTCCTCTTCCAAATCATTAATATATAAGGTAAACAGTTACGGCCCCAACACCGAGCCTTGCGGCACTCCACTCGCCACTGCCTGCCATTCTGAAAAGGACCCGTTTGCTTCCTGTCTGCCAACCAATTTTCTATCCATGTCAACACCCTACCCCCAATACCATGTGCTCTAATTTTGCTCACCAATCTCCCGTGTGGGACCTTATCAAAGGCTTTCTGAAAGTCTAGATACACTACATCCACTGGCCCACTTCATCCAGTTTACTTGTCAAAAAATTCCAGAAGATTAGTCAAGCATGATTTCCCTTTCATAAATCCATGCTGACTTGGACTTATCCTTTTACTGCTATCCAAATGCACCGTTATTACCTCTTTAATAATTGATTCCAGCATCTTTCCCACCACCGATGTCAGGCTAACTGGTCAATAGTTCCCCGTTTTCTCTCTCGCTCCTTTCTTGAAAAGTGGGATAACATTAGCTATTCTCCAATCCACAGGAACTGATCCTGAATCTATAGAACATTGGAAAATGATCACCAATGCGTCCACTATTTCTAGAGCCACCTCCCTGAGGACCCTGGGATGCAGACCTTAAGGCCAGAGACCAGAGTTTAGTTTAAAGATACAGCACTGAAACAGGCCCTTCGGCCCACAGTCTGCTCCGACCAGCGATCCACATACACTAACACTATCCTACACACACTAGTAAGCTTTGCCCATACACCTTAAGGCTATAGTCATAGAGTGATACAGTGTGGAAACAGGCCCAACTAGCTCACACAGCCCAACATGTCCCATCTACACTAATCCCACCTGCGTGCATTATCCATGTTTCTGTCTAATTGCTTTTTGTGAAAACGATACCCTTCAGATTCCTATTAAATCTTTTCCACTTCACCTTAAACCTATGTCCTCTGGTCCTCTGGTCCTCGATTCACCTCTGTGCATCTACGCGATCTATTCCTCCCATAATTTTATACATCTCTGTAAGATTACCCCTCATCCTCCAGCGCTCCAAGGAATAGTCCTAGCTTGCTCAACCTCAGCCTATAGCTCAAGCCTTTGAGTTCTGGCAACATCCTCATAAATCGTCAATGCACCCATTCCAGCTGGAATCTTCTGTTTAACCATCTATCTTCAGTATAAACCAGCATCTGCAGTTCCTTTCCACACAATGAAGAAATGGGAGACCGACGACGGAGCAGAATCTGGGAGCTACGTCAGGTTCCCAAGAAACTGTCTTCAGTCTGCGCACGAGTTAGTCTGCACGAGGAAGCCTGGCTTCTTTTCACCATCCTTGCCTTAGGACCAACCCAGACACTGTGCCAGGCATCTGTGCCAGGCATTCCCGATCGCACCTTTGCCCGACCACAGATGTCACCAGGTACCTCCCTGACCAAGGACAAGCTGGGCCTGGTTCCTGGCATCACCATAAATCCACTAAATCAGCGCCTGAGACAGGGGTTCAATCCCGACCACGGGTGCTGTCTGGATGGAGTTTGTATTTGCTCCACATGACTGTGTGGGTTTTCTCCAAGATCTTCCTCCCACACTCCAAAAACGGACAGGTTTGTGGGTTAATTGGCTCGCTACAAGTGTAAATATTGGCCCCAGTGTGTGTTGTGTTAATGTGCGGGGATCGCTAGTCGATGCGGCACAGTGAGCTGAAGGGCCTGTTTCTGTGCTGTCTCATGAAACTAAACCACTCAAACCACGTTTACAGGCATCACAGAACCCAGCCCGACCCACCAACTAACATGCTATCATTCCCCAAACCCAACCCGACCCACCAACTCACCTCCCATTCCCCAAACCCAACCCGACCCACCAAACCCATCCCCAAACCCAGCCCGACCCACCAAACCCATCCCCAAACCCAACCCGACCCACCAAACCCATCCCCAAACCCAGCCCGACCCACCAAACCCATCCCTAAACCCAGCCCGACCCACCAAACCCATCCCCAAACCCAACCCGACCCACCAACTCACCTCCCATTCCCCAAACCCAACCCGACCCACCAACTCACCGCCCATTCCCCAAACTCTCAGAAGCAATTGGTGAATTTAGTTGCCACACACCAAGCACTGAAACCTCACCTCACACACGCACAATCTCACTGTTGAACCAATCCCACCGCAGTGTGTTCAACAAAACCCTCCACGGGTCAGGCAGCATCTACAGAGACAGAGACAAGTACATTCAATGTTCCAAACTAACAACTTCTCAACACATGGGAAATGTAACAGGGTTTAAACTATAGACCCCTGGCTGGGGAGACAGTTGCTGGGTGGGTGGGTGGGTGGGTGTTGGAGGTGAACAGTGTGGTGGGAGATGGGGGGGGGCACCACCCCCCCCCCCCCACCCTGACCCTCCCCCCCACCCTGACCCTCCCCCCCCCCATCAACCCACGGCCCCCTCCATCTCCCCCGACCCCGCCCGCTCCACCCCCCCCCCCCCACCCTGACCCTCTCCCACACCCTGACCCCCCCCCCCCATCAACCCACGGCCCCCTCCATCTCCCCCGACCCCGCCCGCTCCACCCCCCCCCCCCCACTCCACCCCCCCCCCCACCCTGACCCTCCCCCCCACCCTGACCCTCCCCCACACCCTGACCACCCCCCCCCCATCAACCCACGGCCCCCTCCATCTCCCCCGACCCCGCCCGCTCCACCCCCCCCCCCCCCCCCACACCTCCCCACACACCCTCCACACCACCCCCCCCCCCCCCCCGCCGCAGGCGCGGCCCAGTCCGCCAGCGGCCTCGGTTACCAGGACGCCCCAACCCCGAAGGCAAAGCCCGGCTCCGTCGCGGCGGCCTCCGCCCGCTCCCTCCCTCCCTCCCTCCCCGGACAGGGCGGGGCCGCCGGGCCGGGCTCCCGGTCATTGCCGCGGGGAGGGGGCGTCGGGCATCACCCCCTGATGCCGCAGGGCCGGGCCGGGCCGGAGCGCGGACAGCGGACACACCCGGGCCTCTCCCCGGGAGGGAGGGAGGCGGGCGGTGGCCAGGACCCACCGCAGTGAGGCCGGGGCCGAGGCCGCTGTAGTGAGGCCGGGCCGGGCCGGGCCGGGCTGCGACAGGTGGGTTTGTGCCGGGGACTCACCGCAGGGAGGACTGGCCGTGCCGGGGTGGGTGGGTGCTGCAGTGAGGCCGGGCCGTTGGGTCGGCGGCGCCGCCTTTCGCGGGAATACGGTAGTGGGCTGTACTTCGCAGCAGCAGTCCCCGGAGCCAATAGCAGGCGGCCCCGCCCTGACGGACAGTCCCCGCAGCCAATAGCGGGCGACCCCGCCCTAACGGACAGTCCCTGTAGCCAATAGCCGGCGGCCCCGCCCTGACGGACAGTCCGCGCGGCCAATAGTGGGCGGCCCCGCCCTGACGGACAGTCCCCGCAGCCAATAGCGGGCGGCCCCGCCCTGACGGACAGTCCCCACAGCCAATAGCGGGCGGCCCCGCCCTGACGGACAGTCCTTGTAGCCAATAGCGGGCGGCCCCGCCCTGAAGGACATTCCCTGTAGCCAATAGCGGGCGGCCCCGTCCTGACGGACAGTCCCCGCGGCCAATGGCTGGGCGGCAGCGGCAATGTGGGCGGTGGCGGTGGGGCAACATGGTTGATCTTCCACCGCTCATCATGGGGGGGGGGGCACAGACTGGACACTGCGGGGCCGCCCACCACAGGCACAGTCTAGGGTCCTTCCGCTGCTGGACATGGGGGGCAGGGTGTGGTGGAGAGAGACGCCCCTCCAAATAAGGGATTCTGTGTAAAATTGGAAATGAATATCTGCATTGAATGTATAACCTCCGGAAATGTCGGTTGGGGTTGTTGAAAAGAAGATGTTTTGTAAATATTTATTACTTGAATAAAGTATTTTTTGATATAAAAAAAAAGGCATCTGGAGTCAGGACTCCGAGGTGCGGCTGTTAGTGCAGCGACCGGGCATCGGGCAATTAGCAGGGGTCACCGCCTCTGACCTCCCCACCATCAAAGGGATTTACCGGAGTCACTGCCTCATAAAGGCAGCCAGCATCATCAGAGACCCACACCACACTCTCACTGACCCACACCACCCTGGCCACACACCCACTGACCCACACCACCCTGGCCACACACTCACTGACCCACACCACCCTGGCCACACTCACTGACCCACACACTCACTGACCCACACACTCACTGACCCACACACTCACTGACCCACACCACCCTGGCCACACACTCACTGACCCACACCACCCTGGCCACACTCTCACTGACCCACACCACCCTGGCCACACACTCACTGACCCACACCACCCTGGCCACACACTCACTGACCCACACCACCCTGGCCACACACTCACTGACCCACACCACCCTGGCCACACTCACTGACCCACACCACCCTGGCCACACACTCACTGACCCACACCACCCTGGCCACACACTCACTGACCCACACCACCCTGGCCACACACTCACTGACCCACACCACCCTGGCCACACACTCACTGACCCACACCACCCTGGCCACACACTCACTGACCCACACCACCCTGGCCGCACTCACTGACCCACACACTCACTGACCCACACCACCCTGGCCACACACTCATCTCACCCCTGCCATCGGGAAGAAGGTACAGGAGCCTGAAAACTGTAACGTCCACGTTCAGGACCAGCCTCTTACCTACAGCCACCGGGCTATTAAACACTACAACCTCAAATGAGCTCTGAACTAAATAAACTATTATTATTTTTCACACTGTACTATGTTTACATATTCTGTTGTGCTGCAGCAAGTAAGAATTTCATTGTTCTATCTGGGATATCTATATACTAAAACTCTTGTTTGTTTGTTCCTGAACTACAGCCAAAACGGTACACAATAGCGTGACAATTTTAGGCCCACCTTACTCATCGTTGTCCCTTTGGTGCTAATGGAAGAAGTTTCATTGAAATCTGTGTTATATTTAAAAAGTTATTCACATTTTAAAGTTTAAATCTATCTCCTAAGGAAGGCGGAGGGAAGAAGGAAGGGGGGGGGGAGGAGGGAGGATAAGGGGGGGTTGAGGGGGTTGGAGTGGGGAGGAGGGAGGATAAGGGGGGTTGGAGTGGGGGGGGAGGGGAAGGGAGTAGGGGGCGAAGGGGGGGGAGGAGAGGGTGCTGCACCAATGCAGGAGCGGTTTGGGCCCAATGGGTCCACTTGATCTCGTATGACAATAGACAATAGGTGCAGGTGTAGGCCATTATATATAATATGACAGGCATAGGTCAGATAGACAATCAGAACCTTTATCCCAGGGTGGAAATGTCCAACACTGGAGGGTACAGCTTGAAGGTGAGAGGGGGAATGAGGGATATGAATCATGTACAGGCAGATGAGATCAGTTTAATTTGACATCATGTTCGGCACAAACACTGCCCGTTCCTTTGCTGTACTGTTCCATAAGATAGACACAAAAAGCTGGAGAAGAAGGGTCTCGACCCAAAATGTCACCCATTCCTTCTTTCCAGAGATGCTGCCTGTCCTGCTGTTACTCCAGCTTTTTGTATCTATCTTCAGTTGAAACCAGCATCTGCAGTTCTTTCTTGAACTACTGTTCCATGCTCCTTCATGCAGCAACAAGCAGCACACTGCGTCACAGAGACTTCCATGTGTCTATCTCAAAGTCTGTTACACGCCACTCTCTGCCTCCACCAACCCAGAGTCATAATCTGACAGCACGGATACAGCCCCATCAGCCCAACTTGTCCCTGCCGACCAACTCATCCCACCTGACCGCCTTTGACCCATCTCCCTCTAAATCTTTCCTACCCATGTACCTGTACAAACGTCTTTTAAATGTTGTTGTGTTAGCTGCCTCAACTACCTCCTGTCAGCTTGTCCCATATACCCACCACCCACATCTCTACAGTCCCATATACCCACCACCCACATCTCTACAGTCCCATCTACCCACCACCCTCATCTCTACATGAGGGCAGGGTTGTGTTCACCTCCCACAATCTCAGGTCAACAACCAACTCTAGCTTTGAAGGGAAGATAGACACAAAGTGCTGGAGTAACTCAGCGGGACAGGCAGCAACTCTGGAGAGAAAGAATAGGTGACGTTTCGGGTCGAGATCCTTCTTCAGACTGAGAGTCGGGAACGGGAAACAAGAGATATAGACTGTGATGCAGAGAGATATAGTGTTAGTGTGCGGGGATCGCTGGGCGGCGCGGACTTGGTGGGCCGAAAAGGCCTGTTTCCGCGCTGTATATATATGATATGATATGATGATATGATATGAAATGAATGAGAGATATGTAAAAAAGTAACGATGATAAAGGAAACAGGCCATTGTTAGCTGTTTGCTAGGTGAAGCTGGTGCAACTTGAGTGGGGGAGGGATGGAGAGAGGGAATGCTGGGGTTACTTCAACTTAGAGAAATCAATATTCGTACCACTGGGTGGTAAGCTGCCCAAGAGAAATATGAGATGCTGTTCCTCCAATTTGCATTTAGCCTCACTCTGACAACAGTGGAGGCCGAGGATAGAAAGGAGAGTATGGGAAGGGGAACCAAAGTGTTTGGCAACCATCAGGAACTCCTGCCGCTCCATCCCTCGCCTGCACTGAGGACAATCTGACCACGTGGGACAGGAGTTTAAATTGTTAGCAACAGGGAGACCCAGCTGGACCCAGCGGACTGAGCATGTGTTCAACTAAATGGTCGCCTAGTCTGCACTTGGTCTCATCAAGGACAAGGAAGCCACATTCGGAGCGCTGAATACAGTGGATGAGGTTAGAGGAGGTGCATGTGAACCTCTGTCACATCTGGAAGGGCTGCTGGGGTCCCTGGATGGAGGTGAGAGAGGTGTTATATCTGTGTTGTAAGGGAAAGTACCTGGGTTGTGGGGAGCTCCACTCTGCCCTGAACCATCTGGATACCGGGGATGGATACGCCAGGCAATAGCTGCTGTTCATCAACAACAGCTCTGACGTTTAACACTCTCACCCCCTCCAAACATCACCAAGCTCCAAGACCTGGGCCTCTACCTCCCTTGGCAACTGGATCCTGGACTTGTCCATGGGCAGCCCTCAGTCAGAGCGAATCGGTAACATCTCCTCCACCCTGACCATCCACACAGCTGTAACTCAGCACCGGGTGTTCAAGCCGTTCTCTTCCCACCATCACCATTGCCAAGCACGCATCCATGGAAACATAGAAAATAGGTGCAGGAAGAGGCACCTATTAGAGCCAGCACTGCCATTCATTGTGATCCTGGCTGATCATCCACAATCAGTAACCCGTGCCTGCCTTCTCCCCATATCCCTTGATTCCACTAGCCCCTAGAGCTCATCTAACTCTCTCTTAAATCCTTCCAGTGATTTGGCCTCCACTGCCCTCTGTGGCAGAGAATTCCACAAATTCACAACTTTCTGGGTGAAAAAGTTCCTTCTCACCTCAGTTTTAAATGGCCTCCCCTTTATTTTAAGACTGTTGCCCCTGGTTCTGGACTCTCCCAACATTGGGAACATTTTTCCTGCATTTAGCTTGTCCAGTCCTTTTATAATTTTTAATGTCTCCACAAGATCCACTCTCATCCTTCTAAACTCCAGTGAATACAAGCCTAGTCTTTTCACTCTTTCCTCATATGACAGTCCCGCCTTCCCAGGGATCAATCTTGTGAACCAACGCGGCACTGCCTCAATTATAAGGATGTCCTTCCTCAAATTAGGGGACCAAAACTGCACACAATACTCCCGATGTGGTCTTACCAGGGCCCTATACAACTGCAGAAGAAGCTCTATACTGAAATCCTCTCGTTATGAAGGCCAACTTTCTGAAGATAGACACAAAAAGCTGGAGTAACTCAGCGGGACAGGCAGCATCTCTGCAGAGAAGGAATGGGTGGCGTTTCGGGTTGAGACCCATCTTCAGACTGGTTAGGGAGAAGGGAAAAGAGAGATATAGACGGTGATGTGGAGAGATAAAGAACAATAAATGAAAGATATGCAAAAATGTACCTTCTTCCCGATGGTAGTAGTGAGATGAGAGCGTGGCCAGGATGATGTGAGTCTTTGATATTAGCTGCCTATCTGTCAGCTGTAGATCAACGTAAACTTATGACAGCTATCTATTATAAGGAGTCTTTTGCTGTCCATATAAAATTGTATTTGGAACTCAGTCCTTCGGGCAGAGCGGCAGTAATTTACCACCACCACAAGAGGGCAGTAATTCTTCACACTTTGCCTCGCTCCTGTAGAGTCCCATTGAGTTTATTGTGACAGACACAAGTGCCTGGAGGTACAGGTACAATGAAAATCATGCTTGCTGTAGCATCCCAGGCACAAGGACTCAGACAATGCAAAAACATAAATTATTCAAAAATTACACAAGTTCTGCAAGACAGTGAAAAGAAAGAAGACCATGCAAAAAAACAAGACTAGTGTAGAGCACAATTATAAACCAACCATGGGAGTGGGTGTGGTGTGTGATGCTCCTTTGCTGAGGTAGGATTAGGATTGTGTGGGTCAATTCAAGAGGAGAGGAAAGGCCAGATATCCCATGAGCGTCGTGTCAGTCTGTACATCCCTACAGAGGTACACAGCACAGAACGCGACCCGTCAACCTACAAACCAACAAATTGTGAATATATCCCAGTCATACAGGCATGGAATCAGGCTTTCGTACCAACTTGTCCATGCTGACAAGGTGCCCATCTAGTTTAGTATAGAGATACAGCACAGAAACAATCCTTTCAGCCCACCGAGTCTGCGACCACAGCAACATTAATGCCATCCTACACACACGAGGGACAATATTTACATTCATACCAAGCCGATCAACCAATGTTTCCGGAGAAAACCCAAGCAGGTCACGGGGAGAACGTACAAACTCTGTACAGACAGCACGCGTAGCCAGGATCGAACCCGGGTCTCTGGCGCTGTAAGCGCTGTAAGGCAGCAACTCTACCGCTGCAACACCTCTATTCCCATTTCCACCATGTTTGATCCTCTGAACCTTTCCTATCCATGCACCCACCAGTCTTGTGTGAAAAATCTGCCGCTTAGATTCCTATTGAACCATTCGCCTCTCACCTTAACCGTTCCCCTCTCACTCACGTTGGGAAGTTAAAGACGCCTTACTAATGTTGGGGAACTTAAAATCATCTGTCTACATTCCTTGATCTCCCGGGTAGACACAAAATGCTGGAGTAACTCAGCAGGTCAGGCAGCATCTTGGGAGAGAAGGAATGGGGGACGTGACCCTTCTTCATATAACATATAACATATAACAACTACAGCATGGAAACAGGCCTGTCCGGCCCTACCAGTCCACGCCGACCATTCTCCCTGACCTAGTCTCATCTACCTGCACTCAGACCATAACCCTCCAATCCCCTCCTATCCATATACCTATCCAATTTACTCTTAAATAATAAAATCGAGCCAGCCTCCACCACTTCCACCGGAAGCCCATTCCATACAGCCACAACCCTCTGAGTAAAGAAGTTCCCCCTCATGTTACCCCTAAACCTTTGTCCCTCAATTCTGAAGCTATGTCCCCTTGTTGGAATCTTCCCCACTCTCAAAGGGAAAAGCCTACCCACGTCAACTCTGTCCGTCCCTCTCAAAATTTTTAAAACCTCTATCAAGTCCCCCCTCAACCTTCTACGCTCCAAAGAATAAAGACCCAACCTATTCAACCTCTCTCTGTAGCCTAAGTGCTGAAACCCAGGCAACATTCTAGTAAATCTCCTCTGTACCCTCTCCATTTTGTCGACATCCTTCCTATAATCTTCAGACTTGATCTCTCACTGGCTGTTTGAGTACCTATAACAATCCCATCAGAGTGATTGCACCTCTCTTATTTTGCAGCGGACGAGCCCTGCAGGGTGCTGTTTCTGAGAGTCACTGTGACATTCTCCCTGGTCAGTAGATCAACTCCTCCATCTCAATTATGTCTGAAACTTAGAAACCCTGGACGTTGAGCTGCCAGTCCTGCCCCGATTCTGCTGTTGCTTTAAACCGAAGATAGACACTAAAAGCTGGAGTAACTCAGCGGGACAGGCAGCATCTCTGGGCAGAGGGAATGGGTGACGTTTTGGGTCGAGCCCCGTCTTCAGACTGTTTAGGGATAAGGGAAACGAGATAAGCACTCTCAACAGCCCACTCACTCTCAACAGCCCCCCCCTCACTATCAACAGCCCCCCTCACTATCAACAGCCCCCCCCTCACTCTCAACAGCCCACTCACTCTCAACAGCCCCCCCCTCACTATCAACAGCCCCCCTCACTATCAACAGCCCCCCCTCACTCTCAACACCCCCCCCCTCACTCTCAACAGCCCCCCCCTCACTATCAACAGCCCCCCTCACTATCAACAGCCCCCCCTCACTCTCAACAGCCCCCCCCTCACTATCAACAGCCCCCCTCACTATCAACAGCCCCCCTCACTATCAACAGCCCCCCCTCACTATCAACAGCCCCCCCTCACTCTCAACAGCCCCCCTCACTATCAACAGCCCCCCTTACTGTCAACAGCCCACTCTCACTCTCAACAGCCCACTCTCACTCTCAACAGCCCCCCTCACTCTCAACAGCCCCCCCCTCACTATCAACAGCCCCCCTCACTATCAACAGCCCCCCCCTCACTATCAACAGCCCCCCTCACTATCAACAGCCCACTCTCACTCTCAACAGCCCACTCTCACTCTCAACAGCCCCCCCTCACTCTCAACAGCCCCCCTCACTATCAACACCCCCCCTCACTATCAATAACCCCCCTCACTCTCAACAGCCCCCCCACTCTCGATGCCCCCCTCACTCTCAACAGCCCCCCACACTCTCGATGCCCCCCCTCACTCTCAACAGCCCCCGTCACTCTCAACAGTCGCCCCCTCACTCTCAACAGCCCCCCTCACTCTCAACAGCCCCCCTCACTCTCAACAGCCCCCCCCTCACTCTCAACAGCCCCCCCCACACTCTCGATGCCCCCCCCTCACTCTCAACAGCCCCCCCATCACTCTCAACAGCCCCCCTCACTCTCAACAGCCCCCCTCACTTTCAACAGCCCCCCCTCACTCTCAACACCCACCCCCTCACTCTCGACCATCCTCCTATTTTTTTAACCAAAAATAAATTTAATCAATTATTTAAAATATGTACAATACTAAAACAACACAAACGAGCCCACCACCGTAATACAAGTTTAAAAATATTCTTAAATAACTCTCCCCATCCAGGATGCACCCACCCCCCGCGGTGCCCAGCGGTCCCGTAAACCCCCCAGGGTGCCCGTGGACAGCGCGCGGTCCCTCTCCAACACCCCCCGGGCGCGGACAGACGTAACGCCGGAAAAGGGGCAGGCAGCCGGCTCGGGCAGAGCCCTCTTCCACCTGGCGCCGTGACCCGTGGATGGCCAGCTTGGCCAGGCCCAGGAGCAACCCAACCAGGACATCCTCGGCCCCACCCTCTCCCCTACCCACGCACAGGGGGTCCACAGATGAGGATGGTGGGTGTGAAGTGAAGCCATAAGGCAAGAAGCAGCCCCTTTAGATATTGGAGCAGGGGCTGCAACCTCACACAGCATGTACACGTGGTACACAGACTCACACACTCCATGCACACGTGGTACACAGACTCACACACTCCATGCACACGTGGTACACAGAGTCTTCCAGCCCAGTGGTCCCCCTACCCTCCACCTCGCTCTCAGTCCATCCTCGCTCTCGATGTCATGGGGCCCGTCCACATTGGTGGCCCGGGGCCGTGTTTGGAGCCCATGGGGGGGGGGGGGGCGAGCTGGGCCTACTGGAGTTGGTCCTGCCGGTGAGCCTGGCTGCAACTTTCTGAGACATTCATACCCAAGGTATGCAAAGAGTTGCCACATAAAGGGCGCCAACAAAGTTACAAAGTATTCAATTTTACACAGACCATTTTGAACACATTCCATTTGTGGTCCTCCTTTGTTCGTGGTGGTTCCCCGTTCCCTGTGCCGGGCCCTTTGTTCATGGGAGTTCCCCGTGCCAGGCCCTTTGTTCCCTGTTCCCCGTGCCGGGCCCTTCGTTCGTGGTGGTTCCCCGTGCCGGGCCCTTTGTTCGTGGCGGTTCCCCGTGCCGGGCCCTTTGTTCCCCGTTCCCCGTGCCGGGCCCTTTGTTCGTGGCGGTTCCACGTGTCGGGCCCTTTGTTCGTGGTGGTTCCCCGTGCCGGGCCCTTTGTTCGTGGCGGTTCCCCGTGCCGGGCCCTTTGTTCCCCGTTCCCCGTGCCGGGCCCTTTGTTCGTGGCGGTTCCACGTGTCGGGCCCTTTGTTCTAGGTGGTTCCTCGTGCTGGGCCCTTCGTTCGTGGCGGTTCCCCGTGCCGGGCCCTTTGTTCCCCGTTCCCCGTGCCGGGCCCTTTGTTCGTGGCGGTTCCACGTGTCGGGCCCTTTGTTCGTGGTGGTTCCCCGTGCCGGGCCCTTTGTTCGTGGCGGTTCCCTGTGCCGGGTCCTTTGTTCTAGGCGGTCCCCCATGCTGGGTCCTCCTTTGTTGCTCTGGCTCCCACGTAGCCCGTCCTCGACCACGGTCGCCCTCATTGACTGCTGGCCCAACCACCTTGACGATGGGCTCCACGATGCCGTCCCAGAGTCTGGACACATGGATCCGCCTCCCAGCTTCTTCCCGGCCTCTTGGGAGGCATCTGCCGCTCATCCTGAGATCACAGACCTGGAGTTGCTGCTTCACAATTTACTGCCCAACTCCCTAAATTGTCTTTACAGGACGTCATCTCCCTGCGGATCCGTGACTGTGATGGATGTGGACCACGATCTCTGGCTGCTCACCCTCCTCTCTCAGCGGGTCCTGTGCCCAATCTGAAAGTCCTACAGTGAGATTGTTACACCGAAGGTACTGGAAGAGAGAAGGTGGGTGATGGTGAGAAAGGGAAGGAAACTTGGAGTGCAAAGGTGTTGTGCCTCTTGAGAACAGGTTCACCCACTTGGAAGCTGTCGGGGAAGAAGACGTTACCACATTGAGCGGCAGACTGGCTTGCGAAGCAAAACGTGCTGTTGAGCCAAAACCAAAGAGGCCGACGTCAGGCAACACCGTGGTAGTAGGGGACTCCATTGTGAGAGGTACGGACAGGGGTTTCTGCGGCAACAGGCGGGATTCGAGGATGGTGTGCTGCCTCCCTGGTGCCAGGATCCAGGATGTCACAGACAGAGTGCAGGAAATCCTCAAGGGCGAAGGTGAACAGCCGGAAGTGGTAGTGCATGTCGGCACAAACGACGTCGGAAAGAAGAGGATGAACATTCTGCAGCGTGACTTTAGAGAGCTCGGAAAAATGCTGAAACGCAGGACCTCCAGGGCAGTTATCTCCGGTTTGCTTCCAGTTCCTCGTGCTGGTGAGAGCAGGAACAGGGAGATACAGGACAAGAATGTGTGGCTGAGGAGCTGGTGCAGGGGGCAGGGATTTAGATTCTTAGACCACTGGGATCTGTTTTGGGGTAAGGGGGAATTGTACAAAAGGGATGGATTGCACCTTAACAGGTGGGGGACCAGCATTCTGGCAGGCAGGTTTGCCACTGCTACATGGGTGGGTTTAAATTAAAATGGGGGGGAGGTCAAATGGGATAGTCAAGGATGGAGTTAAAGGGAAAGAGAGTAAAGGGATAGTTAATGACCCCAAAATTAACGGGAAAGAAAGCTCACAAAGGGATAGGAGAGAATGGCCAAGTGTAATAGGGATCGATGGTAGGGGTCGAGCTGTCTGTCCGTGGGTGCAGGGGGAGGAGAGGGGAAGTTTTGTTGCCTCCATCACAGTGAGGGGGTGTTTGGAGTCACTGTGATGGATGTTTGTGTTGGGGTCGTGTGTCCTGTGTTCTTTTCTTTTTTGCTGTGTATTGTGTTATACTGTTATGTTATGTGAAGGGTGAGACGAGTAAGGATTAAAAGTATTGTATATGAATGCGCGAAGTATAAGAAGTAAAGTAGATGAGCTTGAGGCTCAGTTAGAAGTTGGTAGGTATGACATTGTGGGGATTACAGAGACGTGGCTGCAGGAGGATCGGTCCTGGGAACTTAATATTCAGGGTTATACGTCCTATAGAAAGGACAGGCAGGTGGGCAGAGGTGGTGGGGTAGCTCTGCTGGTGAGGGATGAAATTCAGTCCCTTGTGAGGGGTGACATAGGGACTGACGAGGTAGAGTCACTGTGGATTGAGTTGAGGAATTGTAAAGGCAAGAAGACACTAATTGGTGTTATCTACAGACCCCCAAATAGTAGCCCGGATGTAGGGTGTAAGATGTTGCAGGAGTTAAAACTGGCATGTGAGACAGGTAATGCCACTGTGGTGATGGGGGATTTCAATATGCAGGTAGACTGGGAGGGAGAGGGAGGAGGGGTGGGTGTGTGGGAGGGAGGGAGGTATGAGCCAGGGTGTTTGGAGGATTCACACGGAGCTGCTACATGAATTCTTTAGTCATTAGTTTATTGTCACGTGTACCGAGGTACAGTGAAAAGCTTTTGTTGCGTGCTAACCAGTCAGCAGAAAGACTACATGATTAAAATGGAGTGGTCCACAGTGTAGAGATACATGAGAAGGTATCTGTACACTGTGGATGTTTCAACTCTCGTCCTGTGTTGTACAATGATGCAGATAGTGAGTGATTTAGATTTTTAGAGATACAGCGCTGAAACAGGCCCTTCGGCCCACCGGGTCCGCGCCGCCCAGCAGGGGCCGATGTTGCTGTGTCCCAGACCCCCCCACTCCTGCTCTCCATCCCTGCGCCACCAGTCTGCCCACCAGGGAGGCCGTATGTGCCATTTTGGGAGAGTTTAACAGTAAATCCTGAGAAAGGGCGGCGGGTAGTGCTGCTGTCTCACAACTCTCGCCACCGAGATTCAATCCTGATGTCGGGTGCTGTACGTGTGGAGTTTGCACGTTCTCCCTGTGACCTCGTGGGTTTCTTCCGGGTGCTCCGGTTTCCTCCCACGTCTGCAAGGTGTGGGAGTCAGTGGGTGACTTGGCCACTGTGGGCAAGTGTGCAGGCATCAATGGGGAGCCGAGGTTACAGATAGGGGAATCATATGGACTCTGAGGGCCAGCACAGACTCGTCGGGCCAAATGGCCTTCTTCAATTTCATTAGGAAATATGAGAATTAGCATGAATTAGCTAATCAGTCACAGAATAAATCTCCAAACTGCTAATTCTCTGTATTTCTGGATTGGAAAAGGTAGTACATTATTGATGCCACATTAAGAACAAAAGTCAGAATTTGTTGATATCTTAAAATGTGTGAAGGTAGATAAATCTCCCGGGCCTGATCAGATATACCTGAGGACATAACGGAACAAACGATATTGCGAGAGTAATGTTACTGGAGGGGATTCTGAGGGATGAGATCTAAATGCATTTGGAAAAACAGGGGCTGATTAGTGAGAGTCAGCATGGATTTGTACGCGGGAGATCGTGCCTCACTGGCTTGACTGTCTTTTATGAAGAAGTAACCCAGAATGTTGCAGAGGGCCGGCGTTGATCTCAGCAAGTCCTTTGACAAGGTTCTGCATGGTCCGCTGCTCTGGAAGGTCAGATCGTATGGGATTCAAGGAGAACCAGCCGACTGGATTCAGAATTGGCGATGGTGGAAGGTTGTTTTTGAGACTGGAGTCCTGTGACCAGTGGTGTGCCCATTGCTGTTTGTCGTTTACATTAGTGATTTGGATGAGAATGTAGAAGGCATGATTTGTAAGTTTGCAGATACACCAAAGTAGGTGGTATCCTAGACAGTGGAAATGGTTCTTCAGAATTACAGCGGCATCTTGATCAGTTGGGTAAGTGGGCTGAGAATGGCAAATGGAGTTTAATGCAGATAAGTGCAAGGTGCTGCACTTGGGAAGTCCAAACTTCACAGTGAATGGCAGAGCCCTGGGGAGTGTTGTGAAGCAGAGAAATCTAGGAGTGCAGGTGCATAGTTACCTGAAAGTGGTGCCACAGGTAGATAGGTGGTAAAGAAAACTTTTGGTACACTGGGCTTCAACAGTCAGGATATTGTGTAGAAATTGGGATGTTATGTTGCAGTTGCAAAACATGTTTGGGGTATTGTGTTCAGTTTTGGCCATCTTGTTATAGGAGCGATGTCATTAAGGTGAGAGGGGAAAGATTAAATAGGAACCTGAGGGGCAAACTTTTACATATAGACAGTGGGCGCAGGTTTAAGGTGAGAGGGGAAAGATTAAATAGGAACCTGAGGGGCAACCTATTACATATAGACACAAATAAGGAACTGGGTGGGTTTCTCTCTGCTCAGGTCTGCTCTGGCGATCTGCTGCCTGACCTATTCTGTGTCGACAAGCCTATCGACCTGAAGAAGGGTCCCAACCCAGGCTTATACACGCTGGAATTTAGAAGACTGAGGGGGGATCTTATTGAAACAAATAAAGTTCTTAAGGGGTTGGAGAGGCTAGATGCGGGAAGATTGTTCCCGATGTTGGGGAAGTCCAGAACCAGGGGTCACAGCTTAAGGATAAGGGGGAAGTCTTTTAGGACCGAGATGAGAAAACATTTCTTCACACAGAGAGTGGTGAGTCTGTGGAATTCTCTGCCACAGAAGGTAGTTGAGGCCAGTTCATTGGCTATATTTAAGAGGGAGTTAGATGTGGCCCTTGTGGCGAAAGGGATCAGGGGGTGTGGAGAGAAGGCAGGTACAGGTTATTGAGCTGGATGATCAGCCATGATCATATTGAATGGCGGTGCAGGCTCGAAGGGCCGAATGGCCTACTCCTGCACCTATTTTCTATGTTTCTATGTTTCTATGAAACGTTCGCCTGCCCATTTGCCTCTACAGATGCTGCCCGACAGGGCTGAGTTCCTCTAGCAGTTCACAATCCCCCCGTCACCCTCAGCCGGTAATGAGACCAGTCCCGGCTACCAGGAGAACCCAAACACTTACAGTTCCTGGAGAAGCAGACGGGCTGCCTCTCTGGGCAGAATCACCACTCCCTGGCTCTGGACACATCAATCAGAGGAAACCCCTCTCACCAACCCTCCGTCCCTCCAGCAGCCTAATTTGTTTCACTCACCCCCCCCCCCCCCCCCATGCTCCAAACCAACCACGTCTCAGCTTCCCACCTCCATCTCAATCTCAGATTATATCTTTCATTCATTGTTCTTTATCTCTCTACATCATTGCCTGTATCTCTCGTTTCCCTTATCCCTACCTAGTCTGAAGAAGAGTCTCGACCCGAACATCACCCATTCCTTCTCTCCAAAGATGCTGCCTACATTTCCTTCTCATCGTCTGTTTTGATCTGTGTTTTCACACCTTACACTTCCATATCTCTCTGTCTCCCTCTCCCCTGATTCTTAGTCTGAAGAAGGGTCTCAACACGAGATGTCACCCATTCTTTCCAGAGATCTTGTCTATCCCGTTGAGTTATTCCAGGTGTGTGTGTGTATGTCATATAACATATATATAATAATTATATATATATATATATATATAAAATATATATATGTAGGAAGGAACTACAGATGATGGCCTACACTGAAGATAAACTCCAGTATTTTGTGTCTACTTTAATAAAAAATACAACAGTTTCATTGGGGAAAGGTTAGAACTGAAATATCGCAACCCTTCAATTCAGGAGTGATGATCTCAAACATAATTAAAGGACATTTTGAAAGATTTAATTGAAACTAGTTTGTGAACATGGGGATAGGAAAGGGGAAGTGGACAACGTTCTGGGCTGTTGTTGCTCCAAGGGGTGTGATATATGAGTCAGGATAACATTGCTGAATGATAATGAATCCCTAAATCAAAGGGCTCCCTGATTCACGTCTGATGGAGTTGATTCATTCTACATGGAACATGCAGATCTATTCCAATACCACCCTCCTTTCCTCACTCCCTATTATCCTCCCTCCTTTCTTCTTTTCCTCCCTCACTAGCTTAGTTTAGTTTAGTTAAGCTAAAACAGCGCGAAAACAGGCCCTTCAGCCCACCGAGTCCACGCCGACCTTCGGCTCACCATGTCTGTGCTGAACACAATAGAAGCTCTGAAGAAGGGTCACCCAATTCCTATTGTCCAGAGATGCTGCTTGACCCACTGAGTTACTCCAGCACCGTATCCCCCCGTCCCTGCCTGTTCACCTGGCTGTCCAAATGGGGATCGCTGGTCGGCTCGGACCCGGTGGGCTGAAGTCAGGGCTGTTTTTACAGCATTATGGGCCCCCGGGCAAAGCAGTGTACTGGGGCCCCTACCGTTACTCTCCCCCACCCCCCTTTCCCTACCAGCCCCCCCCCTGTCGTGCCGGCGAAAAGCACTTACCGAAAAGCACTTAGCGATGGACTTAGGGTGCTACATTGTTGCGAAAAGCACTTACAGATCGCTGTGAGAAGCACTTAGGGATGGAAAATGTTGCGAAAAAAGCATTTATTGAACCTACATTTTTAAAGTAGTATTTATTTATTGCAAGTCACTTAACATACACAGATCAGCATGGGGCCCCTATGCTCGTGGGGCCCTGGGCAAGTGCCCATCAGGCCCATGCGTTAAGACGGCCCTGGCCGAAGTGCCTGTTTCCGCTCTGTATCTCTAAACTAAACTAAACACAGAAGCACAGGAACAGGCCCTTCAACCCACAATGTCCGTGCCAAACATGATGCCATCTCTTCAGCCTTCGTGTGATCCGTATCCTTCCAATCCCTGCATATCTATGTGCCTCTGTAAATGTCCCTTCAAACCAGTATTGCATCTGCCTCCACCACTGCCCCTGGCCCACCCACACTGCGTAAACAAACCTACCCCTCACATCTCCTTTAACCGATATCCCTCTCAGCTTGAAGCTCTGCCCTCTCGTCTTTGACATTCCCACTCCGGGAAAACTGTTCTGACCGTGAACTCTGTGTGTCTCTCATACTTTATATATTTCTACCTCCCCTCAACCTCTGATGTTCCAGAGAAAATAATCCAAGTTTGCTCAACCCCTTATCTTTTCCTGAACTCCAGACCCGCTGAGTTACTCCAGCTTTTTGTGTCTCTCTTACGTTTAAACCAATATCTGCAGTTCCTTCTTACACTCTCAGTCTGAAGAAGGATCTCGACCCGAAACGTCATCCATTCCTTAGAAACATAGAGACATAGAAACATAGAAAATAGGTGCAGGAGTAGGCCATTCGGCCCTTCGAGCCTGCACTGCCATTCAATATGATCATGGCTGATCATCCAACTTAGTATCCCGTACCTGCCTTCTCTCCATACCCCCTGATCCCTTTAGCAAAAAGGGCCACATCTAACTCCCTCTAAAATATAGCCAATGAACTGGCCTCAACTACCTTCTGTGGCAGAGAATTCCACAGATTCACCACTCTGTGGGAAGAAAAACTTTCTCATCTCGGTCCTAAAAGACTTCCCCCTTATCCTTAAACTGTGACCCCTTGTTCTGGACTTCCCCAACATCGGGAACAATCTTCCAACCCCTTAAGAATTTTGTAAGTTTCTATAAGATCCCCCCTCAATCATCTAAATCCCAGCGAGTACAAGCCGAGTCTATCCAGTCTTTCTTCATATGAAAGTCCTGCCATCCCAGGAATCAATCTGGTGAACCTTCTCTGTACTCCGAGAAGGTTCCTCCGGAGATGCTGTCTGACCCAGAGTTACTCCAGCTTTTTGTGTCTAGCTCCTTGGAGCTAATACCCTCCAATCCAGGCATCATTCTGGTAAACCTCCACTGCACCCTCTCCACAACCTCCAAATTCTTGGCCACGATCAGTTCTGCCCAATATTCCAGTCCCTGCTGTCTCTGTGTCTCCTCAATCGAAACGCCATCGGACGGAATAGAAAGGGTTACCGTTTCTGAGTCACGGAACCAGTGAGGTGAAAACGGGGGATAAATATCCTCACATCTGACATGATGCAAAAGATCCCTTCAATCAATCTCCACACACGCCCACGGGGCTGTGAAGGACTGGGACAGCATCACAGGCCGGTAATCACTGACAGCAGCGTGTGTGTAGTATGAGTCTCTCCTCGGAGGCAGACTGGGAGATGAGTATCTTGTGCACACCGCACTGATCCCTGGTTGAACGAGGGTGAGCGAGGGTCAGCACCAACACAGCACCGGGCCTCATTAAGCTGCTGCATCAGACGCTGAGGCAGCGCGCTGATAAACCCAATTAAATCATCAATCTCCAGTGGCTTATTCACCTCCGCGATTCAGTCTGAGCTCAGCCGCAATGTTTCCCTCTCAACTGTTAGCGTGGACCAGAGAGAGTCAGGCAGCATGTGTGCAGAAGATAGGCACAGTGCTGGAGGAACTCAGCAGATCTGGCAGCATGTGTGTGTGTACAATGGAAACTGGGGAAACTGCAGGTGCTGGGATCCTGAGTAAAAAACACAAAGTGCTGGAGTAACTCAGTGGGTAAAGCAATGTCTTTATCTGTGTACAATGGGGATCCTGGGAACTGCAGGTGTTGGAATCTTGAGTAAAATACAAAGTGCTGGAGTAACTCAGCAGATCTGGCAGCATGTGTGTGTACAATGGAAACAGGGGCAACTGCAGGTGCTGGTATCTTGAGTAAAATACAAAGTAACTCGAAGATGGACACAAAAAGCTGGAGTAACTCCCACCCTTCTTCAGACTGGACTAACTCAGTCAGTCAGGCAGCATCTGAGGAGAACATGAATGGGCAACATTTTGGGTTGGGTTCTTCTTCAGATTGATTGTAGCGGGGGTGGGGGGAGAAAGCTGGAAGAGAGGTGGGGATGGGACAGAGCATGGCAAGTGATAGGTGGGTAGATACAAAATGCTTCTTCAGTCTGAAGAAGGGTTTCGACCCGAAACGTCACCCATTCCTTCTCTCCAGAGATGCTGCCTGCCCCGCTGAGTTACTTCAGCATTTTGTGTCTATCTTCAGTTTAAACCAGCATCTGCAGTTCCTTCCTACACCAGTGATAGGTGGATACAGGTGAGGGGAAGGGGGTTGATTGGCAGATGGGTGGAGTAAGTGACAAAAGCTACAGTAGAGGTGAGACAGGGACAAGATGTTACGTTTATTATTGTCATGTGCACCAAGGTACAGCAAAAACATTGTTATGAATGCTATGCAATCAGATCAAAAAATACCGTGCATAAATACCGTCAAGCCAAGCTCAAGTACAATAGGTACAAAGTGCAGCAGATAGTTCTCAGCGCCAGTTCTGGATGGTGCCAGGTAAGGAGAGAAGAGGAGTAAAATACGGCCAGACAGAGACGTGGGTTTCATTTAAAGTTTAGTTTAGAGATACAGCGCAGAAACAGGCCCTTCAGCCCGCCAAGCCCATGTCGACCCACGATCCCCACACATTAACACTACCCTACACACACTCGGGACACCTTATACTTACAACTTACACTTACGCTGCTCTAGATGTCAACTTATTTACATCGGCGAAACTAAGCGCAGGCTCGGCGATCGCTTCGCTGAACACCTGCGCTCGGTCCGCATTAACTTTTTTTTTTTATCAAAAAATACTTTATTCAAGTTATAAATATCATTTACAAACCATCATTTTTAAAACAAACCCATCCGACATTCCTGGAGGTTACATATTCAATACAGGCATTTACTTAGACCTTTACATACATTTACATACATATCCCTTATTTGGAGGGGCGTCTCTCTCCACCACACCCTGCCCCCCATGTCCAGCAGCTGGAAGGACCCTAGACTGTGGTCCTCCCCCACAGGGCCTTGGCGTTGGCTGCACCGAGCTTCAGAGCGCCCCTCAGCACGTACTCCTGCAGTCTGCAGTGGGCCAGTCGGCAACATTCCTTGACGGACAGCTCGCTCCGCTGGGAGGTCAACAAGGATCGGGCAGACCAAAGGGCGTCTTTCACCGAGTTGATGACCTTCCAGCAGCACTCGATGTCAGTCTCGGAATGCGTCCCTGGGAACAGTCCGTAGAGCACAGAGTCCTCTGTGACGGAGCTGCTCGGAATGAATCGTGACAGGGACCCCTGCAGACCTCTCCAGACTCTCCTGGCAAATCCACACTCTTTGAAGAGGTGGGCCACCGTTTCCTCTCCGTAGCAGCCGTCCCGAGGGCAGCGTGCGCTGGTAGTGAGGTTCCGGCGGTGCAGGAAGGATCTGACTGGGAGGGCTCCCCTCACCGCCAGCCAAGCCAGGTCTTGGTGCTTGTTGGTGAGTACTGGCGATGAGGCATTTTGCCAGACAAGCTGGGCTGTCTGTTCTGGGAACCACGCCACAGGATCCATGGAGTCATTCCCCTGCAGTGCCTGCAGGACGTTCCGTGCTGACCACTGCCCGATGGACTTGTGGTCAAAGGTGTTGGTCCGGAAGAACCTGTCCACAAACGACAGATGGTTCGGCAATGTCCAGCTGACTGGCACATTGCGTGGCATCTGCGCCAGGCCCATCCTTCGCAACACCGGGGACAGGTAGAACCTCAGCAGGTAGTGGCATTTGGTGCCCACGTGCCTTGGCTCTATGCTCCGCCTGATGCAGCCACACACGAAAGTGGCCATCAGAATGAGGGCGACGTTGGGCACGTCTTTACCCCCGTTGTCTGCCGACTTGTGCATTGTGGCTCGTCGCACCCGGTCCATCGCCGACCCCCAGATGAAACGAAAGACGGCCCGGGTGATCCCCGTGGCGTAGGAGGGAGGGACGGGCCACACTTGCGCCAAGTACAGCAGCCCCGAGAGCACCTCACACCTGATGACCAGGTTTTTCCCCGTGATGGAGAGGGAGCGCTGCTTCCACAGCTCCAGCTTCTTCCCCACCTTGGCTATCCACTCCAGCCAATTTTTGTTACATGCCCCAGCCTTCCCGAACCAGATCCCCAGCACCTTCAGGAAGTCAGGCTTGATGGTGAAGGGGATGGAAGATCGGTCGGGCCAGTTGCCAAAGAGCATGGCCTCGCTCTTCCTGCGGTTTACCCTGGCCCCCGTGGCCAACTCAAACTGGTCGCAGACGCTGATCAGTCTGCGGACCGACCCTGGATCCGAGCAGAAGACGGCGACATCGTCCATGTACAGGGAGGCCTTGACCTGAGTGCCCCCACTGCCTGGCAATGTCACTCCTCTTATGCTCGCATCCTTCCTGATGGATTCGGCAAAGGGTTCAATGCAACAGACGAACAAGACAGGGGAAAGAGGGCAACCCTGCCTGACTCCAGACCTGACGGGGAAGCTGTCTGATTCCCACCCATTAATTTGGACTGCACTACAGATATCAGAGTAGAGCAGTTGTATCCACTTCCTGATTCCCTCCCCAAAGCCCATTTTGGAGAGCACGTCCCTCATGTACGTGTGCGATATCCTGTCGAAGGCCTTCTCCTGGTCCAAGCTGACCAGGCAGGCATCCACCCGTCTGTCCTGCACGTAGGCAATGGTATCTCTCAGCAGCACCAGGCTGTCTGAGATTTTCCTGCCAGGTACAGCACAGGTTTGGTCCGGGCCGATCACCTGTCCCAGAGCAAACTTGACCCGGTTGGCGATGGCCTTAGACAGGATCTTGTAGTCTACATTCAACAATGTGATGGGTCTCCAATTCCTTAAGTCATTCATCTCCCCCTTCTGCTTGTAGATCAGGGTGATGTTGCCCTTCCTCATAGAGTCTGACATGCTGCCTGCTAGGAGTATATCGTTGTACACTTCCAGCAGGTCCGGGCCCACCCAGTCCCACAGAGCCGAGTACAACTCTGCCGGTAAGCCATCGCCTCCGGGAGTTTTACTCGAGTCAAAGGAACGGATGGAGCCAGTCAGCTCCTCCAGGGTCAGTGGTTGGTCCAGACTCTCCCGCTTGCTGTCGTCCAAGACTTCCGTGATGGAGGACAGGAAGTTCTGGGAGGCGGTGCTGTCTGTGGTCTTTACATCGTACAGATCCTTATAAAAGGATCTGCAGATCTTGAGCATGTCTGTCTGCGAGGATGTTACCGAGCCGTCCTCCTCCCTAAGGCTTTTGATCACAGAGCTCCCCCTGTGAACCTTATGGAAGAAGTAACGTGAGCACGTCTCATCCTGCTCAACATGGCGGACCCTGGACCGGAAGATGATCTTGGAGGATTCAGAGGTAAAGAGCCGAGCTTGCCGGCCCTTCAACTCTCTCAGTTCCTCCCTCACATCCACCCCTCTCCTCTGCAGAAGGAGTAGCTGCTGCAAATCTGTCTGGAGTTGACACAGTTCCCTCTTACCCTGTCTTGCTCTCTGAACACCTTTGGAGACGAAGAACTTCTTGATGTTCTCCTTTGTTGCCTCCCACCAGAGTGTCTGGGAGTCAAAGAGGGGCCTCACAGTTCTCCAACATGCGTAGTCCCTCTTTAGCTCCTTAACGTTCTCCGGGGTCAACAGCTCCACGTTTAGCTTCCACGTCCCTCTGCCCGCCTTCCGGTCCTCCTGTAGGTGACAGGTGGCCTGAAGGAGGCAGTGGTCAGAGAAGAACACCGGCGCGAGGTCGGTGTGTCTGACCGTGACGGCCCTCGATGTGAAGAGGAAGTCTATCCGGGACTGGGCTGAACCGTTTGGTCCTGACCAGGTGAACCGTGGCTGGACTCCGCCTGCAGGGTCACTGAAGGCGTCGCGCAGCTTTGCATCTTTGACCGTTTCCACCAGGAGTTTGGAGGTGCCGTCCAGTCTGTGGTTGGCACTGCCGGATCGTCCAGCCGCATCGATGATGCAGTTGAAGTCACCGGCCAGAACGAGCGGTCTAGACGTGGCCAGCAGCGGTGGGAGCTGCTGGAGGACGGCCACCCGCTCGCTCCACCTGGGTGAGGCATACACATTTATCAGCCGGAGCGGAGAACCACGGTACATTACATCCACCACCAAGAGACGACCCCCCACCACCTCCCTTACCTCAGTGATGGTGAAGCCCCCTCCCCGCAGCAAGATCCCCAGACCGGACGCACGACAATCATTTCCCCCCGACCATACCGACAGTCCGTGGGGCCACCATCGCGACCACCTCCGATAGCAGCGAAGGTGTGGCAGCCCGCACTCCTGTAAAAAAGTCACATCCGCCTTTACCTTGGCCAGGTACTGCAAGGCGGATACACATCGCACAGTGCTCTTCACACTGCGCACGTTTAAGGATGCCAGTTTCAGCTCCATTGTCCTTTATTGTCCCAGGCGATCCTCCCGCATGCCAATCATCTGGCTCAGTTCCTGCACATTTTTGTCGCACAGGTAGTGGTACAGGTTGGTGGCTTCCTCAGCACAGGGTGTATTTTCTGGCGAAGCCACTGCGCTGCTCCCAGTGTCCTGGAGCTGGGGCCCATTGGCCACTGCACTGCTCCCGGTCTCCCGGAGCTGGGGCCCATTGGCCACTGCACTGCTCCCAGTCTCCCGGAGCAGGGGCCCATTGGCCGTTGTGCCGCTCACGGTCTCCTGGGGCTGGGGCCCATTGGCACTGCTCCCAGTCTCCTGGGGCTGGGGGGCAACAGACACGTTCTTTCTCTTACCTTCCTCCTCCCCCGTTTTCTTCCTCTGCCTCTGCCTCCGTTGTCGGCTCCTCCCGGTCGTCTCATCCTCCGATGCGGAGAGGCTGCTGGCCTCGTCCTGGGAGAGGACTCTTTTTTGGGACTTGCTTGCCCCCTCCGCCTTTTTCTCCGTGCGCACAGCCTTCAATGTTTTCCTCGACTGTACCACCTTCCATTCCTCCTCTTCCTGTTCCCCCTCTTCCATCGACTCACCCTCGTGGGGAGGGGCCTGGGGGGCTCTGTCCTGCGGTTGGGGGCTCCTGGTGGTCGCGTTGTCCTCGCCCCTGCTCTCCTTTCCTTTTTGGGCTTTTTCTGTGGTAGGAGGCGTCTCGTCCACCCTGGGGGTGCTGGCAGCGGCCCCTCTTATCGCCTGTGCATAAGTGCTTGCTCTTTTAGGGCAGGCCCTGTAAAGGTGGCCTGCCTCCCCACACAGGTTGCAGCTCTTACTCTCTTTACAATCCCTTGTCTCGTGGCCTTCTAACTTGCAGTTTCTGCAGACGACTGTCCTGCATTCTGCCGCCACGTGCCCAGGTTTGTTGCATTTCCTGCACACCCTGGGCTGCCCCGCGTATGTCGTGTAACCCCGGTTCCCTCCGATAGCGAACACCGAGGGAGGGTGGATGATGAATCCCTTCCCGTCCACCCTCAGCTTCACCTTTACCTGCCTCTTGCTCGTCCAGATCCCGAACAAGTCCTTGATGTCCACGCAGTTCCCGGCCCCTTCGACGTAGCGCGCAAGGAAGGTGAGGACATCCACGACGGGCACATGTGGGTTAAACATGTGCACCGTGATCATCCGTTCCCTCTGGGTGGGGAGGGTGAAGAGCGGCTGCACCTTCAGGAGCGACAGCGGGGCTTCATCCCCCTTCTCCCGGAAGTCCTGCAGCAACTTCTGCCATCCCGCCGGGTTCTGGAAGGTAACGTCGAAGTATCCGTTACCTGGGAAGTCCTGGAGGCAGAAGATGTCCCCGGCCTTGAATCCACAAGCCTCCAGCAGCACCTTCTTGATGAAGAGATCCCTTGAGAAAGGGTTCCCCTCCTTGAGGTCCTTCACCGATACTCGCAGGGTATTCCGGATACCCTGCCCTCCAGCTCCACTTGCTGCTGCCATCCCACCTGGATAAGGGTGTTAGGTTGGTTACCCAACCAGCATGGATCCACCCCTAAACCAGACACGTGCTCCTGACCTCCGCTCCTCGTCGATGATCTAATGCAAATACTGCTCTTATACTTACCCTGTTCTTATAAGAACATTAGATTGTGCCAGACCGTGACGATCAAGGTGTCTCCCCTGTCTTGATCTTACGAAACTGATCTCCCGGTGGCCAAGCACTTTACCTCCTCCTCCCATTCCCAGTCTGACCTTTCTGTCATGGGCCTCCTCCAGTGCCATAATGAGGCCCGCCGGAAATTGGAGGAACAGCACCTCATATTTCGCCTGGGCAGTTTGCAGCCCAGTGGTATGAACGTCGACTTCTCCAACTTCAGATAGTTCCTGTGTCCCTCCCTTCCCCTCCCACTTCCCAGATCTCCCCCTATCTTCCTGTCTCCACCTATATCCTTCCTTTGTCCCACCCCCCTGACATCAGTCTGAAGAAGGGTCTCGACCCGAAACGTTACCCATTCCTTCTCTCCCGAGATGCTGCCTGACCTGCTGAGTTACTCCAGCATTTTGTGAATAAATCGATTTGTACCAGCATCTGCAGTTATTTTCTTATATTACACTGACACCAAGTCAATTACCCAACATCTTTGGAAGTCTTTGGGGTGTGGAAGGAAGCCAAAGCTCCCGGAGAAAACCCACGCAGGTCACGGGGAGAACGTACAATCTCCGTACAGACAGCACCCGTAGTCGGGATCGAACCCGGGTCCCTGGCATTGTGAGGCAACAACTCTACCGCTGTGCCACCGTGCTGCCCCTTGGTGGAACAGGAGCGGGAAGGGGGGGGAGGGGGCAGGGCTGTGGGAGGATGGGTGCAACCAGAGTGGGGCTCAGGTCAGAGATGGGGGCAGCGGAGGCGTTATCTCCAATTGGACAATTTAATGTTCACACTGTTGGGTTGGAGTGTTCCTCCTCCGTGCGTGCGTGCGTGCGTGTGTGTGGCCTCACTCTGGCAACAGAGGAGCACCGTGACAGAAGGGTCAGCATTGGGATGGGGATGGGAAGGGCAGTTGACATGTTTTGCCACCAGGAGATCCAGCAGACCTCGGCAGACCGAGCGCGAGTGTGTGGCGTAACAGTGGTGTGTGTGTGTGTGTGTGTGTGTGTGTGTGTGTGTGTGTGTGTGTATGTGAGTCAACATGGTGGAGAGGCACCGACACTGACTCGGTCATCCATGGTCCCACTGCCAGCGCCTGTGGTCAATGTATCTCACAGCCCCTCCACAGTAACCCCCGCTGCCTGACACACCCTTCACCACCGCCTGACACACCCGTCACCACCACCACCTGACACACCCGTCACCACCACCGCCTGACACAGCTGTCACCACTGCCTGACACACCCGTCAGCCCCGCCCGACACACCCATCACCACCACCTGATCACCCGTCACCACCACCACCTGACACACCCGTCACCACCACCGCCTGACACAGCTGTCACCACTGCCTGACACACCCGTCAGCCCCGCCCGACACACCCATCACCACCACCTGACACACCCGTCACCACCACCGCCTGACACAGTTGTCACCACTGCCTGACACACCCGTCAGCCCCACCCGACACACTCACCACCACCGCCTAACACACCCATCACCACCGCCTGCCACATTCGTCACCACCGCCTGCCACACTCGTCACCACCGCCTGACACACCCATCACCACCACTGCCTGACACACCCATCACCACCACCACCGCCTGACACACTCGTCACCACCGCCTGACACACCCATCACCACCGCCTGACACACCCATCACCACCACTGCCTGACACACCCATCACCACCACTGCTTGACACCCCCGTCACCACCACTGCCTGTCCCACCTGTCACCACCGCCTGACACAACCGTCACCACCACTGGCTGTCCCACCCGTCACCACTGCCTGACACACCTGTCACCACCGCCTGACACAACCGTCACCACCTCCTGATACACCCACCACCACCACTGCCTCACACACCCATCACTGCCGTTTGACACACCCGTCACCACCACCGCCTGACACACCATCGGCAACCACGGAAAGCAACCGGCCTAGACGGAGTCCGTGACCACGTCCGTAGAAACTGCACGGACCAAGCGCTGGAATGTTCATGAACATCTTGAAGAAGATGCCTCAAGGCGACCACTGTCACCCCGGTGCCGAAGAAAAGCAAGATCCCATGCCTTAACGATTACCATCCGGTGGCCTTGACATCTACCTTCATGAAGTGCTTTGAGAGGCTGGTTATGCAACACTAAATCCAGCGTACCAAGCAACCTTGACCCACTGCAGTTCACCTACTACCACAACAGGCCCATGGCTGATGCCATCTCCCTGGCCCTAACTCATCCCTGGAGCACCTGAATAAGAGAGGCACCTCTGTCAGCGTCCCTCTGGGATTTTTAATACCATTATCCCACCCAAGCTCATCACCAAACTCGAGGAACTTAGGGTCAGCACTCATCTCTGCAACTGGATCCTGGACTTCCTGACCAATAGACCACAATCAATGAGGATTGTGGGAAAATCATCCTCTCGGATAATTTTCCCCGGGTGTTCCACAAGGATGCGTTCTCAGCCCTCTTCTTTACTCCTTATACACCCACAAAAGCACAGCCAAATACCAATCCAACTCAATTTACAAACGCACAGATGATACCACCGTATTTGGCTGGATATGAAATAATGACCAGGAAGGAGATTCAGAACCCTGTAACTTGGTCACAAGACAGCAACCTCTACCTCAGTGTTTCGGAAAGAACTGCAGATGCTGGTTTAAATCAAAGGTAGACACGAAATGCTGCGGGACAAGCAGCATCTCTGGAAAGAAGGAAAGGGTGACGTTTCGGGTCAAGACCATTCTTCAGACTGATGTCAGGGGAGTGGGCGGGACAGAGATAGAAAGTAGTCGGAGACAGTAAGACTGGTGGGAGAACTGGGAAGGGGGAGGGGATGGAGCAAGAGGGAATGCAAGGGCTATTTGAAGTTAATGCCAGCAAGACAAAGAGGTAGTGATCGACTTCAGGAAGTAGAGCAGTACACATTCCCCTGTATGCATTAATGGCCCCAAAGTAGAGATGTTGAAAGCTTCAAGTTCTTAGGACTGAATATCACCAGCAACTTGTCCTGGACCAGCCCATTGAAGCAAAGACCAAGAAAGCACACCATCGCCTCTACTTCCTTAGTAAGGCTGAGGACTTTCGGCATATCCCCAACAATCTTCAACAACTTCTCCAGATGCGCCACAGAAAGCATTTTATCAGGATGCATCACAGCTTGGTTTGGGAACAGTTCCATCCGACCACAGGTAATTGCAGCAAATTGTGGACACAGCCCAGACCATCACCCAAACCAACCTCCCTTCCATTGAGTATTTACACCTCGCACTGCCTTGGCAAGGCCAGCAACATAATCAAAGACGAGTCACACCCTCGCCTTTCCCTCTTCTCCCCTCTCCCATCGGGCAAAAGGTATAGAAGTGTGTAAACGCACACCTGCAGATTTAGGGGCAGTTTCTGCCCTGCTGTTATCAGGCAACTGAACCATCCTCTCAACAACCAGAACCAGGGGCCACAGTTTAAGAATAAGGGGTAGGCCATTTAGAACAGAGATGAGGAAAAACTTTTTCAGTCAGAGAGTTGTGAATCTGTGGGATTCTCTGCCTCAGAAGGCAGTGGAGGCCAATTCTCTGAATGCATTCAAGAGAGAGCTAGATATGGGGAGAAGGCAGGAACGGGGTGCTGATTGAGAATGATCAGCCATGATCATATTGAATGGCGGTGATGGCTTGAAGGGCCGAATGGCCTCCTCCTGCACCTATTGTCTATTGTCTATAACTAGGGAGTGGTCCTGACCTCCCATCTGCCTCATTGGAGCTCTTCGGACGACCTTGACTAGACTTTACCTTGCACTAATCGTTATTCCCTTTATCCTGTATCTGCATGCTGTGGATGGCTTGATTGTTTCCATGTACTGTCTTGCTGCTGACTGGATGTGACAATAAACTAAACCAGTCAACACATAGAATTATTTCATTGATCATAGAATAATACGGCACAGTACAGCCCTTCAGCCCAGAGTCTGTACAGAACATGATGCCGTTAACCTAATCTCTGCCTGCACGTGATCCATTACCATCTATTTCCACCATATCCATGTGCCAGTGTAAATGGCTGTGGAATGCCACTATTGTATCTACCTCCACTACCACCCCTGGCAGTATGTTCCAGTCACCCTCCACCCATTGTGTAAAAAAATCTTTAAACACCATTGCTTCACAAAAATATGATTGGCATGATTATTACAGACAACAATACACAATTGACGTGCCAGAAAGAGAAGTATCTGGAAGGTTAGATCGCATGGATCCAGGGAAAGCTGGCCGAATGGATGGACAGAGGATTGGTTTCATGGAAGGAAGCAGAGGGTGATGGTGGAAGGTTGCTTTACAGACTGGAGGCCTGTGACTAGGTTCAATGCTGGGCCCATTGGTGTTTGTGATTTATATCAACGATTTGGATGAGAATGTACGAGGCCTGATTAGTATGTTTGCAGATGGCACTAAAGTGGGTGGTCTCGTAGATAGCAAAGATGGTTATCAAGAATTACAGCAAGATCTTGATCAGGTGGGTGGAGAAATGGTTAATGGGGTTTGCTGTCGACAAGTGTGAGGTGGTGCATGTTAGGAAGTGAAACCCGGGCAGGACCTTCACAGTGAATGGCAGGGCCCTAGACAGCAGAGGGATCGAAGAGTGCAGGTACATAGTTCATTGAAAGTTGCACACAGCAGATATGGTGGTCAAGAAGGCTTTCAGTACATTGGCCTTCATCAGTCAGTGTATAGAGTATTTTGCTTTCATATTTCGCATGGGCAGCTTACATTATAAATACTGATTTCTCTAACTTCAAGTAACCCCTGCATTCCCTCTCTTCCATCCCTCCCATGCTAGTTGGCATACTGGTGACTTTTGCAGGTATCCTGTTGAGTTCCACTGTCTGTATAACTCGTTATAACCCAGCCCAGCCCTATTGTGCCCCCCGCATTTCCTTGATTCCCATTGCTTTTTGCGTATCTTTCGTTCATTTCTCCTAAGTACGGGCGGTATCTTTCGTTACCCTTTCCCCTGACTCAGTCTAAAGAAGTCTCGACCCGAAACATCAACTATTCCTTTTCTCCAGTGATGCTGCCTGACCAGCTGAGTTACTCCAGTATTTTGTGTAGGAAAATAACTGCAGATGCTGGAACAAGTCGAAGGTATCACAAAATACTGGAGTAACTCAGCAGGTCAGGCAGCATCTAGGAGAGAGGGAATGGGTGATATTTCGGGTCGAGACCTTTCTTCAGATTTTGTGTCTATCTAAGAGAACAGTAGTCGGGGACGTTATGTTACAGTTGTACAAGGCACTGGAGAAGGTTATGTGGAGACCTCACTGCATGCGATGGTGTTACCCTGTGACGTAAACTGCGCATTTGCTGCTGCATGTTTTATGGAGTCTGGAACGTGACAGAATTTTAATGGCACAGTGCCACAGCGGTAGAATTTCTGTCTCACAGCGCCAGAGACCCGGGTTCGATCCTGGCCACGGGTGCCGTCTGTACGGAGTTTGAACGTTCTCCCCGTGACCTGCGTGGATTTTCACCGAGATCTTCGGTTTCCTCCCACACTCCAAAGACATACAGGTTTGTAGGTTAATTGGCTTGGTATGACTTAAAGAATTGTCCCCTGTGTGTATAGGATAGTGTTAGTGTGCGGGGATCGCTGGTTGGTGCCAGCTCAATGGGCTGAAGGGCCTGTTTCCGTGCTGTATCTCTAAACTAAACTAAACTAAGTTGAAGTAACAGCATCTCATATTTTGCTTGGGCACCTTCAGCCCAGTGGTATGAATATTGATTTCTCTAACTTCAAGTAACCCTGGCATTCCCTCTCTCTCTAACCCTCACCCACCAAAGTCACACTAGCTTCTCGTTTTCACCCAAGAAACAGGTAACAACGGCCTGTTTCGTTTATCATCGTTACTTTTTTGCGTATCTTTCATTCATTGTTCTTTATCTCTCTACATCATTGTCCATATCTCATTTCCCTTATTCTTAACCAGTCTGAAGAAGGGTCTCGACCTGAAACGTCACCCATTCCTTCTCTCCAGAGATGCTGCCTGTCCCGTTGAGTTACTCCAGCTTTTTGTGTCTATCTTTGATTTAAACCGGCATCTACAGTTCCTTCCTAAACTAAGTGCCAGTTCCCTTTTAGTTAAAAAAATCAAATTCTTGAACACTGAGGTTTGTTATGGGGGATAAAGTGCATTCCTAGTTGTGAAGTTACAAAATCACGAGAGGATTAGATTGGATAGATGCACAGAGTCTCTTGCCCAGAGTTGGGGAATCAAGGAGCAGAGGACATAGGTTTAAGGTGAGGGGGAAAAGATTTAATAGGAATCTGAGTGGTAACTTTTTCAAACAAAGGGTGGTGGGTGTATGGAACAAGCTGCCGGAGGAGGTAATTGAGGCTGGGACTATCCCATCATTTAAGAAACAGTTAAACAGGTACATGGATAGGACAGGTTTGGAGAGATATGGACCAAGCGCAGGCAAGTGGGACTAGTGTAGCTGGGACATGTTGGTCGGTGTGGGCAAGTTGGGCCGAAGGGCCTGTTTCCGCACTGTATCACTCTAGGACTCTGTGACTCTATGAGATTGGTGAGTGATAAAGCCGGGAGCCGACACTCTGCCAGCGACGGTGTGCCGGAGCAGGGGGTGAGCACAGGACAGAGAGACATCGGCGCAGAAGAGGGGCTTCGAAGAAGGGTCTTTACCCGGAACATCACTCATTCCTTCTCTCCAGAGATGCTGCCTGTCCCGCTGAGTTACTCCAGCATTTTGTGTCTATCTTCGGTTTAAACCAGCATCTGCAGTTCCTTCCTGCACATGGAGAGGAGAGGATCGGTGATGCTGGATAATACTGCCTGCCCACAATGTCACACACTGACCTGAGCACCAATACTCATTAGAATAATTACCTTAATTATGGATGCTTCATGTGCACTGAGGATAGATCCGTTGTTGCTCTAAGTGCTGTGCAGCCAATTTAGATGTTGATCAGTTTAATAGTCACGACACAAATGAATTCATCACCTAATTCAGTTAGGCTGCGACTCGTTCAAATGTTTACATGATGCACAAAGGTCACACTGTCTCATTCCCGTTATTCTGACTAATGTAACTGGCCGATTGATGTGACAGAGGGGACCACTTGTTAAAAATGCTTTTCTCCATCTGCACCAGGTAACAGTGTGTGAGATCTGTGGAGATAATGAGATCTTGTCAGCAAACAAGAAGTGGAGAGAGGGACACAAAGGTTCAGGCCAGGAAAAGCAAGGAGCTTCTTTGAAAAAACACACACAAGGGGGTGGTTCTGTGAGATTCAAAAAACTTATTTGAATCATAATTATGAGGATTGGGTGGGGGATATTTGAGCTGCTTTAAGTACGAGTTCATAAGTTACAGGAGCAGAATTAGGCCATTCGGCCCATCAAGTCAACTCCACCATTCAATCGATCTATTTTTCCCTCTCAACCCATTCTCCTGCCTTACACACGACACCCTTACTCATCAAGAATCTGTCAATCTCCGCCTTAAAAACATCCATTGGCTTGGCCTCCACAGCCGCCTGTGGCAATGAATTCTACAGGTTCACTACCCCCTGACGAAAGAGATTCCGCCACATCTCTCTTTTAAACGAACTAAATACAAATGAACCATCTGAAGAGTGATCTTACGGAGGTGTATAAAATCATGAGGGGAATAAACTGAGTGAATACACAGTCTTTTGCCCAGACCAGGGGAATCAAGAACTCTCAGACATAGGTTTCAGTTTATTTTAGTTTAGAGATACAACGCGGAAACAGGATCTTCGGCCCACCGAGTCTGTGCTGACCAGTGATCCCCGCACATTAACACTATCCTACATGCACAAAGAACAATTTACATTTATACCAAGCCAATACATACCTCTACGTCTTTGGAGTGTGGGGGAAAACTGAATATCTCGGGGAAAAACCCACGCAGGTCATGGAGAGAATGTACAAACTCTGTACAGACAGCACCTGTAGTCAGGATCGAACCCAGGTCTCCGGCACTGTAAGGCAACAACTCTTCCACTGCGCCATCATGCCACCCTGAGAAGGTGAGGGGGGAAGATTTAATAGGAACCCGAGAGACAACTTGTTCACACAGAGGGTGCTGGGTTTATTGAATGAGCTACCAGAGGTGCTGGCTGAAGAAGGGTCTCGACCTGAAACGTCACCCATTCCGTCTCTCCTGAGATGCTGCCTGACCTGCTGAGTTACTCCAGCATTTTGTGAAATAAATGCCTTCGATTTGTACCAGCACCTGCAGTTATTTTCTTACATTGAGGAGGTGCTTGAGGCAGGTAGAATAAAAACATTTAAAAGTCATTTACACAGGTACAGGGATAGAAAAGGTTTAGAGAGATTATGGCGCAAACGGGACTAGCTTAGATGGGCATCTTGGTTGACATCAATGAGTTGGGCCGAAGGGCCTGTTGCCGTGTTGTGTGACTCTACAACTCCACTGTCTGACCCTCAGACCCCTTGCCCAGCCTTTGAAGAAACCAAAGTAGTGTGAGACTGTATGTGTGCGAATGTGTGAACACTATATGTGTGCTATTCTGTGTGTGTGCAATTCTGTGTGCGTGAATGCATGTGTGACTGTATGGTGTGACTGTGTATGTGTGTGAGGGCGTGTGTATGTGACTGTATGTGCGACAATATGCGTTGGTATGATTGTGTGTGCAATTCTGTGTGAGTGAATGTGTGTTTGTGTGTTTATGTGTGTGTGTGACTCTGTGTGTCTCTGTGTGTGACTGTGTGAGTGTGTGTGTGATTCTGTGAGTGTGATTCTGTGAGTGTGACTGTGTGTGTGACTCTGTGTGTGTGATTCTGTGAGTGTGATTCTGTGTGTGTGACTGCGTGTGTGACTCTGTATATGTCTGTGTGTGACTGTGTGAGTGTGACTGTGAATGTGTGTGTGTGTGAGTGTGACTGTGTGTGTGTGTGTGACTGTGTGTGTGTGAGTGACTGTGTGTGTGTGTGTGTGTGTGTGAGTGACTGTGTGTGTGTGTGACTGTGTGTGTGTGTGTGTGTGAGTGACTGTGTGTGTGTGTGTGTGTGTGTGTGTGTGTGAGTGACTGTGTGTGTGTGTGTGTGTGTGTGTGTGTGTGTGTGTGTGTGTGTGTGTGTGTGTGTGTGTGTGTGTGTGTGTGTGTGTGTGTGAGTGACTGTGTGAGTGACTGTGTGTGTGTGTGTGTGTGTGTGTGTGTGTGTGCGTGTGTGATTCCAGGTCTGGGATGCAGGGATCTGTAACACTGGCCCAGAGTGGACAGGTGTGAGCTGTAACACTGGACAGGTATGAGCTGTAACACTGGACAGGTGTGAGCTGCATCACTGGACAGGTGTGAGCTGCAACACTGGACAGGTGTGAGCTGTAACACTGGGCAGGTGTGAGCTGTAACACTGGGCAGGTGTGAGCTGTAGTTTAGTTTAGAGATACAGTGTGGAAACAGGCCCTTTGACCCACAGAGTCCACACCAACCAGCGATCTCCGCACATTAACACTATCCTACTGTTCCCTGTGGAACCCCAGTGCTGCAGACCACCCTGTCCGAGACCAGGTCCTTTGTCCTCACACACTGTGGTCGGTTGGTGAGGTGTCCAGAATCCAGGATGTGAGGTGGTGATCCACTCCTGTGCGCTCCAGCTTGCCCCCCAGAAACCCCGGCTGGATGGTGTTGAAAGCACTGAAATCAAAGAACATGATTGTCACAGAGCTATCCGGCTTCTCCAGGTGTGAGAGAGCTCTGTTCTGCAGGTAGATGATGGTGTCCTCCACCCCGATGCGAGTCTGGTAGGCGAACTGCAGCGGATCCATTGATGGTCTCACCAGGGGGCGGAGATGGGCGAGGACCAGATGCTCCAGTGTCTACATCAGGTGTGATGTCAGTGCCACCGGCCTGTGGCTGTTGAGTTCCTTCGGCTGCTGCGTCTTTGGTACCGGTACCACGCAGGATGTTTTCCACAGCTGTGGAACTCTCCCCAGTTTCAGGCTCAGATTGAAGACATGCTCCACTATCCCGCACACCTGGTCTGCACAGGACTTGAGGAGACTCGAGCTGATGCCGTCTGGACCAGCCGCCTTCCTCACATTGATCTTCATGAGCTCATTCCTCACCTGGTCTGTGGAGAAAGACAGATTGGATCACAGGGGCTGGGTGCTCAAGGGTGTGAGAGGACGAGGGGGTGTGGGGGAGGGGGGGTGGTGTGGGGGGAGATGGTGGGGGTGGTGGGGTTGGGGCAGGAGAAGCAGCAGTGGGTGGTGACTGTGACCCCAGTGCTGTGGGAGGGCAGGTGGGGCAGTGTACTGGACGTGCAGACAAGGGGGACTGCAGCAGGGGTGACTGGACCAGGGGAGGGGTAGGTGACTGATTGAACCTGTTGAAGAAAAGCTTCAGATCGTTCACCCATTCCTGGTCCCCCACGGCCCGGTGATTCTGGTTCCTTGTACCCAGAGATGGTTTTGAAGCCTCTCCAGACTCCACTGATGTTGTTCCTCTGCAGCTGGTCCTCCACCTTCTTCCTGTAGTTGTTCTTCCCCTCTCTGATCTTCCACCTCAGCTCTTTTTGCACAGCCTTCAGCTCCTCCTTATTTCCCGACTTAAAGGCCCTCTTTTTCTCCTTAAGGAGATCCTTTATGTTAGGGTTATAGACAATAGACAATAGGTGCAGGAGGAGGCCATTCGGCCCTTCGAGCCAGCACCACCATTCAATGTGATCATGGCTGAAGTCACCCCTGCTGCAGTCCCCCTTGTCTGCACGTCCAATCAGTACCCCGTTCCTGCCTTCTCCCCATACCCCCTGACTCCGCTATCCTTAAGAGCTCTATCTAGCTCTCTCTTGAATGCATTCAGAGAATTGGCCTCCACTGCCTTCCGAGGCAGAGAATTCCACAGATTCACAACTCTCTGACTGAAAATGTTTTTCCTCATCTCCATTCTAAATGGCCTACCATATCATATCATCATATCATATCATATCATATCATATACATACAGCCGGAAACAGGCCTTTTCGGCCCTCCAAGTCCGTGCCGCCCAGTGATCCCCGTACATTAACACTATCCTACACCCACTAGGGACAATTTTTACATTTACCCAGCCAATTAACCTACATACCTGTACGTCTTTGGAGTGTGGGAGGAAACCGAAGATCTCGGAGTAAACCCACGCAGGTCACGGGGAGAACGTACAAACTCCTTACAGTGCAGCACCCGTAGTCAGGATCGAACCTGAGTCTCCGGCGCTGCATTCGCTGTAAAGCAGCAACTCTACCGCTGCGCTACCGTGCCGTACCGTACCCCTTATTCTTAAACTGTGGCCCCTGGTTCTGGACTCCCCCAACATTGGGAACATGTTTCCTGCCTCTCACGTGTCCAACCCCTTAATAATCTTATACGTTTCGATAAGATCCCGTCTCATCCTTCTAAATTCCAGTGTATACAAGCCTAGTCGCTCCAGTCTTTCAACATATGACAGTCCCGCCATTCCGGGAATTAACCTAGTAAACCTACGTTGCACGCCCTCAATAGCAAGAATATCCTTCCTCAAATTTGGAGACCAAAACTGCACACAGTACTCCAGGTGCTGTCTCACTAGGGCCCTGTACAACTGTAGAAGGACCTCTTTGCTCCTATACTCGACTCCCCTTGTTATGAAGGCCCAGGGTTTGTTGTTGGGGGCAAACACCATATAGTCCTGGTGGGTACAGTGTTCTCCACACAGAAGTTAATATAGTCCGTGATGCACTGGGTTAGACCGTCAATGTCCTCCCAATGGGGATCACAGAGTTCCTCCCACACAGCTGTTTCGAAACAGTCTCTCAGAAACTCCTCCGTCTTCTCGGACCATCCTCTAACTGTGCGGGTCACCGCTGGTTGCCTGTGCACAAGAGGTTTGTACACAGGCTGGAGATGGGTCATGTTGTGGTCAGATCTCCCCGGGGGGGGAGGGGTGCTGAGTTATATGCCTCCTTGGTGTTGGCATAAGTCAAGTCCAGTATCTTGCTGTCTCTGGTGTGGCAGGTGACGTACTGGGTGAACGTGGGCAGAGTGGATGATGGGGGTGCGTGGTTGAAGTCCCCGGAGATTAGAAAGAGGGCGTGTGGGTGCTGTGTTTGTAACCTGCTCACAGCTGAGTGCAGGACATCACAGGCCGTGTCACCATTAGCAGAGGGGGGAATATATGTTGCTGTCACAACAACATGTGAGAATTCCCTCGGTAGATAGTAAGGCCTCATGCTAACAGCTAACAGCCCAATGTCCCTGCAGCAGAGCTGCTCTTTGACAGAACGCTTCCTGGCTTAGAGGAGAGGTTGGACAAACTAGGATTGCTTTCTCTGAATCACTCGTGGTTGAGGGGAGACTTGATAGGTGGATATTAACTAATGAGAGGCACAGATAGGGTAGACAGTCAGAACCTTTTCCCAGGGTAGAGATGTCAAAGACAAGTGGGCATACAGTAGCTTTAAGTTTAAAGTGGCAAAGTTTATAGGAGATATTTGGGGCAGGTTTGTGTACCAGGTGGTGGGTGCCAGGAAAAAAACTCCCAGGTTCACGTTCACAAGTTATAGGAATAGAATTAGGCCATTTGGCCCATCGAGTCTACTCCGCCATTCAATCATGGCTGCTCTCTGCCACCTAATCCCATTTTCCTGCCTTCTCCCCATAACCCTTGATACCCGTTCTAATCAAGAATTTGTCTATCTCTACCTTAAAAATATCCACTGACTTGGCCTCCACAACCCTCTGTGGCAATGAGTTTCACAGATTAACTACCCTCTGACTAAAGTTCCTACTTACCTCCTTTCTAAAAGAGCGGCCTTTAATTCTGATGCTATGACCTCTGGTCCTAGATTCTCCCACCAGTGGAAATCCTTTCCACATCCACTCTATCTATGCCTTGCATTATTCTGTACGTTTCAATGAGGTCCCCCCTCAACCTTCTAAACTCCAGTGAGTAGCGGCCCAGAGCTGTCAAACGCTCATCATATGCTAACCCACTCATTCATGCTATCATTCTTGTAAACCTCGTCTGTACCCTCTCCAGAGGCAGCATATCCTTCCTCACAGTACGTTTGCTCACAGTATACAAATGCGGCCTGACCAGCGCCTTATACAAACTCAGCATTATATCTCTGTTTTTGTATTCCAGTCCGTTTGATATAAATTGAATTTAACTTCCTTACTACCAACTTGATTTGCAAATAAACCTTTAGGGAGTCCTGCACCAGCACTCCCAAGTCCCTTTTTAACAGCCTCTTACACTGCCTTGAGGACATAAAATGTTGGATGGCACAGAACTTCCTCCAATTAAACGAGAGCAAGTCTGAGGTCATCCTATTCGGCCCCCCCGACTCCATCAAATCGATAACAGGCAGTCTTGGAAGCCTGTTCCGCCTGCAACTGGTCCAAAACGCCGCAGCGAGACTCCTGACGGGTACCCGTAAAAGGGACCACATCACGCCGATTCTGGCCTCTCTCCACTGGCTCCCTGTACGGTACAGAATCAACTTCAAGCTCCTCCTATTCACATATAAAGCCCTAAATGGACATTCCCCCCCCCACATCAAAAATCTTCTAACCCACCTCTCTAACTCCAGGTCCCTCAGGTCGGCCGACTTGGGACTACTCACTATCCCGCGGTCTAGGCTTAAGCTCAGGGGTGACCGCGCTTTTGCGGTTGCAGCTCCTAGACTGTGGAACAGCATCCCTCTCCCCATCAGAACTGCCCCCTCCATCGACTCCTTTAAGTCCAGGCTCAAAACCTATTTCTACTCCCTAGCGTTTGAGGCTCATTGAGGAGGCGCTGTGAACTGTTTTGTATGTGCTGTTATGTTTGTGTGCTACTGTATGTTTCATTTTTTTCCTTAGTACCTAAACAGATGTACAGCACTTTGGTCAACGTGGGTTGTTTTTAAATGTGCTATACAAATAAAATTGACTTGACTTGACTTGACTTTGAACCTCCGATATCTGATTCTCTCTCCATTTAGAAAATAATCTACGCCTTTATTCTTATCACCAAAATGCATGACTGTTGTGGTGTGTTGTGGTGGTGGGGGTAGATCCACTAGTGGCATTTCAGAGGCTTTCAGCCAGGCACATGGATATGGAGGGATATGGATCACTGGTACGCACACAGCAGAAGCTTCTCACTGTACCTTGGTGCACGTGACAATAAACTGAAACTGAAACTGAACTAAACAGTGCAGGCAGAGGAGATTAATTCAGTTTCATCATGCCCAGCACAGACATTGCATGGCATATACTGCATGTCATTCAGCTGGAGAGTGTGCAGAGATTTACAAGGATATCGCCAGGACAACATTAGTTTAGTTTAGCGATACAGCGTGGAAACAGGTCCTTCGGCCCACCAGGTCCGCGCCGACCAGCGATCCTAGCATATTAACACAATCCTACACACACTAGGGACTATTTTTACATTTACCAAACCAATTTACCTACTTACCTGTACGTCTTTGGAGTGTGGAAGGAAACCGAAGATCCCTGAGGAAACCCACGCGGTCACAGGGAAAACGGAGAATGTGGATTGTCTCCGAGAAGTTTGGTTTCCTTCCACACTCCAAAGACTTACAGGTTTGTAGGTTAATTGGCTTGGTATAAAAATTTTAAAAAATGGTTGCTACTGTAGGATAGGGTTAATGTGCAGGGATCGCTGGTCGGCACGGACTCGGTGGGCCAAAGGGCCTGTTTCCACGCTGTATCTCTAAAAACATTGGACGATCGCTCAAGAACATCCTCCCTTCATGTCACTGAATGGTCATATCCTCCCTTATCAAAATCGCAACTCCCTTTACTTTTATTTTTTTAGATTTTAGAGATACAGAGATACAGGCCCTTCGGCCCACCGAGTCTACACCAACCAGCGATCCACCGAGTCTACACCAACCAGCGATCCACCGAGTCTACACCAACCAGCGATCCACCGAGTCTACACCAACCAGCGATCCACCGAGTCAACACCAACCAGCGATCCACCGAGTCTACACCAACCAGCGATCCACCGAGTCTACACCAACCAGCGATCCACCGAGTCTACACCAACCAGCGATCCACCGAGTCTACACCAACCAGCGATCCCTGTACACTATCCTATTCACGAGGGACAATTTACAATTTACCAAAGCCAATTAACCTACAAACAATACAATACAATACAATACAATATATCTTTATTGTCATTGTACCCAGGGGTACAACGAGATTGGGAATGCGCCTCCCATACGATGCAATAATTTAGGTAATTTAGACAGCAGCAACCCAACGAAACGAAACAGTTTTAATAGTTTTGGACAGGGTAAAGTGCAAGTTGATCTATGCGTTGTGGCCATCCGGCTCAGCAGGACCGGTTCATAGCAGCTATGGCCCTGGGGATGAAGCTGTTCCTGAGTCTGGAGGTGCGGGCATAGAAGGCCTTGTATCGTCTGCCCGATGGAAGGAGTTCGAACAGACTGTTGCAGGGGTGTGAAGAGTCTTTGTGGATGCTGGTGGCTTTTCTGAGGCATCGTGTGTTGTAGATGCCCTCCAAGTCTGGTAGCTGTGTTCCGATGGCCCTCTGAGCTCTATGGACTACCCGCTGTAGAGCTTTCCTTTCTGCCTCCGTGCAGCTGAGGTACCACACAGGGATGCCATGCGTTAGGATGCTCTCTATGGTGCAGCGGTAGAAGGTCGTCAGCAGCTGTTGGGGTAGACCAGACTTTTTCAGTGTTCTTAAGTAGAACAGTCTTTGTTGTGCCTTCTTGACCAGTGCAGCAGTGTTATTGGACCATGTTAGGTCCTCCGAAATGTGAGTGCCCAGAAACTTGAAGCTGGACACTCTCTCCACACTGTCTCCGTTGATAGAGATCGGGGCATATTCCCCGTTATGTGACCCACGGAAGTTGATGATCAGCTCCTTGGTCTTGGTGGTATTTAGAGACAGGTTGTTATCCGAGCACCAGTCCGCCAGGTTCTGCACCTCCGCTCTATAGTTTATTTCATCCCCGTTGGTGATAAGCCCGATCACCGTTGTGTCGTCTGCAAACTTGACAATGGTGTTGGTGTCGAATGCAGGAACACAGTCGTGTGTGAAGAGGGAGTAGAGCATGGGGCTCAGAACACAGCCCTGTGGTGTGCCGGTACTCAGGGTGATAGTGGAGGACAGGTGCGGGCCCATTCTCACTGCCTGCGGTCGTTCCAGCAGGAAGTCCAGGATCCAGTCACATAATGACGAGCTGAGGCCTAGCTGGTGGAGTTTGGTGATGAGCTTGGTGGGGATGACCGTGTTGAAGGCGGAGCTAAAGTCTATGAATAGCATCCTCACGTACGTGCCCTGTCTCTCTAGGTGAGTCAGGACAGTGTGAAGAGCCAGAGAGATGGCGTCCTCTGTGGATCTATTTGCCCTGTATGCAAATTGATGTGGGTCCAGTGAGTCAGGGATGCTGGATTTGATGTGTGAGAGGACCAGCCTCTCAAAGCACTTCAAAACCTGCACGTCTTTGGAGTGTGGGAGGAAACCGGAACACCTGGAGGAAACCCAAGCTGTCACAGGGAGAACGTACAAACTCCGAACAGACAGCACCCGTAGTCAGGATTGAACCTGGGTCTCTGCGCCCAATCTCTGGCGTCCATCTCTTTCACATCTGTGGCATCTGTTCCCCAGAACATTGAGCTGAGAGTCCACCCCCTCTCACAACTAGGTTTCAGCTTTGGCTCCAATATCCCAGGCTAAAGTGCCAATCAGTGGTCGGAGTTCCTGCAATAGTGGAATGGTGCATGGAAACATAGAAAATAGGTGCAGGAGGAGGTCATTCAGCCCTTCCAGCCAGCACCAGTGGCATATCGATCATTCAATATCATCATGGCTGATCATCCAAAATCAGTACCCCGTTCCTGCTTTCTCCCCATATCCCTTGATTCCGTTAGCCCTAAGAGCAATTTCGAACTCTCTCTTGCTGCTGACCTCTGCAGCAACCTTGCAAATGGTTCGTCAAACCAGGGCAGGACTCACACAGTGAAGACCAGGGTCCTGGGGAGTTCTGCTGAACCCAGAGGTCTGGGCGTACAGGTGCAGATGGACACAAAATGCTGGAGTAACTCAGCGGGACAGGCAGCAACTCTGGAGAGAAAGAATGGGTGACATCTGAAGAAGGGTCTCGACCTGAAATGTTTCCCAAACCTTCTCTCCAGAGATGCTGCCTGTCCCGCTGAGTTATTCCTGCATTTTGTGTCTATCTTTGATTTAAACCAGCATCTGCAGTTCCTACACAGTACAGGTGTAGGTACTCTGAAGCGGGGAGTCAGGTGTACAATATGTTGAAGAAGCCAGTTAGCACGCTTGCCTTCACTGGAAAGATATTAAGCACAAAAATTGGGATATTAAGATAGAGCTGCATCATTGGTGAGACCACGTCTGGAAAACCGCTACAGTCCTGGTCCCACATCTGCAGGAAAGATGTCACGGAGCTAGAAAAGGTGCAGAAGAGATTCACCAGGTTGTTACCTGGGCTTGCTAGCTTGAGTTGTAAGGGCAGGTTACATAGGCTGGGACTTTTATTTTTGGAGAATATGATCATGGGGAGAAGTTGGGAACAGGTTACTGATTGTGGATGATCAGCCATGATCACAATGAATGGCGGTGCTGGCTCGAAGGGCCGAATGGCCTCCTCCTGCACCTATTTTCTATGTTTCTATGTTTCTATGTTTCTATGTTTCTATGATCATGAGGGGCATGGGTAAAGTGAACATTCAGTCCATTTGCCAGGGTAGACGATTCAATGACTAGAGGGCACAGGTTAAGGAGAGAGGGGAGAGATTTAAGGGTGACCTCAGGAGCAACTCTGACACTCTGAGGGTAGTTTGTACCTGGAACGAGCTGCCAGAGGAAGCGATAGAAGCAAATATAATTACAGCGTTTAAAGACATTCAGACAGATATGTGGATAACAAAGGTTTAGAGGGATATGGGATGCAGTCATTTTGACAGCTTAGACACAAAAGGTTGTGGTAACTCAGCAAGACAGGCAGCATCTCTGGAGAGAAGGGATGGGTGACGTTTTGAGTCTGAAGATGGGTCTTGACCTGAAATCTCCAGAGATGCTGCCTGACCCGCTGAGTTACTCCAGCGTTTTGTGTCTATAGAGTCATAGAGTCCTACAGCACAGAAAGAGGCCCTTCGGCCCATCGTGTCCGTGCCGCCCGTTACCAAACAGTCTAATTTTAATCCCATTTTCCCGCATTTGGACCGTAGCCCTGAATGTTGTAGCATTTCAAGTGCCCATCCAAATGCCTCTTAAACGTTGTGAGTGTTCCCGCCTCCACCACCACCCCAGGCAGTGAGTTCCAGACTCCAACCACCCTCTGGGTGAAAAAGTTCTTTCTCACATCCCCCCGAAACCTCCCTCCCCTTACCCTGTATCTATGTCCCCTCGTTGTTGAACCTTCCACCAGTGGAAGAAGTTCCCCGCCATCTACCTTATCTATGCCCCTCGATCTTGTACACCTCGATCATGTCCCCTCTCAGCCTTCTCTGCTCCAGGGAAAACAACCCCAGTCTGCTCAGTCTCTCCTCATAGCCGAGGCCCTTCATCCCTGGCAGCATCCTGGTGAATCTCCTCTGCACCCTCTCCAAAGCTATCACATCCTTTCTATAATGTGGTGACCAGAACTGTACACAATACTCCAGCTGTGGCCTCACCAGTGTTCTGTACAATTCCATCATTACCCCCCTACTTTTATATTCGATGCCCCGGCTAATGAAGGCCAGTACCCCATATGCCTTTTTGACCACCCTGTCCACCTGTCCTGCTGCCTTCAAGGACTTGTGTACCTGCACTCCAAGGTCCCTCTGTACCCCTGTCTTCCCTAGGGTCCTTCCATTCATGGTGTACTCCCTCTCCAAGTTATTCCTGCCAAAGTGCATCACCTCGCACTTTTCAGGATTAAATTCCATCTGCCACTGCTCCGCCCATCTGACCATCTCATCTATATCTTCCTGCAGCTTGCAGATCCCTTCCTCGCTATTCACCACCACCCCTAACTTTGTGTCATCTGCAAACTTGCTGATCATGCCCTGTACGTTGACATCCAGATCATTAATGTAGATTACAAACAGTAAGGGACCCAACACCGATCCCTATGGCACCCCACTGGACACCGGCCTCCAGTCACAGAAGCACCCTTCTACCATCACCCTCTGCCTTCTGTCACTAAGCCAGTTTTTTATCCATTTTGTCAAGGTGCCCTGGATCCCATGGGCTCTTACCTTCTTGACTAGTCTCCTGTGTGGGACCTTGTCAAAAGCCTTACTGAAATCCATGTATACCACATCCACTGCACTACCCCCATCTACCTCCTTGGTCACCCCTTCAAAAAATTCAATCAAGTTAGTCAGACACGACCTTCCATTAACAAAGCCATGTTGACTATCCTTAATTAACCCTCGATCCTCCAAGTGAAGACTGATTCTGTCCCTCAGAATCTTTTCTAGCAGCTTCCCCACCACCGATGTCAGACTCACCGGCCTGTAGTTCCCAGGTTTATCCCTACTGCCCTTTTTAAATAATGGCACCACATTAGCTATCCTCCAGTCCTCCGGTACATCCCCTGTTGCAAGAGAGGCTCTGAAAATTTGTGCCAGAGCCCCCGCAATCTCCTCCCTTGCCTCTCTCAGCATCCTGGGATACATCTCGTCAGGGCCCGGAGACTTATCCACTTTTAAGCCTGCCAGAGCCTCCAGCACCGCCTCCCTGTCAATAGCAATATGCTCAAGAACATCACAACCCTCCTGCTCCATTTCTAAGTCCGCATCGCCCTCCTCCCTCGTAAAAACAGATGCAAAAAAATCATTTAAAACATCTCCTACATCCTCTGGCTCCACACACAGCTTTCCACTATGGTCCCTGATGGGCCCCACTCTTTCCCTCGTTATCCTCTTACCCTTGATATACTTATGGGGTTTTCTTTTATTTTGCCCGCTAGTGCTATCTCATGGCCCCTTTTTGCTCTCCTAATTTCTTTTTTAAGAACCGCCCTACACCTTCTGTATTCCTCTAATGATGTCTGTGCCTTAAGTTCTTTATGCCTTCCAAAAGCCCCCCTTTTTTTCGAATCAATCCTACTATATCGTTCGACATCCATTAAGTCTATCTTCGGCTTAAACCAGCATCTGCAGCTCCTTCCTACATATTGACAGCTTGGTTGTGGAGGGCTGTTTCTGGGCGGATGTGCATGTTTCTGTGCTGTATGACTGTGAGATGTACAGTGATGGAGAGAGGGGGAGGGCGGTGAGGACACGGAGTCTGTACTCCCAGCTGTCTGCCTCTTCTCCCCGCTCTGATCTCCCACTGTCTGACACCAGGCTTCAGGTCTAAACACAGGCTGTTCACTGTGTGGAAACGTGAGATCCGTGAGCCAATCCCTGGGGAAACAGCTTCAGAAACATCCATTTATCACAGATATTTGCCATCTCCCTTCAACCACCTCCGTCTCTTTCAATATTCTGCTCCTCACGTCCAATCCACCCGAGCAAGTTCTAACCGAGAACATCATCAACTGTTTCCTGGGAATTGATTCACACTCTGTCAACGTGAGCCCTGATCTGTAGGTTTTGTTTAAACGTCCTCTCGTGGTCACCCCTCTCACTGACACAGGACCACTAGATCAGAGCGATCTGCCATCACTCACATATTCATTTACTCTAGCTCTAGGGACAGTTCCATGATGTTTTATGTCTGTCGAGCACCGCCTGCATTTGCCTTTTTCCCATAACGATTCCGTTGTCTAACGCAGTAAATATGGCAGTTTGGGCATTGATGTGCTCCTCCTGCTGGATGTGGGTGACCAGGGAGACTTCTAGTGCCCGTGAGGGCTACACCCTTGTGAAGTGCATCCAGCTGCAGCTCCTCTTGGACCTGGTAGGGAACTGGAGTAGCAACTGGATGACTTCAGGATCATCGGGAAGATTGAGGAGAGAGGAGACAAGAGTTACAGTGATCTGGTCATGCCTAAGGTACGGGCAGAATGTAGATGTGTGATCACCAGGAGAGGGAGCAGGCAGGGCGTACTGGGGGGGCCTTGTGGTCATTCCCCTCGACAACAGGGATGCCCCTCCCAGGACTGTGCGATGGGGGTGTCCAGTCAGGGGAGGGCAGCAGCCACCAGGTCTGTGGCACAGCCCGGCTCTGAGACCCAGAGGGGTGGGTGAAGACATGCACAGTGACAGTAGTGGAGACTCTTTATACAGGAGATTCTGTGGCAGTAAACAGGAATCCAGGATAATGTGGATAGACGCAAACAGCTGGAGTAACTGAGCGAGACAGGCAGCATCACTGGATAGAAGGAATGCGTGATGTTTCGGGTCGAGACCCTTCTTCAGACTCCTTCTCCAGGATGGTGTGTTGCCTCCCTGGTGCCAGGGTCCAGGACATCTCGGAGCGGCTGCACAACATTTACAGTGGGGAGGGGGAGCTGCCAGAAGTCTGTGTTGTCCGTCAGAACAAATGACACGGGTGGGAAAAGGGATGCGGTCTTACGGAGTGAATATAGGGAGTTGGGCAGAAAATGAAACAGCAGGAGCCCCAGGGTAGTGATCACTGGATTACTGCCAGTGCCACACGCCAGTGAGGGGAAAGAGGTAGAAGGGACAGATGAAGGTGTGGCTGACGAGATGGTGCAGGGGGCAGGGACTCAGGGTTTTGCACCAATGGGATCTCTCTGGGGCAGGGGTGACCTGAGATTGCATCTGCTCTGGAAGGGCAGGCAGGTTTGCTCGTGCTTCTCGCGAGGATTAAAACTAGTTTTAGTTTCTTTGTTTGGTTTACGGATGCCCTTTGGCCCAGCAAGTCCACACCAACAACCAATACCTCTGTCCCAGTCTCCAGTCTGCATCCCAGTCTCGCAGTCTGCACACCCACAGCAACTCACAGGAGCCAATTCAATTCAATGATACTTCAATGATTCGATGATACTTCATTGTCACATGTACCTAGGTACGGTGAGATGCTTTATTCTGCACGCAACCCGGTAAAATCATGTAGCAGTCAGAACAACGATCTTGACCCGAAACGTCACCCATTCCTTGTCTCCAGAGATGTTGCCTGTCCCACTGAGTTACTCCAACATTTTGTGCCTATCTTCAGTGTAAACCAGCATCTGCAGTTCCTTGCTTCACATATCATGTATGAGAATCACACCTAGGCAGTGTTCTGTGTCACCATGGTTTGGCACCGACAACGTTACAAACGATCACCGAGCAGTCCCGTCTACTCCCCCCCCCCCCCCCCACGAGTCCCTCTTCATTCTCAGCCACCCCCCCTCCCACGAGTCCCTCTTCATTCTCAGCCCCCCCCCCCCTCCCCACAGGAGGGAGAAGGATGGCAATGTAAGGGAACCTTGGATGATTAAAGCAGTTATAAATTTGGTCCAAAAGGAAAGGGAAGCACATGCAAGGTTTTAACAGGATAGAATCAGACAGGGCCTTTGAAGATTCTTGATTAGTACGGGTGTCAGACAGAGGTTATGGTGTGAAGGCAGGAGAATGGGGTTAGGAGGGAGATATCGATCTGCCACGATTGGATAGCGGAGTAGACTTGATGGGCCGAATGGCCTAATTCTAGTCCTATCACTTATGACCTTAATGTAAAGAAAGGATGAAAGAATTCAAATGAGAGGTTAGAAATGGCATTTAAAGACCTTTAGATAGGCATGTGGATATGCAGGGAATAGAGTGATATGGGTTATGTTCAGGTAGATAGGTGGTGATCTTGGCATCATCTTTGCCACAGCCATTGTGGGCCGAAGGGCCCATTCTTGTGTTGTAATGATCTATGTTGACCCATTGTGGGCCGAAGGGCCCATTCTTGTGTTGTAATGATCTATGTTGACCCATTGTGGGCCAAAGGGCCCATTCTTGTGTTGTAATGATCTATGTTGACCCATTGTGGGCCAAAGGGCCTATTCTTGTGTTGTAATGATCTATGTTGACCCATTGTGGGCCAAAGGGCCTATTCTTGTGTTGTAATGATCTATGTTGACCCATTGTGGGCCAAAGGGCATATTCTTGTGTTGTAATGATCTATGTTGACCCATTGTGGGCCAAAGGGCCTATTCTTGTGTTGTAATGATCTATGTTGACCCATTGTGGGCCAAAGGGCCTATTCTTGTGTTGTAATGATCTATGTTGACCCATTGTGGGCCAAAGGGCCTATTCTTGTGTTGTAATGATCTATGTTGACCCATTGTGGGCCAAAGGGCCTATTCTTGTGTTGTAATGATCTATGTTGACCCATTGTGGGCCAAAGGGCCTATGCTTGTGTTGTAATGATCTATGTTGACCCATTGTGGGCCAAAGGGCCTATTCTTGTGTTGTAATGATCTATGTTGACCCATTGTGGGCCAAAGGGCCTATTCTTGTGTTGTAATGATCTATGTTGACCCATTGTGGGCCAAAGGGCCTATTCTTGTGTCCCCTGGTCCACTAACCCTGCCCTCTCCTTGTTGTGCCTGACCATCAAGGCTGACCAGGTGAGGAAGGAATGAGCAGATATGGCCCAGGCAAAGCCATGGGTCCCGATGTTTTCAAGAGAGTTAGATTTAGCTCTTAACGTTAAAGGAATCAAGGAATATGGGGAGAAAGCAGGAATGGGGTTCTGATTTCTGATGATCAGCCATGATCGTATTGAATGGCGGTGCTGGCTCGAAGGGCCGAATGGCCTCCTCCTGCACCTTTTTTTAATATGTTTCTACGATGGTGTCAGCTCGAAGCTACTCAAGTTGTGTGGACCTCTACAGCATATCATCTGAGCCTGAGCTTGGAGAGAGTTCCTGTGGTTCCTGTGGCAAAGAGGACACGCCCCTGCTCCTCCAATGACTACAGACCATTGGCGCTGACTTCACTCATCATGAAGTCCCTGGAGAGGCTGGTGCTTACCCACCTGAGACCCCTGCTTAAACCCTATCTGGACCCCCCTGTAGTTCGCTTATCAAACAAAGAAGGGGGTTGAGGGGGCCATCATTCATCCACCTGCTCCATCGTTCCTTTGCTCACCTGGATAGGCCGGGATGCATTGTGAGAGTCATGTTCTTTTTATTTCTCCAGTTCTTTTAACACCATCGGCCTGCACTGCTCGGCAGCAAGCTGATGAAGATGCGGGTGGATGCTCTGGATCACCAACTACCTGACTGGACGACCACAATATGTCAGGCCACAGAACTGTGTCTCAGACATGGTGGTGAGCAACACAGGGGCCCCACAGGGGACGGTCCTGTCTTCCTTCCTGTTCACCATCTGCACCTCCGACTTCAGATACAACTCCATCTCCTGCCACCTGCAGAAGTTCTCGGATGACTCTGCAATTGTGGACTTTAGGACAGTAAACTGGACTGGTCCAGGAACGCTGAGGCCCTGTACAAGAAGGGACAGTACTTTCTCAGAAGGCACTTGTACTCCTAGATCTCTCTGCCCTACAACATTACCCAGAGGTCTACCATTTACTGTGTAGATCCTGCCCTTGTGCGACGTCCCAAAATACAACACCTCACACTTTTCTGTATTAAATTCCATCAACCATTCCTCCGCCCACCTGGTCAATCGATCTAGATCCTGCTGCAATCGTTCACAACCATCTTCACTATCTGCAAAACCACTAACTTTTGTATCATCAGCAAACTTCCTAATCTTGCCCTGTATGTTCTCATCCAAATCATTGATGTAGATGACAAACAGTAACGGGCCCAGCACAGAACACTGAGGCACTAGTTTCCCGCAATGTTCTTGGATATATCTGATCAGGCCCCGGAGATTTGTCTACCTTCAAACACGATGGTACCTTCAGTACTTCCTCGACGGTAACCCTGACTGCTCCCATGACACCTCGATGACTGCTCCAATTTCCTCCGTCCTACTGTCTTTCTCCTCGGTAAATACAGCAGAAAATACTCATTGAAGGCCTTGCCCATCTCCTGGGGCTCCACACAGAGGTGATCGCTTTGATTCCTGAGAGGTCCCACTCTCTCTCTAGTTACCCTTTTCCCCCTTATGTATTTATAAAATCTTTTGGGATTGTCCTTACTGCTACCCGCCAGAGCTATCACCTGGCCCCTTTTTGCCCTTCTGATCTCCTTTTTTAGTTTGCTCCTTAGTTCCCGAAACTCCTCCAGGGATGCACTTGATCCCAGCTGCCTATAGCTGTCCCATGCATCCTTCATGTTTTTGACTAACGTCTCCATTTCCCTCGTCAAATAGGGGCAAAGTTTAAAGAGGATGTGCAGGGCCATTTTTTAACATAGGCAGCTGGGATCAAGTGCCTGGAATGGGGGAGGTAGTTGAAGTTGATAGGTTAGTGGCATTTAAAAGACTTTTGGATAGGCAAATGGATATGCAGGGAATGGAGGGATGTGTGTGATGTGCAGGTGGATAAGTGATGGTCTTGGCATCATGTTCAGCACGGACATTGTGGGCTGAAGGGCCTGTTCCTAAACTGTGCTCTTGTATGTTCTATGCAATTCCTGGTGTCTCCCTTGCAACCAGCACAGCCATGATGGGCAGAACAGCCTCCTCCCCTGGTATAAACTCTCTGATGCTATGATCCTCCCCCAGATAAATTATTTGTTTTTCAAAAAGGCGTTTGAACAACTCTCAGCAATTAACCACTCGCAGAGGTGACAATTATCAATAATTACCTCAATTTTCCTGACTCAAATTAGAGCTGGAAACAGCACACGTTCACAGCTTATGTACTTCTTAAAATCTGAGTGCACTTACGTAAAGTGAAATCAAAACTAACGTGGGGGTAAGTTTTTTCTCCGTTATATATAGTCCCCCCGCACTCCTCTCACACATCCACGATCACCGCTCACTCTGCATGCAACTGATCGCCGCTCACTGCATGCAACCATTTCCTCCCATCCTCTTGTACCTCGGTTCAACCAGCAGCAAACCCTCTCCTCTTCATCCATATCAAGGTAAAACGACTTCATTTTGTTGCACTTTTCTGTCAGAATGTGGAAAGTGTTCTTGGAACCAGCTCACCGTCACCTCGAGAGCAAACCAGAACTGACAATGACTTTTTTAAATGCATGATGAGGGAGAAATGCTGGTGTTCTCAGGGGCTCTGAGTGACTGTCACAAGTCAAACAAAACGTGCGTTTATTTCCAGTGGGCAACAAGGAAGATTACGACCTTGTTGGACTACATTGTAAGAGTGCACGAGTAGCAATTTTATTTTGTATGGGGCCGTATTAGGACCATACCTAATGTACTCAATGGAATTCATTGCCACAGACAGCTGTGGAGGCCACGTCAGTGGATATTTTTAAGTCTGAGATTGATAGGTTCTTGATTAGTATGGGTGTAAGGGGTTACATTGGGAAGACAGAAGAATGGGGTTGAGATAGATCAGCTATGATTGAATGATGGAGTAGACTTGATGGGTCGAATTGTCTAATTCTGCTCCTATAACTTATGAATATGAGCTTGCATGAACTAGCCAACTGGATGCAAACTCCAGATAGTAAAAACAGCAGTATAAACGATATGCAAAGACCAAGGGTCCAGACCCAGAACGTCAGAGTCTGAGGAAGGGTCTTGACCCAAAACATCACCTATCTATGTTCTCCAGAGATGCTGCCTGACCCACTGAGTTACTCCAGCACTTTGTGATTTTTTTGGATACAAACTTGGCTTGGTGGAAAGAGCCAGAGGATGGTAATGGAGGGTTGTTGGTCAAACTGGACGTCTGAGATCAGCGGTGTGCTGCAGGAAAGACACAAAATGCTGGAGTAACTCAGCCGGTCAGGCAGCATCTCTGGAGAGAAGGAATAGGTGATGTTTCGGGGTCGACACCCTTCATCAGACTGAGAGCCAGGAAGGGGGACACTTAGAGTTATGGGAAGGTACAGAACAAAGTGAAGCCTGCATCGATGACTCGGGAAAGGTGGAGCCCACAATGGTCCATTGTTGGCTTGGATGATATGATAATGAAGGAATACAAATGATGAAATTAACAAGAGGACTAGGGTGGAGGAGGGATGGTGAGAGAGTGGATGCAAGTTCTGTTTGTCATATGCATTAACAATTTGCATGAGGAGTTATGTAGGATGTTTAGTGAGCTGTCGTGCATTGAGCAGTGAAGAATGTGTCCAAGGTTACAACTGGATCTAGGGCAACTTTGAAAATGGGCAAAGGAATGACGTTGGTATTTTATTCCGACAAGTGCAAACTGTTGCATTTTGCCACGCTAAACCAGGCCAGGACATGCACAGTGAATGGCGGGTGTCGACCCAAAACGTCACTAATTGGTGAGACCATGCCCGGAGTACTGAGGGCACTCATCGCCAGAATAGAGGGAGGATGGAAACATAGAAAAGAAACATAGAAAAATAGTTGCTGGAGTAGGCTATTCGGCCCTTCGAGCCAGCACCGCCATTCAATATGACCATGGCTGATCATCTAAAATCAGGACCCCATTCCCTGCTTTTTCTCCATATCCCTTGATTCCGTTAGTCCTAAGAGCTAAATCGAACTCTCCCTTGAAAACATCCAGTGAATTGGCCTCCACTGCCTTCTGTGGCAGGGAATTCCACAGATTCACAACTCTTTGAGTGAAGAAGTTTTTCTTAAACTGTGACCCCTGGTTCTGGACTCCCCCAAACATCGGGAGCATTTTCCTGCATCTAGCCTGTCCAATCCGTTAAGAATTTTATATGTTTCTAGAAAATCCCCTCTCATCCATCTAAATTCCAGCGAATACAAGCCCAGTCGGCCCATTCTTTCATCGTATGTCAGTCCTGCCATCCCAGGAATTAACCTGGTGAACCTACGCTGCACTTCCTGTGATGAAGCGATAGCTGGTGCCCAGTATCATGGCAAAGATGTTGTGGGGCTGCAGGGGTTGAGGTTCAGAGGGATCGGATTGGCCGGGACTGGTTTCCCTGGAGTGAAGGAGGCTGGGTGACCATCGAGTGCTTCATCGTATCATTAGGGGTCGTGGATACGGAACGTTCACAGTCCTTTTCCCAGGCAGTGCGACTAAAACCATAGGCCGGAGGTGAAGGTGAGAAGGGAAGTGTTTAAGGGGAACCCTAGGAATATGTTTTTCACACAGAATGCGGCGGGTATATAGAAGGGGTACTTTCTACTTTTATTTCAGATTTTCAACATCTGCAGTGTTCTTGATTTTCTGCAGTGTTTGTAATTCATCGATGTAGTTGAGGGAGGTACAACAACATCATATAATAAACATTTGGACAGGTACCTGGATAGGAAAAGTCCGGAGCTATATAGACCAAACGCAGGCAAATGGGACTAGCTCAGGTAGGCAACATGGCTGGCAAATGGGACTAGCTCAGGTAGGAAACATGGCTGGCAAATGGGACTAGCTCAGGTAGGCAACATGGCTGGCAAATGGGACTAGCTCAGGTAGGCAACATGGCTGGCAAATGGGACTAGCTCAGGTAGGCAACAAGGCTGGCAAATGGGACTAGCTCAGGTAGGCAACATGGCTGGCAAATGGGACTAGCTCAGGTAGGCAGCATGGCTTTTATGGACAGGATGGGCCCAGTACCCAAACCTCCCAACATTTGATTTTACAAATTCAGAATTTTGATGTCTGAAATCCTGAATTTAACATCAAAATTCATAATATGGCGCGTAATGCAACTTTTCAGCAAAATAAAGTATGCACGCCAAATGCGCATACGCATTGCGCTACATTCATGTGTGAAAAACAACTATTATTTCCAACAGTCTGTAGTTCTTGAACTACATGTACAATGTCAGGCCTATCATAAGTATATTCTGCTATTTATAGAAAGGTTATTGAACAGAATTACTTTTTACAACACAAAGAAAATTTTGTTTTGTTTTGTTTTTTTCTATTTTGCTTTTTCCTTACACATCCCAATTCTCTTGGTATTGAATAAAAGAACAATGGTCATAAAATGTATGACTAAGTTATGAAGTTTCATTTAAAACTGCACATACCTAATTTAATTGAAAACATACTTGCTCCAGTGGTCTTCAACAGCAAATCACAACTGTCCATGTCCCCTCCCCATCCCTACTCCCCCCAACCCTACTCCCCCCCACCTCTCCTCTCCCCCCCTACTTCCCCCAACCCCCTCTCCCCCGTACTCCCCCCCACCCCTCCTCTCCCCCCTACTTCCCCCACCCCCTTTACCCCCTAAATCCACTCCCCACCCCTCCCCCACTCTCCCCCTCCCTTCCTCCACCACCCCAAACCTCACTCCTTCCTCCCACTCCCCAGCCCCACCTCCCCCCTCTCCCGCACCCTAACCCCCTCCCCCCCATCCTCTCTTGGACCCCAGGAAAGTGGGAATGTCGAGACCAGTTGAGTGGATAGGGTAGCCAGAGACAAGCCGATCGCTGGGAACCCACATTCTCTGTGACCCAGGACAGCACCCCCTCCCCTTCCCCCCCTCCCCTACCCCCCTCCTCCTCCCCCTCACACCCCCCTCACCCTTACCCCTCCCCCTCACACACCCCTCCCCTTCCCCCTCCCCCCACACCCTTTCCTCTCCCTCCCCCCTCCCCAGCTCTCCCCCTCTCACACCCTTCCCCCCTCCTCTCCCCCTCTTACACCCCTCCCCTCCCCCACCCCTCCCCTTGCCTTGCAGCTCCGTGTTCACACATTATCCACCACCTTCTCCCTCCACAGATGCCAAGCGCTGCCCGCGTCTGCAGCTCCCTCCTCCTGTGCGCTCTCGCCATGGGCTGCCTCGGATCCATCATCCCGGTGAGGAGCGCGGGGTGGGGGTGAGGGGTGGGGGTGAGGGGCGGGGGTGAGGGGCGGGGGTGAGGGGCGGGGGAGGGAGGGCGTGGAGGGGAGGGGGTGGAGGGAAGGGGGAAGGGGTGGGAGTGGGTGAGGGGTAGGGTTCGCTGGAGTGATGATGGGTGAGGGTTGGGACATGGGTGCAGTGGGGGTGGGGGTGACACTAGTGGTGGGGGTGGCGGAGCGCTGGAGGAGTAGGTGGTGACGGGATGGCAGTAGTGCGCAGGGGGGGGTGACAAGTGGCGGGGGTGGGTGGGGAAGTAGGGGGTGGAGGGAAGGGTGGGGGTGACGATGGTGGGGGAATGGAGGCAGGGGTGACAGGGGTGTGGGGGTGGAGGGTGGGGTTTATTGGAGTGGGGGGGTGGATGGAGGGGTGGGGGTGATGGGGTGGGGAGTGGGGGGACTGGTGGGTGTGATGAGGGTGGGGAGTGGAGGGAGGGGTGATGGGGGTGGGGGGTGAAGGGAGAGGTGGGGGTGATGAGGGTGAGGAGCGGAGGGAGGGGTGATGGGGGAGGGGGGTGGAGGGGTGGAGGTGCCGGGGAGGGGGGAGTTTGGTGTGGAGGTGGGGGTGGTGTTGCTGGGAGGAGCCGAGATGGTAAAAGTGGATGAGGGGGTGGGGGTCGGGAGATGAGGTTGGGTTAGGGGGAGGGGGAGGTGGTGACCTCAGGGGGAGGGGGATTCACGGCCAGAGTTTGACCGGGTTTGTTTTCACTGTAAAGACGGTGTAAATTGATTGAAAAATGCAGCAGGGAAACAGGCCACCGAGTCCGCCACGGTCACCAAGTCCTCCATGGTCACCAAGTCCTCCATGGTCACCAAGTCCGCCATGGTCACCAAGTCCGCCATGGTCACCAAGTCCGCCATGGTCACCGAGTCCGCAATGACCACCGCGTCCGCCATGATCACCCATTCACATTATTACGGGACAATTTACAGTAGCCAATTAACCTACAAACCTGCACATCTTTGGGACTTGGGAGAAAACCTGAGCACCCGGAGAAAACCCACGCGGTCAGAGGGCCAATGTGCGATCTCCACAGACAGCAGCCGAGGTCAGGATTGAACCCGGGTCTCCACCCTGTGAGGCAGCGGCTCGACCTGCTGCACCACCGCGCCGTTTAATTCATTAAAAAAATATCAGAAAATGATGTCCGTTGAAACTAAAACTGTCAGGTAGCAAGTCCAGAGTGTTTTATAGTGATATGTCCCGAAACTGAACAATGTTATTCTTACTTGCAGCAGCACAACAGATATGTAAAGGTAGTACTCTACAATACATGTACTCTGTAAACTTACATCTGTAAACTGTAAACTTGCTTTGCAGCCTAAAGATAGAAGAGGGTGGACCTTGAACAGTGCCGGTTATCTCTTAGGCCCGCGTGAGTAATGGTGACAACACAGCCTATCCCAAACACTTCCCCCATATGCGGTTAGCTCTGGACTGCTCTCTCTCTTTGGGAGGGTGGACGGATGGACTTGGGGGATTTGAAATGGGCAATACCAATCAATAATCTTTTAGAACGGAGACGAGGAAAAACTTTTAGAATTACCTTTTCAGTCAGAGAGTTGTGAATCTGTGGAATTCTCTGCCACAGAAGGCAGTGGAGGCCAATTCTCTGAATGCATTCAAGAGAGAGCTAGATAGAGCTCTTAAGGATAGCGGAGTCAGGGGGTATGGGGAGAAGGCAGGAACGGGGTACTGATTGTGGGTGATCAGCTATGATCACTTTGAATGGTAGTGCTGGCTCAAAGGGCTGAATGGCCTACTCCTGCACCTATTGTCTATTGTCAATTAGAACAGGTGGGGGGACTGGTGGGGGTTAGGAGGGAGAGATAGATCAGCTATGATTGAAGGGTGGAGTAGACTTGATGGGCCGAATGGCCTAATTCTGCTCCTATCACTGATGATCTTATGACCCACCACCCAGACTGCAGCGGGGAATGGACAACACCATTCCTGATGCAGTATAATGCGAGGTTATTCACTTTGACGGCAAAAGCAAGGAGACAGATTATTATTTCAATGGTGTCAGGTTAGGTAACGGGGAAGTGCAGTGAGACCAGTCACTGAAGGTTGGAGTGCAGGTACAGCAGGCAGTGAAGAAAGCTAATGGCATGTTGGCCTTCATAACGATAGGATTTCAGTGTAGAAATAAAGAGGTTCTTCTGCAGTTGTATAGGGCCCTGGTAAGACCCCATCTGGAGTATTGTGTGCAGTTTTGGTCTCCTAATTTGAGGACGGACATCCTTGTAATTGAGACAGTGCAGCGTAGGTTCACAAGATTGATCCCTGGGATGGCGGGACTGTCATATGAGGAAAGATTGAAAAGACTAGGCTTGTATTCACTGGAGTTTAGAAGGATGAGAGGGGATCTTATAGATGCAGGAAAAATGTTCCCAATGTTGGGTGAGTCCAGAACCAGGGGCCACAGTCCTTGAATAAAGGGGAGGCCATTTAAAACTGAGATGAGAAGGAATTTTTTCACCCAGAGAGTTGTGAATTTGTGGAATTCTCTGCCACAGAGGGTGATGGAGGCCAAATCACGATGGATTTAAGAGAGAGTTAGATAGAGCTCTACGGGTTATTGATTGTGGATGATCAGCCATGATCCCAATGAATGGCGGTGCCGGCTCGAAGGGCCAAATGGCCTCCTCCTGCACCTATTTTCTATGTTTCTATGATCCGAAACAAACTCTGGTGCAGAGGGAAGACTTGCATTCTGTAGCTTGTTAATGTGAGCCTGCGACATCCCAAAGCATTTCACAAACTGGCGCCTTCATTTTGAAGTGTTGTCATGGGTGCAGGGAATGGAGAGATATGGAACCTGTGCAAGCAGATAATTGGCCTTGGCATCATGTTCAGTACAGACGTCGTAGGCCGAAGGGCCTGTTCTGCACTGTACTGTTTCATGTTCTATGTGTACCTTGCACTGGGGCTCTCAAAGATCAGGAGGGGCATGTTATCAATGTTGTGAAGGGGTAATGATAATATGCAAAAGGATACTTGCATTTACACTGGGCACACTGTCACAATGGGCAGAGCCACTGCCTCACTGATCCAGAGAACCAGAGAACCAGGTTCAATCTGAGCATGGTGCTCACCCTCCATTCCCGATATCCATGTGCCGATCTCAAACACTCTTAAACATCACAGTCGGATCTGCCTCCATCACCATCCCTGGAAGCTCGTTCCAACCACCCACCACTCTCTGTGTTAACATCTCCTTTAAACTGTCCCCCTTTCACCTTAAAACTCTGCACTCTCGTCTTTGACATTTACACCCTGGGTGAAAGGTTCTGACTCTCTACCATCTCAATGCCTCGAAATTTCATATACTTCTATCACATCTCCCTTCAACCTCCAACGCTGCAGACAAAACAATCCATGTTTGTTCAAACTCTCCTTATACCTGAACTCTGAATTTTGAATAAGGGTCCAGACCCGAAATGTCACTATGTCGGTAGAATGGGAAAATCAGGTTGGTAGTGGGTCTCAAGAGAAGGAATTTGTAGAGCTTGCTTCTTGGAGCAGCGTGTAGTTGAGCCCAATAGGGAAAAGACAATTCTGGATTTGGTGTTGTGTAATGAACCGGATTGGATTAGGGAGCTGAAGATAAAGGAACCAAAAGGGAGGCAGTGATCATAACATGATAGAATTCAACCTGCACTTTGAGAGGGAGAAGCTGAAATCAGATGTGTCAGTATTATTGTTGAGTAAAGATAACTACAGAGGCATGAGGGAGGAGCTGGCTAAAGCGGATTGGAAAGGGACCCAAGCAGGAATTATGGTGGAGTAGCAATGGCAGGTGTTTCTGGGGTTAATTTAGAAGAGGTAGGATAATTTCATCCCAAAGAGGAAGAAACATACTAAAGGGAGAGTGAGGCAACCATGGCTGACGAAGGATGTTAAAAACAGCTTAAAAGCAAAAGCGAAGGTGAATAATATGGCAAAGATTAGGGGGAAACAATAAGCTTAGAAACATAGAAAATAGGTGCAGGAGGAGGCCATTTGGCCCTTCGAGCCCTTCATTGTGATCATGGCTGATCATCCACAATCAGTAACCTGTGCCTGCCTTCTCCCCATATCCCTTGATTCCACTAGCCCCCAGAGCTCTATCTAACTCTTTTAAATCCATCCAGTGAATTGGCCTCCACTACCTCACTGTGGCAGTGAATTCCACAAATTCACAACTCTCTGGACGAAAACGTTTCTTCTCACCTCAGTTTTAAATGACCTCCCCTTTATTTATTCTTAGACTGTGGCCCCTGGTTCTGGACTCCCCCAACATTGGGAACATTTTTCCTGCATCTAGCTTGTCCAGTCCTTTCATAATTTTATACGTCTCTATAAGATCCCCTCTCATCTTTCTAAACTCCAGTGAATACAATAGGATTGGAAAGCTTCTTAAAAACAACAGAAGACAACAGAAAGGGGAGAAAGAATGAAATATGAATTTAACCTAGCCAATAATATAAAAGAGAATACCAAAAGTTGTTTTCAGATATATAAAGAGTCAAAGGGAGGCAAGACTGGACATTGAACCATTGGAAAATGATATTGAAGTAGTAACTGGGAACAAAGAAATGGTGAACTAACTGAATACTTTTTTTTTGTCAGTCTTCACTTGTCAGTGGAACGTTTAAGAAACATTTGGACAGGTACATGGATAGGGCAAGTTTGGAGGGATATGGACCAAACACAGGCACGTGGGACTAGTGTAGCTGGGACATGTTGGCCAGTGTGGGCAAGTTTATGTTTCATCCCTCTATGACTCCATGACTCTATTCAAGAGAGTTAGGGGGTGGAAGTTAGTGGAGTTGCTATTACTAAGGAGAAGGTGCTTTGGAAGCTGAAAGGTCTGAAGGTGGATAAATCACCTGGACCAGATGGATTACACCTCAGGGTTCTGAAAGAGGTAGCTGTAGAAATTGTGGAGGCATTGGCAGTGGTCCTTCAAAATCAATAGAGTCAGGAATGGTTGCAGAGGAACCGGAAAAACGCAAATGTAACTGCACTGTTTAAGAAGGGAGCGAATCAAAATAAAGTCAGTTAGTCTGACATTGGTGGTTGGTAAGATTAGAGTCCCTCATTAAGGTTGAGGTTTCAGGGTATTTAGAAACACATGATAAAATAGGTTGAAGTCAGCTTGGTTTTGTGAAACAGGGTAATTCTCTGACAAATCTGTTGAAATTCTTTGAGGAACTAACAAATTGGATCGACAAAGGAGAGTCAGTGGATGTTAGTTTAGTTTAGTTTAGTTTAGAGATACAGCGCAGAAACAGGCCCTCTGGCCCACTGAGTCCACACCAACCAGCGATCCCCACACACTAACACTAGCCTACACACACTGGTGACAATTTACATTTATTCCAAGCCAATTAACCTACAAACCTGTACATCTTTGGAGCCAGTGTCACTCCCAGTGGGAGGAAACCGAAGATCTTGGAGAAATCGATTCATTGTAACAAAGAACCACAGATGCTGGTTAATACACACAAAGACACAAAGTGCTGACACTCAGTGGGCCAGGCAGCACCTCTGGAGAGGGTTGAGGGTTTAGGGTTGAGACCCTTCTTATGACTGATCAGAAAAGTCTGAAGAAGTATCTTGAACTGAAAATCACCCATCCATCTTCTCCAGAGTTGCTGCTTGACCGCTGAGTTACTCCAGCACTTTGTGTCTATCAGTGGATGTTCAGTGGGCCTTCGACAAGGTGCTGCACATGAGGCTGTTAAATAAAGTGGTCTGGTATTAGACCAATGTACGGGCATGTGTAGAAGGGGGTTAATTGAGGGAGAGGGGGCACAAACTAGGATTGCTTTCTCAAGAACTTTGCAGGATAAAAATAAGTTTGATGGAAGTTCCCAAGACCAGGGTCACCAGTGAACTCACAGCTCACTATCCCTGAACATCCACTCCCTCCACACATCCCTCCTCACTCCTACTCCTCCTTCACCCTCCCTCGTCACCTCCTCCTCCCCCCCCCCCCCCCCCTCCACTACCTCATTCATCTGCACAGGTGATCTGCATTTCTGTGCATTTCAAAATCTGAGGTTGTTGCTTGAGGTAGTTTGGAATGTGGTCAATGAGGGGCCATTCCTGTGTCAATGTGAAGGACACAGAACCTCTCTGAATGGCCCTCACTGGAGAGACACTGGGGCAGTGGGAGAGACACTGGAACAGTCAGTGGGAGAGACACTGGGGCAGTGTGGGAGAGACACTGGGGCAATGTGGGAGAGACACTGGGGCAGTGTGGAGAGACACTGGGGCAGTCAGTGGGAGTGACGCTGGGGCAGTGTGTAGAGACACTGGGGCAGTGTGGGAGAGACACTGGGGCAGTGTGGGGGAGACACTGGGGCAGTGTGGGAGAGACACTGGGGCAGTGTGGGAGAGACACTGGGGCAGTGTGGGAGAGACACTGGGGCAGTGTGGGAGAGACACTGGGGCAGTGTGGGAGAGACACTGGGGCAGTGTGGGAGAGACACTGGGGCAGTGTGGGAGAGACACTGGGGCAGTCAGTGGGAGTGACGCTGGGGCAGTGCAGAGTGACGCTGGCTCTGCCGGGCCGGGTTTCCCCGCTGATCCTGCTGTTCTCTCTCAGCAGACGTTGCCAATGGTCACCGGTCACTGATGGACAAGCCCAGGCTGGCGGGGAAACGAGACACGATGGAGGACGGAGACGGCTGGGACGCTGCCAGCTCCAGTGAGGCCAAGACAATGCCCTTGTACCCCTGGCCTTGTGTCGGCAGAGAGAGACACTGGGGCAGTGTGGAGAGACACTGGGGCAGTGTGGAGAGACACTGGGACAGTGGGAGAGGAACAATGGGGCAGTGGGAGAGACACTGGGGCAGTGGGAGAGGAACACTGGGGCAGTGGGAGAGACACTGGAGCAGTGGGAGAGACACTGGGGCAGTGGGAGAGACACTGGGGCAGTGGGAGAGACACTGGGGCAGTGGGAGAGACACTGGGGCCGTGTAGAGTCCCCCTCCCCCCTCCCCGAGCACAGCCGCCCATCCCGGCATGCCTCGCGCCTGCCATTCCTCAGATCGGGCCGCGCTGACCGCCGGGAGGTGGAGTCGCCTCTCCCGCTCCGTGAGGGGGGCACCCGCCCGACTGACGGCAGTACTGAGGGGGGATGGTGACACTGGGACAGTGTAGAGGAACACTGGGACAGTGCTGGGTGCCGCTGGCCCTGTCGAGTCCGGTGTGGGCCCGGTGACCGGGTGTCCACGCAGATCCCGCTGTGACCCTGACCTGCACCTCTGGCAGTGAGTTCGGGCCCTGACCTCAGGAGACACGTCAGCGGCCGGTCCCGTCTCATGGAGGGGGAGGGGAGGGGGGGGGGGGGCTGGCGGTGCGTGTGGGCGGGGGGGGGGGTCAGGTAAGTGGGTTAGAGGGGAGTGTGAGAGGGGAGGGGAGGGGGTGGTCCGGGTGGGGGGGGGGGAAGGGCAGGTTCAGATGGTGGTACAGTGGTTTGGTGGGGGTTGGGGGGTGGGGAGGGGGTGGGGTGATGGGATGATGTGGGTTTGGTGGAGGGGGGCCGGCGCTGGAGATGGGTCGCTGGGTGGGTGATGTGGAGTAGGTTGGTGTGGGGTGGTGGAGGTGAGAGTGGGGGAGGTTGGTGAGTGGTAAGTGTGGGGTAGATAGGTGCAGGGAGTGGGGTAGAGTCATGGGGGGCGATGAGTTGCCACTGGGATGAGTGTGGAGTGGGGGTGTAAGTAAAGGGGGAGGGGAGGGGGATGGGGAGGGGTGAGTTTGGGGGTGGGGGTATATGTTGATATGGGTGTAGGGGGGGGTGTGGATGGCGAGCGGGGAGGGGGATGGGTGGATTTAGGGTGGGTGGTATAGGTTGGTGTGGGTAGAGGGGAGGAGGAGTGAGGGGTGGGTTTAGGGTTGGGGGTGGGGGGGCTATACGTTGATATGGGTGAAGGGGAGGTGAGGGGGGGTTTAGGGCGAGCGGGTGGATTATTGCTGCAATGCCCGGTTTTATTTCCCACCGGGAATTATCTTGCAGGAGACGCCCTTCAGGCGCTGGCCGATTTCCTGGTCCTCTCTCGCCTGAGAGGTGAGTGCGGGACGATCCCGGGGTGGGGGTGGGGGGTGAGGGGCGGTGGGGTGGGGAGGGAGTGGGGGTGAGGAGGGGTGGTGAGGTGGGGAGGGAGTGGGGGTGCGGGGTGGGGGTGCGGGGCGTTCCCGGGGTGGGGGTGGGGGGTGAGGAGGGGTGGGGTTGGGGGTGAGGATGGGTGGGATTGGGGGTGAGGAGGGGTGCGGGGTGAGGAGGGGTGGGGGTGGGGGGTGAGGAGGGGTGGGGGTGGGGGGTGAGGAGGGGTGGGGGGGGTGAGGAGGGGTGGGGGTGCGGGGTGAGTGAGGGTGAGGAGGGGTGGGGGGTGAGGAGGGGTGCGGGGTGAGGAGGGGTGGGGGTGCGGGGTGAGTGGGGGTGAGGAGGGGTGGGGGTTGAGGAGGGGTGCGGGGTGAGGAGGGGTGGGGGTGGGGGGTGAGGAGGGGTGGGGGTGCGGGGTGAGGAGGGGTGGGGGTGGGGGGTGAGGAGGGGTGGGGGGTGAGGAGGGGTGGGGGTGCGGGGTGAGGAGGGGTGGGGGTGCGGGGTGAGGAGGGGTGGGGGTGGGGGGTGAGGAGGGGTGGGGGTGGGGGGTGAGGAGGGGTGGGGGTGGGGGGTGAGGAGGGGTGGGGGGTGAGGTGGGGTGGGGGGAGGAGGGGTGGGGTGGGGGTGAGGAGGGGTGGGGTGGGGGGGAGGAGGGGTGGGGTGGGGGGGAGGAGGGGTGGGGTGGGGGGGAGGAGGGGTGGGGTGGGGGTGAGGTGGGGTGGGGGGAGGAGGGGTGGGGTGGGGGTGAGGAGGCCGCGGGACATCGCGGCTCCAGAGCGGAGACACCTGTCCCGGTCCCATTCGCTCACGGGCCCGGGACTCAGCCGGGTCTCGGGGCTCCGGTGCGGGTCGGGATGGGATCCGGTGTCGGGGGGGGAGCTCCGGGCGGGACGTGTCCACACAATGTGGGGTCGGGTCAGCGAGGAGGGAATCTCTGAGTTGCGGGCAGCGCCGGGCGGGTTGCGGGGGGGGGGGGGGGGGGGGGGGGTTGGGGGGGACCGGGGGGGTGGGGACCGGGGGTCTCGGTCTCACGGTTAATCCGCCTCTTGTGTCCGCTGCGAGTAGGCGGGGAGCCGCGGCTCTGGGGCCGAGAGTTGGAGGAGCGGACCCGGGACGACTGAGCCCCGCTCACCAGCACCGACAGCCGCCGCCCCGGAGCCCCGCCGCCACAAGCAGCGAATAAAGTCAAGCAAAGAAACACGCCGCCTCCCTTGTGTCTGTGTCTCTGTCTGAGTATCACGGGTGAAGCCTCCGGGCACAGTCGTGGGACAGGGTGGGGAAGGGCCGGGGGTGGGGGGTTGTGGGTGGGGGGTTGTGGGTGGGGGGTTGTGGGTGGGGGGTGTGGGGGGTTGTGGGTGGGGGTGTGGGGGGTGGGGGTTGTGGGCGTTTGTGGGTGGGGGGTGTGGGGGGTTGTGGGTGGGGGGGTGGGGGTTGTGGGTGGGGGTGTGGGGGGTGGCGGTTGTGGGGGGTTGTGGGTGGGGGGGGGTTGTGGGTGGGGGGTGTGGGGGTTTGTGGGTGGTGGGGTTGTGGGTGGAGGGTGTGGGGGGTTGTGGGTGGGGGGGGGTTGTGGGTGGGGGGTTGTGGGTGGGGGGTTGTGGGTGAGGGGTTGTGGGTGGGGGGGGTTGTGGGTGGGGGGTGTGGGTGGGGGGTGACGGTACCCGTGTGTACGGTAATCCCCGCACCGTGTCGTCGGTCCGGTGTTCATCCCGATCTTCCCTGAATCCAGCAGTCTCTGTGCATGGACTGTATTGTTCTGAACCGAAATTTGCCCGTCACCTATAAATCTAACGTGTAGGAAGGAACTGCAGAAGCCGGTTTACACCGAAGATAGACACAACATTCTGGAGTTTGACTTTGCCAAGCGGGAAAGGGTAGAAAGAAGATTTACGAGGATGTTGCCAGGACTAGAGGGTGTGAGCTAAAGGGAGAGGTTGAATAGGCTGGGTCTCTATTCCATGGGGCGCAGGAGGATGAGGGGTGGTCTTACAGAGGTTTAGATTCACAGAGTCTCCTGCCGAGAGTAGGTGAATCGAGGACCAGAGGTCTAAAGTGAAGGGGAAAAGATTTCCCTTTAAAAGATTTAATCGGAATCAGAGGGGTAACATTTTCACACACGGTGCACGGACCAGGCCGGCACGGATCATCCCAACTTTTAAGAAGCAGACAGTCATTGATAGGACAGGTTTGGAGGGATATGGGTCAAGCGCAGGCAGGTGGGGCTAGTGTGTCGCTAGGACATGTTGGCCGGTGTGGGCTAGATTGTGCTGAGTGCAATAGTCAAGAGCCTGTTTCCACACGGTGTGACCCTATGAATGACTCAACGAGACAGACAGCATCTCTGGAGGGAAGCAATTGGTGACGTTTCAGGTCAATACCCTTCTCCGGTTTATGTTGTCTATCTTCGGTGTAAACCAGCATCTGCAGCCCCTTCCCCAAACTGAGCCCCCCACGTCTGAAACTCCCGACTCTGAGGCAAGGATTAGGAATCAGCCCCGGACTCTCCCGACCGGTGGAAGGGAATCGGGATTAATCGAGTTCTTTATCACAGACACAAGTGCAGGGAGGAAGAGGTACAATGAGAATCTTGCTTGCAGCAGCGGCAGAGGGTTACAGACTCAGAATAAGGGCCAGGCCATTTAGGACTGAGATGTGGAAAAACTTTTTCACCCAGAGAGTTGTGAATCTGTGGAATTCCCTGCCACAGAAGGCAGTGGAGGCCAATTCACTGGATGTTTTCAAGAGTTAGATTTTGTTCCAAGGGCTAAAGGAATCAAGGGATATGGGGAATAAGCCGGAACCCGGTACTGATTTTGGATGGTCAGCCATGATCGTATTGAATGGTGGTGCTGGCTCGAAGGGCCGAATGGTCTACTCCTGCACCTATTTTCTATGTTTCTATGACACACAGTGAACGCGTTTTATACACACATTACACAGGTTTCACAAGACAGTGGGAAGGAGAAATGCTGTACAAAATACAAGACTAGTGTAAAACACAATTAGAAAACAAGTCATATAAGAAAGAACTGCAGATACTGGTTTACACCGAAGAGAGACACAAAATGCTGGAGTAACTCAGCGGGACAGGCAGCATCTCCGGAGAGAAGGAAAGGATTTAAACCAGCATCTGCAGTTCTTCCCGACACGTACTGTGAAAGGGCTCGACATGTGAGCTTGGCTGGAGCCGAGGCTCCGTGGATACCGGGGCCCAGTGGTATGAACATTGACTTCTCCAACTTTAGATAGTTCCTCTGTCCCTCTCTTCCCCTCCCCTTCCCAGATCTCCCTCTATCTTCCTGTCTCCACCTGTATCCTTCCTTTGTCCCGCCCCCCTGACATCAGTCTGAAGAAGGGTCTCGACCCGAAACGTCACCCATTCCTTCTCTCCTGAGATGCTGCCTGACCTGCTGAGTTACTCCAGCATTTTGTCAATAAATACCTTCGGGATGTAGGAGATTGATCTCCGTGGAACTGATGAATGACGTGGGGATAGTTTTATTGGAGATACAGCACGGAAACAGGCCCTTCGGCCCACCGAGTCCATGGCGACCAGCGATCACCCGTTCACACTACCTTCTCACACACTCCCTGTGGCTCAATTGTAATCATGTATTGTCTTTCCGCTAACTGCTTAGCGCACAACAGAAGCTTTTCACTGTACCTCGGCAGACGTGACACTAAACTAAACTGAACTGAAACCTACGCAGTTTAGAGGGATAGAGTTTAGAAGGACGAGAAGGGGTCTTTTTCACCCAGAGAGTTGTGAATTTGTGGAACTCTCTGCCACAGAGGGCAGTGGAGGCATATTCACTCGATGAATTTAAAAGAGAGTTAGATAGAGCTCTAGGGGCTAGTGGAATCAAGGGATATGGGGAGAAGGCAGGCACAGGTTACTGATTGTAGATGATCTGCCATGATCATTATGAATGGTGCTCCTGGCTCGAAGGGCCAAATTGCCTCCTCCTGCACCTATTTTCTACAAAGAGATCTGGGTGTCCTTGTTCATCAGTCATTGAAAGTAAACATGCAGGTGCAGCAAGCAGCGAAGAAAGCTAATGGCATGCTGGCTTTCATGACAAGAGGAGTTGAGTACAGAAGCAAAGAGGTCCTTCTGCAGTTGTACAGGACCCCAGTGAGACCGCACCTGGAGTACTGTGCAATTTTGGTCTCCAAATTTGAGGAAGGACATTCTTGCTATTAAGGGAGTGCAGCGTTAGTTCACTAGGTTAATTCCCGGAATGGCGGGACTGGCATATGTTGAAAGACTGGAGCGACTAGGCTTGTATACACTGGAATTTAGAAGGATGAGAGGGAATCTTATTGAAACATATAACATTATTGAGGGATTGGACATGCTAGAGGCAGGAATCATGTTCCCAATGTTGGGGGAGTCCAGAACCAGGGGGCACAGATTCAGAATAAGGGATAGGCCATTTAGAACGGAGATGATGAAAAACATTTTCAGTCAGAGAGTTGTAGATCTGTGGAATTCTCTGCCTCAGAAGGCAGTGGAGGCCAATTCTCTGGATGCTTCAAGAGAGTTAGATAGAGCTCATAATGATAACGGAGTCAAGGGGTATGGGGAGGGGGCAGGAACGAGGTACTGATTGTGGATGATCACATTGAATGGTGGTGCTGGCTCGAAGGGCCGAGTGGCCTACTCCTGCACCTATTGTCTATTGTTTATTGTTTCTATGTTTCTAAAGAAATCAAGTGTGCAAACCCACACATTCTCCTGTGGTCACAGAGAGAACGTGCAAACTCCACACAGACAGCAATGCAGGTCAGGATTGTTACATATACCAAGGTACAGTGACAAGCTTTTGTTGCGTGCTTTCCAGTCATTACATGATAACAGTCGAGCCATCCACAGTGCATAGATGCATGATAAAGGATTATCGTTTAGTGCAAGGCTGGAAGGATATTGTGAAGAGAACTTTCTCAGCAGTAAATCACCGCGAGAAACGACGTTTCAAGGGTGATGGAGAACACAAGGACAGGCCGCTCTGTCCCTCTAGTCCACTCCTGTCCCGCCCGCAACCCCGCCCCCCTCTGTCATTTTCTCAATTTTAATCTGTCCCATCTCCAGCTAAGACCAAGTTGGAAAGGGGGGAGTGCCGAAAACACTCATCAGGATGTTACTGGGACTGTGGACAATTTATAATGAGAGACTGGATAGGCTGACACTGTTCAGTCAGAAGGTTGAGGGGTGACATCAGAAAGTCATTTATAAAATCATGAGGTGCACAGATAAGGTCGGATGCACAGATAAGGTGAGGTGCATATATAACATATTTTCCTCTGTAGGAGAGGCTAAACCTAGACGACAAAGGTTTATGGTGAGGGGACAGATTTAAAGGGGAAGCTGAGGTTCCACCTTGAGGATGGTAGGTGCATGGAACAAGAAGGCAGATGGAAGAGGCAGGTACAATAACAACGTTCACAATACACAGGCAGATGCATGGATAGAAAAGGTTCAGAGCAGTGGGTCCCAAATTACATCAGACCACCGCCCACTCGACTCCATCTCATCTCCTACACTACCCTACCCCATAAGAAGCATTTTTCAGAATAACAGTTTGTAGGGCCCACTAAAATCAGAGGTAGCGACTCATGTGCAGAACTATTTACTAACAATTCTTGTGAAATAACACACTGGTTTAGCAACAATTAAAGGTGTGATTGTGTTAACAATGGCGCTTGGACTGTAACCGCAATAATCGTGCACGAATCATTATATAAACGCATGTAGCAACTTTGCAAAGTTCCAAGAAATTGGAACAGTGGAACGGGGTGGCACAGTGGCAGAGTTACCGCCTCACAGCGCCAGAGACACGGGTTGATCCTGACTATGGATGCTGTCTGTACGGAGTTTGTACGTTCTCCCCGTGACCTGAGTGGGTTTTCTCCAACACTCCAAAGACGTACAGGTTTGTAGGTTAATTGTCTTGGTAGAATTATAAATTGTCCCTAGTGTGTGTAGGATAGCGATGGTGTACAGGGATCACTGGCCAGTGCGGACTCGGTCGGCCGAAGGGCCTGTTTCCGCGCTGTATCTCTGAACTAAACTTAAACTAAAACTGCTATTTAGGAAAACGGTGCGCGCTTTTAGGGAGAAGGTGGATAGAGCGCACAGCAGAACAAAGCCCAATAGTAAACCAAGTGCGGACTGACACCACTCCTGCCCAGTGCCCATCCACAGCCGCTCCCATGCCACCCCTTGCCCATTACTTAACCCCACAACCCCCAGGTGGCAGTACTGACCGCTTTGGGAACGGCTGGCTTTGAGAAATACACCACAGAACATAACACATAGAAAAGTCCAGGAACAGGCCCTTCTGCCCACAGCATCTATGCCAAACAACTAATAGTTTATTAACCTGCCTCAGGTCTATATCCCTCTCTTCCCTGTATATATCCATGTGCCTATCCCAAAGCCTCAGTAACGCAACTATCGTATCCACCTAACATAGATTCAAAATGCTGGAGTAACTCAGCGGGACAGGCAGCATCTCTGGTGAGAAGGAATGGGTGACGTTTCGGGTCAAGACCCTTCTTCTACCTATCGTATCGAACTCCACCACCACCCCTGGCAATGCGTTCCAGGCAAACAAGTTATGTAAATAACTTGCCCTCACATCTTATTTCAACTTTTCCCCTTTCACCTTAAAACTATGCCACCTCGGCTTTGAGTCAAGTCAAGTCAAGTCTACTTTATTTGTCACATACACATACACGACGTGCAGTGAAATGAAAGTGGCAATGCCTGCGGATTGTGCACAAAAAAAGAATTACAGTTACAGCATATAAATAAAAGTTAATACAGAGAAGACAAAATTTAGTCCCTGGAGTTATAAAAGTTAACAGTCCTGATGGCATGTGGGAAGAAACTCCGTCTCATCCTCTCCGTTTTCACAGCGTGACAGCGGAGGCATTTGCCTGATCGTAGCATCTGTAACAGTCCGTTGCTGGGGTAGCAGGGGTCCCTCATAATCTTGCTTGCTCTCGATCTACACCTCCTGATGTATAGGTCCTGCAGGGGGGCGAGTGTAGTTCCCATGGTCCGTTCTGCCGAATGCACTACTCTCCGCAGAGCCTTCCTGTCCTGGGCAGAGCTGTTCCCAAACCAGACTGTAATGTTGCCGGACAGGATGCTTTCTACAGCCCCAGAGTAGAAGCAATGAAGGATCCTCAGAGACACTCTGAATTTCCTCAGGTGTCTAAGGTGGTAAAGGCGCTGCTTTGCCTTACCCACCAGTGCGGCAATGTGCGTTGCCCATGTCTGATCCTCTTTGATGTGGACTGCCAAGTATTTAAAACTGCTCACCCTATCCACAGTAGATATCCACAGGACATATTTATCCACGCCTCTCATAGGTTTATATAATTCTATCCCTATGTCCTCATCCTCCGGAGTCCTGGAGAAAACAATCGAATTTTGTTCAACCTCTCCTTATAACCAATGTCCCCAAATTCGTTCAGTAGTCTGGTAAACTTCCTCTCCACCCTCTCCAAAGCCTCCACATCCTTCCTGTAATATTGTGAGCAGAACTGCACACAATACTCCATATGCGACCTAAGAAAGACTTATAGACCTGTATCATGACTTCGTGGCTTGTATAGTCAATAACCAGACCAGTGAAGGCAAATATACCTTAAGCCATCTTTACCACTCTATCTACTCATAGAAAATAGGTGCAGGAGGAGGCCATTTGGCCCTTTGAGCGTTTCATAGTGATCATCCACAACCAGTAATCTGTGCCTTGTATTACCACTCTCAAGGAGCTATGGTCTTAGACCTCTGTACATCAATGCTGTTGGGGTCTAAGCATTAATTGCATATTTCCCCTCAAATTCCACCTCTCAAACTACAACATCTCGCGATCGCTCGAATTAAACTCCATCTGCCATTTCACCACCCCCTTTTGTCGTTGCTGTTTACATTGACAGCCTTTCTCACAGGGCCCACTCCAGCAATCTTGGTGTTGTCTTCAATTATTACTAACCAACCTATCTACATTTATGCCCAAGTCATTTATATAAACAGTACACTGGTCGCAGAGCTCCAGACAGCAAAACCCTCCACCACAACCCTCTGTGGTGGGTTACTCTGTGGTACATTTGTAAGCCAGCCCTGAGTCTGAAATGGGTAAACGCAGGCAAATGGGACTAGCTCAGAGAGATATCTTGGTCGCTGTGGACAGCTGGGCCAAAGGCTCTGTTTCCGCGTTGTGCGGCTCAGAACTGCACGGAATGGATTTATGACGGGATTGTATGGATTAGACATCTTCAGTGTACACCAGCATCAGCAGTTCCTTCCTCCACGTGATATAGGTGGAAGCTGGTGGCCGGCACGGGCTGTGGTTCTCCCGGTGATGTGTGGGTCTGTCACCGCCTCGGCAGCTCGCCCCGCCGACAGAGTGGTCTCCAGCCCGCAGCCCCACGGCTCTCGGGGGCTCTCCGGGCACCTGGTGACGGTGCAGCAAACACTGTCAGGTCCGTGGTCAGAGACAGGCTGGCGGCCTGGAAACATGGAAGTGTAAGACGCTGGTGAGGCCACATTTAGAGTATTGTGTCCAGTTCTGGGCACCATGTTGTTTAGTTTAGTTTAGTTTAGAGATACAGTGCAGAAACAGGCCCTTCGGCCCACCGAGTCCGCACCGACCAGTGATCTGCGCACAATAACACAGGCCTACACACAACTAGGGATAATTTACACTTTTACCAAGTGCACAAACCCAAGCCAATTAACCTACATACCTGTACGTCTTTGAAGTGTGGGAGGAAGCAGAAAATCTTGGAAAAACCCCACGGGGTCAAGTGGAGAACATATAAATGTCGTACAGACAAGCACCCGTAGTCAGCATTGAACCCTCGTCCTCGGCGCTGCGAGTCCCACCTGCCCACGTTTGGCCCACATCCCTCTCACCCTAAGCGCTACAAGTGCTGTAAGGCAGCAACTCTGCCGCTGCGCCACTGTGCCCCCGAGTTGTCAAGCTGCAAATGGTACATAGAAGATTTACCAGGATGTTGCCTGGCCTCGAGGGCCTGAGCTACAGGGAGAGGTTGAGTAGGCTGGGACTCTAGTCCTGGGAGCGCAGGAGGGGAGCGGGGGGGGGGGGGGGGGGGAGGGTCTTATAAAGGTGTATAAAATCATGGGCGGACTAGATCAGTTAAACGCACAGTCTTTTGTCCAGAGTAGGGGAATTGCAATCCAGAGGACATAGGTTTAAGGTGAGGGGGGAAGGATTTAATAGATATCTGAGGGGTACAATTTTTACACAAAGGGTGCTGGGTGTATGGAACGAGCAGCCTGAGGAGGTAGTTGAGGCAGGGACTATGCCAACATTTAGACGGGCACATGGATGGGACAGGTTTAGAGGGGTATGGGCCAAGCGTGGGCAGGTGGGACTAGTGTAGATGGGGCATATTGGTCGGCATGGGCAAGTTGGGCCGAAGGGCCTGTTTCCACGCTGTGTGGCTCTGTGCCAAAGTGCTGGTGTAACAGTGGGAAACCTTCCTGACAGTGGCCTCGCCGTGGGAAGACTCGCGGCGTTAGTGCCACGCTCTGTGTCCCGGCCTGACCCGTGTTGCATCTCTGTACAGTCACCACTTCAGCCAAAGGCCCAGAATCTCCTGGAATATTCCTGAAGCCTCTGCCCGCTGTCCGTGACCACTGTGTGTGTATGAAGGAACTGCAGATACTGGTTTAAACCGAAGATAGACACAAATGCTGGAGTAACTCAGCAGGTCAGGCAGCATCTCTGGAGAGAAGGAATGGGTGACGTTTCGAGTCAAGACCCTTCTTCAGACTGAAAAGAAAAATGTGTGAGATTATGTAGATAAATGTGAGGTTATCCACTTTGGCGGCAAAAACAAGGAGGCAGATTTTTATCTCAATGGTGCCAGATTAGGTAAAGGGGAAGTGCAACGAGACCTGGGTGACCTTGGACACTAGTCACTGAAAAATATTGGCGTGCAGGTGCAGCAGGCAGTGAAGAAAGCTAATGGCACGTTGGCCTTCATAACAAGAGGAGTTGAGTATAGGAGTAAAGAGGTTCTTCTGCAGTTGTACAGGGCCCTGGTGAGACCACATCTGGAGTATTGTGTGCAGTTTTGGTCTCCTAATTTGAGGAAGGACGTCCATGCTATTGAGCAGTGCAGCGTAGGTTCACGAGGTTAAAGTGAGCGGAGGGCGGTACTTCAGAAGGGGTTTGGTTAGAGTAGGTAACGGAAGTGGAAAAGTTGAGATGGGTGATATCACGCCAGCAGTTAGAAATAAAGAGGTTTAGAGAGGGTAGGCGGCCGCTCTGGGGAGTCCAAGAGGAGGGGGACTGGTGGAGACGGGAGAAGGGGTCATCACTGGGGGGTGAGGACTCCTTCCCATGGAAACAGGCCCAGAGGCGGAGGCGACGGAGGAAGAGCGCCACGTCATGGCGGACTGGAACTCGTTGATGTGGGGGCGGAGGGGAACATAAGGCCTCTGCTGAGGACAGACCGTTCGGCATCAGAAAGGGGGAGGTTAGGGGGGATGGTGAAAACACGACAAGGGTGGAGGTTGGGGTCAGAGGAGGGCCGTGGAGTGGGCAAAGGCTGAGGCGAGATCTGGTGGGGGGGGGGGGTTGTTCAGAGAGGAGGGGCGTGAGGACCAATGTATGGGTGGGATATGTTCAGGGTAACCTGGTTCAAAGAGGATGGGGAAGACCAACCACTACTGAGGTTCTATGTAGGAGGGGCGGAGCAGTAGGCCCCAGGCAGTCCGGCCACGTGGTGTGGGAGTCTGCATCGTGGAGGTTGCGGGCCTGATGCTGAGCCTGGAACTCGGGTGAGGCGACGGCGACGGTGGGCAGTGACCGCGACTGGGGCCTCAACGCCTCTTCTCCCCGGAATCCCTTAGAGCGTTTCCCACGACGACCCAGTGACCGGTGCAGCCTCTCCCCGGCTTCTCCCACATCGCTCCAAACTTTCCTAAAAATATATTTGTCCAAATGTCATTTATACGTTGGTATTGTGTCCATTCTGTCAACTTCCTCTGGCAATGTGTTCCATGCACCCATGTGTTTTCTGTGTGGAAAAAACCCCCCTGATCCTTCAGGTCCCTTTAAACCAGGGGTGTCAAACTCATTTTAGGTCACGGGTGGGAATGGGGAAAATGCGACTTCATGCGGGCCGGATCAGTTGTGCACGGACGTACACGCGTGCCTGCTCCCACGGCTTTCGTTGCCTTCGTTTTTTCAACTTGCTCTCGTGTCTCAGTCTCTGCTACAACTACAAAGTGTTTCACTTCACGAATTTTGTTTCTTACGAAGAAGATTGCCTAGCAAGCATTACGTTTATGAGTGGTATCTAGGCCCTAGATAGTGGATGTGGAAATAATATTTCCAGTAATAGGAGAGTCTAGGACCAGAGGTCACAGCATCAGAATAAAAGGTCATACATTCAAAATGGAGATGAGGAAGAATGGGTGGTGAATCGGTGGGATTCTGTGCTGGAGGCCAATCGGTGGGATTCAGCGATGGAGGCCAAGACATTGAGTATTTTTGATAGGTTACAGGGAGAAAGAGGACAATAGAATGTGGTTGAGAGAGAAAATAGATCAGACATGTTTGAATGGCAAAGTAGACTTGATGGGTTAAATGGCCTAATTCTGTTCCCCTGTCTTATTGTCTTCCTACAGTGTTTATGTTTTGCCCACAATGGGCTGGCTTGGCTTGGTGGTGAACAGCCAAACAGCAGCTACCTGGCATGGTGAAAGATGGTCTGTCCATCTCACCTGAAGGCCTCGCTCCCCATCCTTCTCCTTATGTCTTTCTTCCTTCCCCTCACATCCTCTTCCCTCAACTCTCATGTCCTTCTCTACCCTCACCTACCCTCTCTCATCCCCACTTCCTTCCTCCCAACTACTCCCCCACTCCCCGCCCTTACTTCATCCTCTCTCTTTCCTTACCTTGTTCCTAAATCCCCTCCCTTCCCTCATCCCTAAACACCATTCCTTCTCTCATCTACTCCCTTCCTCACCCTCTCCCTCCCTCCTTTACCACCTACTCCCCCACTCCCCTCCCTCGACACCCTATCTTCCCTTCCTCATCTCTAAGAGCCCTCCCTTCCCTCAACTGCTCCCCCTCCCCTTTATCACCTCCTTCTCCCTTCTCTTCCCTATTCTCGCACACCAGCACGTCTTCACATCCCACCTAACCTTAACCCAAACCCAGAGCGCCCACCCTGGAGAGCAGCTCAGATTGTGGATCGCTGGCGGCCACTTCCCACCAGTCTCCATCCACGCACTCACCTGGGTCTCAGGTACACAGGTGGCGGTGTCTGTGGTGGCAGCCCAGGCACTTCCCGGTGGCCACAACAACGCTGAAACTCCCCACCTTCCCCAGCGCCGGCCCCTTCCCGCCCGCGTCACCGCATGGCCTGTCACGGGGGGGGGGGGGGAGAGGGAGAGAGAGAGAGAGAGAGAGAGAGAGAGAGAGAGAGAGAGGGAGAGTGAGAGAGAGAGAGAGAGAGAGAGAGAGAGAGAGAGAGAGAGAGAGAGAGAGGAGGGGGAGGGGGAGGGGGAGAGGGAGGGGGAGAGAGAGGGAGAGAGAGAGGCGAGGGAGAGAGAGAGAGAGAGAGAGAGAGAGCGGCGAGGGAGAGAGAGAGAGAGGCGGGAGAGAGAGAGAGAGAGAGAGAGAGAGAGAGAGAGAGAGAGAAGAGAGAGAGCGACTGCCGTACAGATACACAATAAATGGTCGCGAATAAACTTTTTTCCCCAAATCCCCCGCGGCCCGGATTGGACACATTTGCTTCACCCCTCTCACCCTAAATCTGTGGCCAATAGTTTTAGGTTCTCGACCCGAAATGTCACCTATCCCTTCTCTCCAGAGAAGCTGCCTGACCCGCTGAGTTACTCCAACATTTTGTGTCTACCTCCCTTCCATTGACTCCACCTGCATCTCACGTTGCCTCGGCAAGGCCAGCAGCATCATCATCAAGGGCCAGTCTCACCCCGGCCACTCCCTCTCCTCCCCTCTCCCATCGGGGCAAGAGGTACAGACGTGTGAACACGCACACACCTCCAGATTCAGGGACAGTTTCTTCCCGGCTGTGTTCAGGCAACTGAACCGTCATTTCTCCAACGAGAGAGTGGTCCCGTCTCCCATCGATCTCCCATTTCCCATCGACCCTCACTGGAGACTCTCGAACTGTGTTCTATTACCGAATCTCAGTACACGCGACTAATGAACGACACCAAACACAACTCAACTAATCTAAACTGAGCTAAACTGTGCCCGGCCCACAGTACCCCCCCCCCCCCCCCCCCCCCCCGTGGCGATGGGGAACGCGGCCCTTCACCGCTGGGCTAGCAGCGCCAGCGCTGATTCATGCCCCACAGAACCACCCACATCAGCCCCTGTACTCTCCGTCCGCACCGGTCGCCCCTCCCGCGGGGGAGTGAGGGAGGGGGGGGGGGTTGTAGAGACGAGAGATGCGGGGAAGCGGAGACTCGGACCCGGGCCCACCTCTGGGGAACGAGTGAGCGGCGCCTCGGCCTCCCACAGGTCCCTGAGTAAAGGCCAGTGGTTGACCTGGACAAAGTCCACACGCACCCGGTCACGGCGGCGACACACAGCGGCGCCGGAGTTGGGACAAACATCATCGTCCGTCCCTTTCAAACACGGGAATGAACCGGTCTGCCAGTCCCGCGGGTGGGGCAGTGATCGGGCGTTAAACAGGCGGCTGGGGAGGGGGGGGGGGTCGCGGGAGGCCGATGAGCCCTGCCACAACACCCTCACCACCCCGCCGCTGCCGCTCCACATGTGTTGCGAACAACTTCAGAGCCATTCCTTCTTCCCACCGACGTTAGACTCAAAACGCTGCAGTAACTCAGCGGGTGACGTTTCGGGTCGAGACCCTTCTTCAGACTGAGAGTCGGGGGAGAGGGAAACCAGAGGTATTAACGGTGCAGAGAGCAAATGAATGAACGATATGCGAAAGGACAAGTCAAAGCCAGCAACGATGACCGTGGAAAGGTGGAGCCCACAACGGTCAATTGTTGGCTGTGGGGAACGTGCACAACTGGGAATGTGCAGGAAGGACCTGCAGATACCGGTTAACGTCGTTGACACAAAACGCTGGAGTAACTCAGCGGGCGAGGCACTGTTTCTGGAGAGAAGGAATGGGTGACTTTTCGCGTCTGTCGAAGGGTCTGGACCCGAAACGTCACCCATTCCTTCTCTCCACAGATGCTGCCCGACCCGCTGTTATTCCAGCATTTTGTGTCTACGAGATAAACTGGCGTTGTGGTACCGGGGTTGGAATAGACAATACACAATAGGTGCAGGAGGAGGCCATTCGGTCCTTCGAGCCAGCACCGCCATTCAATGTGATCATGTCTGATCATTCTCAATCAGTACCCCGTTCCTGCCTTCTCCCCATACCCCCTGACTCCGCTATCATTAAGAGCTCTATCTAACTCTCTCCTGAAAGCATCCAGAGAATTGGCCTCCACTGTCTTCTGAGGCAGAGAATTCCACAGATTCACAACTCTCTGACTGAAAACGTTTTTCCTCATCTCCGTTCTAAATGGCCTACCCCTTATTCTTAAACTGTGGCCCCTTGTTCTGGACTCCCCCAACATTGGGAACATGTTTCCTGCCTCTAACGTGTCCAACCCCTTAATAATCTTATACGTTTCGATAAGATCTCCTCTCATCCTTCTAAATTCCAGTGTATACAAGCCTAGTCGCTCCAGTCTTTCAACATATGACAGTCCCGCCATTCGGGAATTAACCTAGTAAACCTACGCTGCACGCCCTCAATAGCAAGAATATCCTTCCTCAAATTTGGAGACCAAAACTGCACACAGTACTCCAGGTGCGGTCTCACTAGGGCCCTGTACATCTGTAGAAGGACCTCTTTGCTCCTATACTCAACTCCTCTTGTTATGAAGGCCAACATTCCGTTGGCTTTCATCACTGCCTGCTGTACCTGCATGCTTCCTTTCAGTGACTGATGCACTAGGACACCCAGATCTCGTTGTATGTCCCCTGTTCTCCGAGGTTCGGGCAAGCACCGAGAAAGCAAACTTGGCTGTGGTTGAGAGTCCGGGTTAAGGCGTGTTGGTGGAGCCGGGGAGCGGGAGGAATCACAGAGGGCGGGCAGGTGGGAGGGGGTCGCGGAACTCTGGTCGGTGAGAGGAGGAGAACTTCTTCAAAGTAGCCGTGCCTTGAGCAGCCGTCGTTGGCTGCCCCGCCCGCTGGTGTCAGGGGATATAAAGCGGCCGCTGTGGGAGGGGCAGCAGTTACTTCACCAACGCCGGCTCCCTGCGACTGTCTCAGCCGGGCCGCGAACACGAGAAGGTGAGACCTCTCCAAGAGACGCCGCCGTCTTTGCCCGAGACGTCGCAGCTACAATGAGGGAGGAAATGGAGCGGCTGCTCCCGGCATCAGCTGTAGACGGAGCTCATCGCTGCTGCTGCCCCCTCTCACCCTCCCTCGCCCCTCTCCCCCCCTCCTCGGCTCCTCTCCCCCCCCCCTCGCTCCTCTCCCTCTCTCTTCTCTCCCCTCTACCCCCCCCCCCCACGCCCCCTCTTCTACACCCTTCCTCCAGCCCCTTCCATCCCGTCGCCCATCTCAACATCTGTCCATCCTCCTCTCCCCAAAACTGTCCATCCGCCCTCTTCCCCCTCTACCCCTCCAACTCCCTCTCCTTCCCTCCTCCCTCCGTCCACCTTCCCCCCCTTTAAAAACTACCTTCCCACCCCCATTCCCCCCACCCCACTCCCCCCACCCCACTCCCCCCCACCCCCATTTCCCACACCCTCACTTCCTCCACTACCCCCCACCCCACACACCCCCTACTCCCCCCCACCCTACACCCCCCCACTCCCCCCACCCCCACTCTCCCCGCACCCCAATAGCTGTGTGTCTGTGTGTGTGTGTGTGTGTGTGTCTGTGTGTGTGTGTGCCTGTGTGTGTCTGTATATGTGTGTGTTTGTGAATGTCTGAAGAAGTGTCTCGATGCGAAGTCACCTTTTCTCCAGGGATGCTGTCTGACCCACTGACTTACTCCACTTTTTTGTGTCTATCTGTAACCGCGTGTGTGTGTGTGTGTGTGTGTGTGTGTGTGTGTGTGTGTGTGTGTGTATCTGTGTCAGTATATCTGTGTATGTATCTGAGTGTGTGTGCATCAAGGGTGTGTGTACACGTCCGATGTGTGGGGGTCTGTGTGTGTGTCAGGAGATAAGATACCGTGTGTGTGTTGGTCTGTTGTTCCAACGCGCTCTGTTCCTGGATAGTGGAGAGTGTCGGTGCGGGGATTGAGTCTGGGTGTATGCTGGGTGTGAGTGGGTGCCGGGCGAGTGGGTGCCGGGTGCGAGGGTGCCGGGCGAGCGGGTGAGTGGGTGCCGGGCGAGTGGGTGCCGGGTGAGTGGGTGCCGGGTGAGTGGGTGCCGGGTGCGAGGGTGCCGGATGCGAGGGTGCCGGGTGCGAGGGTGCCGGGTGCGAGGGTGCCGGGTGAGTGGGTGCCGGGTGCGAGGGTGCCGGATGAGTGAGTGCCGGGTGCGAGGGTGCCGGGTGAATGGGTGCCGGGTGCGAGGGTGCCGGGCGAGCGGGTGGGTGGGTGCCGGGTACGAGGGTGCCGGGTGCGAGGGTGCCGGGTGAGTGGGTGCCGGGTGAGTGGGTGCCGGGTGAGTGGGTGCATTGGTTTGAGGACGGTCCCGTTGGAGATTTCCATCCCCGGGTCACACTCCGACCTGCCCAGTTTCTGCCGCCGCCTTTAAAAATACAACATAATAATTTAAACGTGAAGCACTGAGTGGCTGCGCTGTGTTCCTTGTCCGCCCGCAGGTGATGGAGGCTTGGTGCTGTCGCCGGGCGCTACTGATGGCGCTGATACTGAGTTGTGTGCCGCGCCCGGGTACCTGGCCCGCTCCAGCATCAGCC